>NC_069396.1:59685000-59997239 GCF_027475565.1 Acinonyx jubatus | reverse complement strand
AAATCCAACTGCAACAGAGCCGCTATTGTTCAAAGACTGAGAATGTGCATAGCTTATGACACAGAGGCCAATGTTGTACAAGACTGCAGATGGACCACGGTGAAAAGCGTTGAGATGTGGAGTCCAGACAGGTGAGGATTATCCCTGAGAGGTGAGGAGTAAGAGCAGAAGTGACAAGTAGTAGAGTTGACAAGGTGGCTAATTGTGAAGAATGGGTAAAGACAGGCCAAAATGAGGTATGGGTGCTTCTGCCCAAAGCAAGCAAACAGGTCTCTGGTGTGCTTTGTACACAGCCCTGATGCCATGCTTTCCCCTCCCCCAGGGTGCCGTTTCTTTGGACCAGGCTGTGTTCGAGTTCATCTTGCAGCAGTTAGATTCATTTCCATCCTGTGAACCTTTCCCCCACACCTCCTTGATGAGCAACTACACAGAACCTAGATGATTCAAATACTCAAGTAAAGTCGGGCCAGATAAGCAGCCCTCACTGGCCAAAAATAATGCAGTACATTGTAGAGCACAAGTAGCAAAACTAAATATTACAAAAAGAACTTGCAAGAATAGCCCATGGTCCACATAAGTAATTACCAAGTCAGTGATGGCAATTTCTGGCACAAGAATGAAGAAATGATAACTAGAGGAATGAAGTAGAACCTAGGGTGGCTTGGATCTGGAAAATTCACCTGGTGATGGAGAGGCAAGCAAGATGGAATTGATGACTGCAAGTTTCCTGATTCTGGATCATCCCTGTGAGACTAGAAGGAAGAGGTGTTGGGTCTACTCAAGGAAGGAGAGGAGAGTGTTCGTATCCCAGCCCTACCAACCACAGCACCTATTCAGGGAACTAGGAAAGGAGGCAGTGCCCAGGGTCCTGATGTGAAAAGGGCTGACTTGCCAATGGATAAAGGGTAAGGGGTATGTTTAGGGACCTTACCAAGTGAGATCACAAGTGCCACGTTCTCCAGCATCACATCATGGTACAGGCGTCTCTGAGCCTTAGCAAGGAGACCCGATTCTTCCCAGGAGAAGTACACGGCCACATCCTGGAAGGTCACACTGACCTGTCATGATTGGGAAAACTGAAACCACAAATACCAACTTTCTTGAAGACCTGTAGTCCATTCTCCCATATGTCTATCCTATGCCCATCCTCCTCCCAATTTCCCCAACTCAGAGAAGAAACTAGGCCCTTGGCACTACTGGTGCTGTTGTCTACTTATGGGACGACTGATTACTAGGCCCAGCCATCAGCAACAAGAAGCAGGTGGACAAATATACCTAAACCGTGAACCTGGCATAGAGGCATTCAACACCCCCTGCCAGGCGATTTTCGGGTAATGCACAAGCCGGCCCCTCACCTGCAGCACACTCCCGCAGCCCGTCACGCCGGCGCTCAGACATGGGGTCCCCGCCGACGAGCGCCTCCCTGGCCCGGATCCATGGGGTTGGGGACAGGGACGCGACCAGACGCCCCGTGCTCGGGCCTTCAGAGTCTGGCTGGGAGGAGGGCCCGAGGGCAGCGCGTTTACCTGAGCCGGGTACCTGGGCGGGCCGCCGCCAACGGATCTGTGGGTGGACTGAACACCCGGGCGGGAGGCCACTATCTCGCCCCGGCGCGGAGCGCCTCCTCCAGCGACTCCTCGGTTCCGTCACCGTCTCGACCCTGCGTAGACGCAACTGGAACAGGAGGAACCAAAATAACCGCCACGCCCCTTTGTGCTCAAAAGGAAACTCCTGTTACCTTCACAGGCTCAGCGACGCCGTCGTCGACGCGTGGCTTTCTGGGAAATGTATTTTGCCCTGTCCATGGCTGAGATTAGGAATTCACCAGATTCCAGGAGAAAAGTCTTACATCCATGGCGAGGGGCACTGGGCAATGGCGGGCCCCTGTCCAAGGGACATTATGAAAATGGCTAGAGAAAGAGAAGATATCAGGCACTTTTCTCGCTTTGATATATAGACTGCACTTAAGGGTAAAAAAGTCGAAAATGAAGAAAATGTCTTTATAGATGATTCCTAGGTCATAAATGTATAAGTCCTGATAAAATTAGGTAGAATACAGACATGCCTTGACAGGTCATGAAATAATGGATTTAACCAAGATCATCAGGCAATTACTTTTGCCAAAAAACTTCTAACAACAACTGGCACAATAGATAACAGTCCAGTAAGCAAACCTGATAGTGGATGAAGACACCTAGTAACAGTTGCACTCACCGTGCAAAGTTAACATCGCAAAACAGAGACACTCAAGACTTCAGAGCATCTGTTCGTGATTAAAGTCAGAAGTCCTAGCCCTGCCTATGGAGCCCTGCCTGTGGCCAAAGTTAATCTGGGTTTGATTTATGCCTGTGGTTCTAATTGTACATTATTTGGAAGCAATGTGATGATGAGACAGGGGAACTGAAGGGACCCATAAAGGACTGCTTTTTGCTCCTTTTCCTGCTTCTGTTCTTGCTAGGACTTGCACCCCCACCCTACACATGCCTTATAGTACTTATAATGTATGTCCTCCTCAGACAAGGACAAGAAGTTCATGATTACTTTTGAGTTCCAAAGAAGTGACTGGGTGGGGTCATTATGTGTTTTCCAAGACCACTGACTCCAGATACCATGACACGGAGATCCTAGGCTCCAGGGCATAAGTGATTTCTGATCACTTCCTGGATGCTGTTTTGACCAATTCCTGGATGCCTGAGAGGACACATACACCAGACCACTGTCCTCAAAAAAATCCTCATTCCCCACAAAAAACAAGACTCCCTCTCCTCTTCTGAATCTCCCAGATGCTCTGTATCTGCATTCTATGTCTTTAATAAACTCTGCTCTCATTTCATCCTGGCTAGTGATTAATTTCTATTCTACAGGAAGCCAAGGAGTCTCTTGACTGCTCCTGTAGGATATCTTCTGGGTCCTTGGGCCTACCCAGCCTGCATCAAGGACATTAAAGAGATGCAATTACATTAGAGAACGTGGGAACTTAATGCCAGACAAATGACCTAGTTATACCATCATACATATGGCAAATATAACACAAGAATGTAGTACAAACTTTTGAAGTAAAAGAGAAGATTCTAATATAAACATAAAATGTGAGTATATTGTTTATGATTTTAAAAATATCAATTATAAAAAACAACTTTTTGAAAAAGTGGGAAAATTGAATCATGACTATAAGTTACTGGCATTTTTTTTTTAGTGTGAAAATGCTACTGTAATTATAATGAAAGAGAACTTGTACTTTACAGACATTGGAAAGACTTATAAATGAAATGATCTATCTGGCATTTTTGGTGGTATAAGATTAGGAACATATTAGGAATTATATTACAGTAATTGAGGAGTACATATTCATACTGAAAGTTGACATATGAAAGCTGAGAATCCTTTTAAAATCACATGAAAAGTTATAATTAACAAGAAATTATAGGTATTCCTACATATAATGAAAGTTAAAAATCAATAGCAGTCCTGTCAGAAGCTTTCTCCTATTTAAAAATTTAAAACAAACATCTTACTGAAATACAAAAGGTTGAAGAACATCAACAACACTCACCTGGATTAAAAAAAATTTTTTTAAAGTAGTCTCCACACCCAACATGGGGCTTGAACTCACCACCCTGAGATAAAGAGTTTCATGCTCTACCAACTGAGCCAGCCACGGGCCCCTAAATTCCCCTTCTTGTTCTAATTTCACCATTAAAGAATATGCCCATAAAACTCTAGGTCCCCATCTTCCAATTCAATAAAAACAGAACCCCAGGCCCATTCTCTCTGCTCCCCCTCTTTGCCTCCCCCCACCCCCCCAACATTTCTCTCTCCCTACAGCAAACTTGCTCTGTGGCCCCAAGTGTGCCATGTGCTTTTCAGGGCCTGTAAGTAATCTTGTCTCTTTCAAAGTTTCCTGATGGTTATCACTGAGGGTGTTTTACAATCATAATAAGAATCACAAGGGTCATTCCAGACATTATATTGGTTATTGATAGGCTGAGACTGGCATAAAACACATGGCTACTATCACCATTTTTGCCATGTTTTCAGGTGTATGTAAACACATATTACCCTATTACTGTGGTGGGAAAATAGCCCTAACTGCTGATTTTTGGTGGTGTATTGAAAACAGCTGAACATAAAACACTTTAGGCATCCTGACAGTGTCAATGAAGAATGCAGGACAAAGATCTCTGAAGGTAGGATATTTCCTATATATACACAACTCCTTGAAACCCCACTAATTAAGACAGGGCAGTTGTTCATTGAAAATACACACGAGAAGAATGAATTACCATGACAACATAGTTTTGCTATTGATTTTTACCATTCTAATGTCCTCTAAATATCCTCTTTCTCTCTCCCTCCAACTGTTCCATGTTTCCAGGAGAGAAAAAAAGAATCAAAACTTGTAGACAAAGCTTTGACTGTGGTCAGGATTTCAATACAGACATGTGCTCAGCTTTATTCCTTTGTTTCTCATACTTCAGTACTCAGAAATTTTTTCAGCCATAATCTCAACTCCCTGTTCAGAAACCTACCCCCAAAATATCACGTGAAATAGTGATTACTTCACAGGAGGATATGTGAGACACCTCATGGTGTCTCAAACATTTGACAATGACAGACCCCGTCCAAGCAGGAAATGACCTTGAAATGGTTGCATTCCTTTTCGACCTGTCTCAGATCTTAAAAGCAATTCTATGTATCTTAGGATATAGAGTAAAAAATATTATCTGGAAAAAAATGTCCCTTGCTGGGCTGGTACAATCACCAATTGATTATACAAGCTGGAGAAAACTTTCCTGAGGAAATCTGTCCACTGGCTTCACAGCTGCTCAACATCCCTTTTTTCCCTTCCACTCAGTGGCCCTGTCTGGTCTTTTCTCTCTTGTCCCTGACCAGAACTGAAGTTCACAAAACTGATCCTAAAGCTTCCTTGTGTATGTATTTAAAAAGCAGCCGGGTGATACTTATTAGCTCCCACACATGAGTGGACAGAGAGATAGGGTGTGGTGTTGTGTCCTTTTGGTTTTGTGGCTTTGGGGAACATCTGAAGTAATGTCAACAGACATTTCTGTAATCGGTCAGGAGTACACTCCACGGAATCCGGGTCCTGCCCCTTCCTCGAAGAGAGCGGGTACCATTTACCACGCCCTTCTCTGTGGCCCTTTGCTTTTGCCAGGAACCTCAGCCCAGGACCATTTGTCTGGACCTAAGGCTCATGGGAAACTACATTACCCAGAAGCCTACTCGCCGCACGTCCAATGAAGGCCCGGGAGAGCTGCGTTTTCGTGCGTGAGAAAGGCGACTGGGCGGGCCTGGCATCCTCCTTGCAATCGGCATTTTCTCACTTTTTGTTAGGATCTACACAAGCCGGGGCCTTTGAATGCTTGGTTAGGCCGGAGGCGGAGACGTTGTCCTCGTTTCATGGAGACAAATCCGAGGCTCGGCGTTGGCGACGCCCACCGTGGCCCTGCAGCTGGGGTGAGACTTGGGACAGCTGTGTTTGCGTCCCCGACCTAGAGCCGGCGTCTCCCGCCCCGCCCACAGAGTCCGATGGCTGCGGCTGCGCCCAGGTACCCGGCTCAGGTAAACGCGCGGCTCCCGGGCCCTCCCCGCCCTCCCCACCCCCCGCCCAGACCCTCCAGGCCCGAGCGCGGGGCGCCTGGTCGCGTCCCTGCGGCCCGGGTCCCGGTGTCCGGGCCGGGGAGGCGCTCGCGGGCTGAGGCCCAGTGTCTGAGCGCCGGCGTGACGGGGTGCGGGAGCTGGTTGTAGGGGAGGGGCCGTTTGGTGCAGGGCCTGGGCGGGACTGAGACGGAGGAAAACCGGAGTCTGGGGTCTTGCGTCTGCAGTATGCAGAGTGTGAGGGCTCACGCCTTGGGTGAGAAGTTGCACTCTTTGTGAGGACTCTGGGACCCATCAGATTTTGAGTAGAAGGACTTGGTGTGTGTGTGTTGGGGGGGGGGGGGCGGGCTTCAAAAGTAGCCACATTTTTTGCGCTCAGCAAAAATTAGATTAGGGCGGGCGGGGAATATGAATTCCTGGAGACCAGTAAGTACGTAGTGTACCGGGCTCCCAAAAGTGTTTTAACGATGGGTGAACCAGAGTAGTGCCAGAGGAAAGGGAAGAAGTGGTCGGATTCTGGATAGATTTTAAGGTTAGAACCAACACTATTTACTGCTGCAACAGAAGTGGCAGTGATTGAGAGTAAGGAGTGAAAAACTAACTTTTTAATTTTTGCTGTTCTATTATTTTTCACGGACGTCTTGAAAATGGAAATCAATAAGTCAAAGTAGGAAGGTTTCAAGGGGATCCGAAGTTGGATTTTGGACGTGGTTAATTGTGAGATGTCTGAGTTTGGAGGTGTCATATGGGGTTTGGGGATGGAAGCTTTGGGATTGTGGGAGAATGGGCTGGGTTGGAGATGTCCACAGGGTGAGGATGGTGATCTGGACTAGGTCAAGGCCTGGAGATCAGAATTAGGGGTAGAATTCTTAAGCATGTTATTGTATTGTATTGTATTGTATTGTATTGTATTTTTTAAGATTTTAAAGTTATCTCTACACCCAACGTAGGGCTTGAATTTACAACCCCGAGATCAAAAGTTGTGCGCTTCACTGAAGGAGCCAGTCAGGCACCCCTTAAGTGTGTTTAGTTTCAAAAGTTTTGTTTTGTTTTGTTTTGTTTTGTTTTTTTCAGGTGCACCTGGGTGGCTCAGTCAGTTAAGCCTCCGACTTCGGCTCAGGTCATGATCTTGTGGTTCACAAGTTCAAGCCCCACATCATGCTCTCTGCCAACAGCTCAGATCCTGGAGCCTGTTTCAGATTTTGAGTCTCCCTCTCTCTCTGCCCCTTCCCCATTTGGCGCTGTCTCTCCCTCTCTCTCTTTCTCTCTCTCTCTCTCTGTCTGAAAAATAAATAAAAAACATTTTTTTAAAAAGTGTGTTTTTTTCTTTAAGTTCATTTTATTTATTTTGAGACAGAGAGAGAAAGCACAAGTTGGGGAGGGGCAAGGAGAGAGGAAGAGAGAATCCCAAGCAGGCTCTATGCTGTCAGGGAGGAGCCTGATGCAGGCTCAGACTCACCAACCGTGAGATCATGACCTGAGCAGAAGTCAGACGCTCAACCAACTGAGCCACTCAGGTGCCTCATGTCAGACTGTATTAAATGCATTGGGAAAACTCCATACAGTCTGTTATAAAAGATCCCTCATTACTGAAATAGAGATAAGCTAAAAGGAATGGAGTGGAATAAGATATGAATACTAATAAGTTTGGAGTGATTAATATAAGAAATGGTGAAGTTCAAAAAATATTAAAAATTTAAAAAAATGGTAAACTTCCGGGAAAGTAATATTACCAAAGATAACATAGGGATATTTTACAGTATCAAACAAGTAATTTAATCAAGAAAATACAAGAATGGTAACGTACATAAGAACAGACCTTCAAAAATTCTTTTAAAATATTTTTATTTATTTTATTTTTTAAAGTAATCTCTGCACCCAACATGAGGCTTGAACTCATGACCCCAAGATCAGGGGTCTACCAACTGAGCTAGCCAAGTGTCCCCCAAAATTATTTTAATAATTAATAGAATACACACAAAAACAGTAAGGATATGGAAAACACAACATCTCAGCTAACTTGATTCAATAGATATGTATAAAAGATTGCTCCAGGGGCACCTTGGTGGCCCAGTTAAGTGTCCAACTCTTGATTCAGCTCAGGTCATGATCTCATAGTTGTAGGATTGAGCCGCACATTGGGCTCTGTGCTGAAGCTAGAAAAAGAACAAACAGAACCCCAAACCAGTAGAAGGAAAGAAATAATAAAGATTAGAGCAGAAATAAAATAGAAACTTAAAACATAATAGAACAGATCAATGAAACTAAAAGGTGGTTCTTTGGAAAGATCAACAATACTGATAAACCTTTAGCCACACTCATCAAAAATTAATAAAAATTAAAAATAGAGGGGTGCCTGGGTGGCTCAGAGTGCAAGCCGTGTGTCGATCTCTGTGCTGACAGCCCAGAGCCTAAAGCCTGCTTCAGATTCTGTGTCTCCCTCTCCCTCTGCTCCTGTCCTGCTCATGCTGTGTCTCTCTCTCTGTGTCTCTCAAAAATAAATAAGCATTAAAATTTTTTTAAATTAAAAATAGAAGACTCCAACAGAAGCAGAAATGAAAGAGGAGAAATAACCAACACCACAAATACAAAGTATTGTAGGAATATTATGAAACATTATATGCCAACAAATAGGACAACCTAGAGGAAATAGATAAATTACTAGGATCTTATAACCTCCTAAAACTAAATCAGGAAGAAGTAGAAAATTTAAATAGACTTATTACTAGCAATGCAATTGAATGAGTAATCAAAAATCTCCCAACAAAGAAAAGGCCAGGACCAGATGGCTTCACAGGTGAATCCTACCAAACATTGAAAGAAGAGTTAATACTTATTCTTCTCAAACTATTCCAAAAAATAGAGGAAAGAAAACTTCCAGATTCATTTTACAAGGCTAGTATTATCCTGGCACCAAAACCAGATGAAGACACTACCAAAAAAAAAAAACAAAAAAAAAACCAAACAAAAAAAAAAAAAAAGAGAGAGAGAGAGAGAGAACTACAGGCCAATATCTGATGAACATAGATGTAAAAATTTTCAACAAAATACTAGCAAATGGAATCAAACCAAACATTATAAAAATAATTCACTACAATCAAGTGGGATTTATTCCTGGTATACAAGGGTGAGTTCAGTATTCACAAATCAATCAATGTGGTACGTTACCTGAACAAGAGAAAGAATAAAAACCACATGATCACTTGAGTAGATATAGAGAAAGCTTTTGTCAAAATACAACATCCATTCATTTTTTAAAAGTTTTTCTAATTTATTTAAGTGATCTCTACACCAAATGTGGGACTTGAACTCATGACCCCAAGATCAAGAGTCACATGTTCTTCCAACTGAGCCAGTCATGTGGCTCATACAACATCCATTTATGATAAAACTCTCAACAAAGTAGGTTTAGAGGAAATATACTTCAACTTGATAAAGGCCATATATGAAGAACCACAGCTACCCTCATGCTCAATGGTGACAAACAGAGCTTTCTCCCTAAGATCAGGAGATAGACAAGGGCATCACTGTCACCACGTTTATTCAACATAGTACTGGAAGTCCTAACCATAACAATCAGACAACAAAAGGAAATGAAAGGAATCCAAATTGGTAAGGAAGAAGAAGTAAAACTTTCACTATTTGCAGATGACATAATACTTTATATAGAAAACCTGAAATACTCCACCAGAAAATTCTAAAATTAATAAATGAATTCGGCAAGGTCACAGGATACAAATTAGTAGCATTTTGGTGAGTCTAGGTGGTACAGTTAGTTAAGCATCCAACTCTTGGTTTCTGCTCAGGTCATGATGTCTTGTTTTCATGGGTTTGAGCCCCACATTGGGGTAGCACTCACAGTGCAGAGCCTGCTTGGAATTCTCTGTCTCCCTCACTCTCTGCCCCTCCCCCACTTGCACTGTCTCTGACTTTTTCAAAATAAATAAACGTTTAAAAAAGTCAGTTACACTTTTACTTACTTTTTTTAAAGTTTATTTATTTATTTATTTTGAGAGCGTGAGTGCAAGAGAGGAAGAAACAGAGAGAAGGAGAGACAGAATCCCACGTAGGTTCCACACTGTCAGTGCATAGCCTGACGGACTTGAACTCACAAACCATGAGATCATGACCTGAGCGAAGATCAGGAATCTGGTGCTTAACCAACTGGGCCACCCAAGGGCCCCTCAGTTACATTTTTATTCACTAATAATGAATTAGCAGAAAGAGAAATTAAGAAAACAATCCCATTTATAATTGCACCAAAAATAATAACATGCCTAGGGATAAACTTAACCAGAGGTGAAAGACTGTACTATGAAAACTATAAAACATTGATGAAAGAAAGTGAAGATAACTGAAACAAATGGAAAGATATTCCATGCTCATGAATTGGGAGAGCAAATATTGTTAAAATGTCCATATTACCTAAGCAAACTACACATTTAATGCAATCCCTATTAAAATACCAACAGCATTTTTCACAGAACTAGAACAAATAATCCTAAAATATGTATGGAACTACAAAAAACTCCAAATAGCCAAAGCTATCCTGAGAAAGAACAAAACTGGAGGTATTACAATCCAATTTTCAAGATATACTACAAAGCTCTAGTAATCAAAACAATATAGTAATGACAGAAAACAGACACATAGATCAGTGGAACAGAACAGAGAGCTCAGAAGTAAACCCACCATTATATGGTCAATTGATCTTCAACAAAAGAAGCAAAAATATCCAGTGAGAAAGATAGTCTCTTTAATAAGTGGTGTTGGGAAAACTGGGCAGCTACATGCAAAACCATGAAACTGGATCACTTTCTTACATCATACACAAAAATAAAATGGATGAAAAACCTTAATGGAAGACCTGAAACTATAAAAATCCTAGAAGAGAGCAGAGACAGTAATTTCTGTCTATGGCCATAGCAACATTTTTCTAGATCTGTCTCCTAATCAAGGGAAACAAAAGCAAAAATAAAATATTGTGACTACATCCAAATAAAAGTTTCTGCAGAGCAAATGAAATGATAAAACAAAAAGACCACCCCTACTGAATGGGAGAAAGTATTTGCAAATGATATATCTGATAAAGTGTTAGTATCTAAAATATATACAGAACTTTTACAACTCAACACCAAAAATACCCAAAGAATTTAGTTCAAAAATGGGCAGAAGATGTGAACAGATAATTCTCCAAAGGCAGCATCCCAATGGCCAACAGACCTATCAAAAGATGCTCAATATCACTTATTATCAGGGAAATGAAAATCAAAACCACAATGAGGGGTGCCTTGGTGGCTCATCTGGTTGAGCGTCTGACTCTTGATTTTGGCTCAGGTCATGATCTCACAGTTCGTTGAGTTCGAGCCCGACATGGCAGTGCAGAGCCTGCTTGGGATTCTCTCACTGTCTCTGCCCCTCCATTGCTTGCTCTCCTGCTTTCTTAAAAATAAGTAAATTAGACACACACACACACACACACACACACACACACACACACAATGAACCTTACACCTGTTGGAATGGCTAAAATAAAAAACACAAGAAACAACAAGTATTGGTGAGGATATGGAAAAAAAGGATCCCTTGTGCACTTTTGGTGGGAATGCAAGCTGGCAAGATGGTATGTATATCCAAAGCAATATTTTTCAGCGATAAAAAAAGATGAAATCTTGCCACATGCAATAATGTGGATGGACCTAGAGGGTGTAATGCTAAGTGAAAATTGGTCAGAGAAAGACAAATATCCTATGATTTCACTTGTATGTGAAATTTAAGAAAGAGAGTAGATGAACAAGGAAAAAAAATGAAACAAAACAAGATTTTTATTTACTTTATTATTATTATTTTTTTTAATGTTTATTTTTTTGACAGAGAGACAGAGCATGAGCGGGGGAGTGGCAGAGAGAGAGGGAGACACAGAATCTGAAACAGGCTCCAGGCCCTGAGCTGTCAGCACAGAGCCTGACGCAGGGCTCGAACTCACAGACTGCAAGATCACGACCTGAGCCGAAGTCAGATGCTCAACCGACTGAGCCACCCAGGCGCCCCAACAAGATTTTTAAATATAGAGAACAAACTGGTGGTTACCAGAGGGGAGGTGGGTCGGAGATGAGTGGAAAAGATGAAGGGGAAGGGGAATAAGAGTACACTTACCATGATGAACACTGAATAACACGTAGAATTGTTGAATCAATATATTGTCCACCTGAAATTAATATAACACTGTATGTTAATTATACTGGAAACAAGAAAATCAAGAGAGGATATCTCCAATGTCTAAAATTGTGAAGGGATCAATGCATAGTCCATACAAAGAAATAGCATTAATCAGAGCAAGAAATAAGACTCCAGTCTAAATGCCCAAATTATGAGCGGTCAGTAGAAGTGGGTACCCAAGTGGCTATCAGGCATGTGAAAAGTATACAAACACATTTTAGTTTAGAAATTAATACCAAATACAACTGTCTTACAGAACACATAATAGAATATAAAGAGAATTCTAAGTCATCTGAAAAGTATACTAGAACTAACCTCATGAATATAGATACAAATAACATTAAGACTATATTAACAAAGTTCAGCAATGTATAAAATGTACTATACACCATAACCAAGAGAGATGTATTCCAGTGATGCCAGGCTGCTTTAATATTAGCAAAACATTATGTTATCTAACATATTAAACAGGTCAAGGAAAAATTATCATATCAATTGGTACAAAAAATTCACTGGCATAAGTAAATGTAAAGTGCTGTGTACAGGTTCTCTCCCTTTACATATATGTATGAATACACATATGAAGCGTAGACAGATGTAAGTGAACTATAGTCTATATGTCAACAATGCATAGAACACAAAAATTGAATGATGAAATTGTTACAGGTCAATTCTATAGCATCAAATAATAAAATTCTTAGGAATCAGAATAATATGTTTAAGTTACTTCATTACATTCATTAACAAAAATTTTTTTAATGTTTATTTATTTTGGGGAGAGGGAGAGACTGAGTGTGAGCAGGGGAGGGGCAGAGAGAGTGGGAGACACAGAATCCAAAGCAGGCACCAGGCTCTGAACTGTCAGCACAGAGGCCGATGTGGGGCTGAACCCACAAACAGTGAGCTCATGACCTGAGCCCATGTTGGATCCTTAACCCTGACTGAGCTATTCAGGCGCCCCACATTACATTCATTTTTAAATATTTTTTTGAAAGCTACAAAGTTATTTGAATTTTACTGAAAACTTGGTTGTTGAAACCTACAAAACTCTTCTGCTGAGAGAAATTAAAGGTGTCCTAAATAAATGGTATGACATTTTCCATAGAATTCATTGGCTTCACTTTTTCTCCCTAGAAGTGTACAGTACCCTGTTTGGTCTTCAGTATCAAGGGACGTTATCCTGTTGGGACACTGAACCTGGTGGGTATGAGTCAGGAATTTAGTGTGAGCTTCCACTGAATACAGAGATCCATGTGAGACCCAGTTTACCTGAGGGTGGTAGCAGGAGATGAGCACCTGGAACCCTCTGAATCAAGGGTGCAGGTTAAGAAGATGTGGATGGTCAGGAGTCACTTTCTTTCCTCCGGTGGGAAGGGTCTGAAGTGCTGTTGGGAGAATGACCAGAGGATAGCATGTAATTCCCCAGGTAATAAATAGTTCCAATCACCATATGTTTTGTATACTAGTATTTCCCCACTTCAGAAATGAGGAAGTGGAGGCTTGGAGAGGTGAGGCCATGCTCAAGGAATCATAATCAATAATGGAGTTACTGCAAACCCAGGTTAGCTTTCCTCTAGAGCTGAGGCCCTGAAGTTAGATGCCATCTGGCAGATTCCATTGCCAATTGGAACCTAAACACTGTGTGATTGGTTGTAATTCAAGTTCAAAGTTTGTGAATTTGAACAGAAGATACAGAAGAAATGTGCTACAAAATTTGAAATGATGTCCACCCTAAGCTACAATTCAGTCCTGAGGAAAAACATTTTTTTAACTTTTTTTTTTAATTTTTTTTTAACGTTTTATTTATTTTTGAGACAGAGAGAGACAGAGCATGAACGGGGGAGGGACAGAGAGAGAGGGAGACACAGAATCGGAAGCAGGCTCCAGGCTCTGAGCCATCAGCCCAGAGCCCGACACGGGGCTTGAACTCACGGACCGCGAGATCATGACCTGAGCCGAAGTCGGACGCCCAACCGACTGAGCCACCCAGGCGCCCCTTAACTTTTTTTTTTTTTTTAATGTTTATTTGTTTTTGAGAGAGACAGAGACAGGCCGTGAGTGGGGGAGGGGCAGAGAGAGAGGGAGACACAGAATCTGAAGCAGGCTCCAGGCCTTGAGCCCGTCAGCACAGAGCCCTATGTGGGGCACGAACTCATGAATTCACGAACCATGAAATCATGACCTGAGCCGAAGTCGGATGCTTAACCGACTGAGTCACCCAGGCGCCCCGAAAAATATTTTTTAAATTGTAAATCTTGAATCATCTTGCTTAGAAAAACATAACCTTAGTGCAACAGGCTACCCAAAACACGCAGAAACGTATAGCATTCTGTATGTTTGATTGTTTTTTCTTAGAATAGTTTTGAATGTCACAGGTTGTACACACTGTTCTGTCCTTTAAAAATTTTAATCATTTCTATTAAGGCTACTTGTTGGTCTGGGGTATGTGTATTTGAATTTTGATAGATATGGTCTTTAAGTCTGCAAATGGGCAGCATGGACTCCTCTTCAGCCACATGGGTATATGAGAGCCCAGATTGGTGGTGATGAGGATTGTATCCAGCACTAAATGTGCACCTTGCACCATTTTAAGTGCTTTATACATAACTTCACCAATATATACAGACTGTTTTTTCCTGCCATTTTAATGAATGGAGCATTATGTGTGAGAAGCATTTAAACAACTGCACAGAGGTCTACCAGGGAGGTTTTGTCTTCATTTTTCATTTCACATCCTGGAGGTGAAACTGTTCCCCTTGTGTCCTAAATTAGGAGGGGTGAGGCTGGGATTTACGAATCCTGAACCTCCAGAATAGCCAGGGCCAGTTCATTCATGCTTAGGACATGGGACACCTGCTGTGGCTTGGGAGCAACTGGCAGACTTAGCACACAGTAGGCTCTCAATAAATGATTTCTTTGCCTTCCACCTCTGACCACCCTGGCTTCCTGTCCGAGCCCCGTGGGGTGGTAGTCACTACAATACCCAGAAGGCTCTGCATCATGAGGTGGCAGCTCCCAGCCAATGATGGGCCAGGAGAGGAGGTCTTTTCCTGCCAGTGCTTCTGGTCACAGCAGAACTTCCAGAGTCATCCTCCTGGTGGCTAGTTTGTTTTTTTTTTAGGGGAGGTCTGTGTGTGTGTGTGTTTCTTAATGTTTATTTTCAAGAGAGAGAGATTGACAGAGCAAGAGTGGGGGAGGGGCAGAGAGAGAGGGAGACCCAGAATCCGGAGTGGTCTCCAGGCTCTGAGCTGTCAGCACAGCGCCCGACACGGGGCTCAAACTTACGAACCATGAAATCATGACCTGAGCTGAAGTCAGATGCTTAACTGACTGAGCCACCCAGGTGCCCCAGATTATATTTTCTGTTTGTTACTTTACTAAGGCCTGTTTTGTTTGAAGTGGATTGTGAGAAGAAAGGTAGGGAGTTAGAGGTGACTCAAAATTGTGAACATGCTGCACTATGAACTGAACTGGGGAAGTCAGTCGTAAAACTAATGTTCAGAGGATTGGGTGGAGATAAGGAAGTTGTGACTACTGAGGATAAAGCATGTGTATAATTGATGAAATAATGCCTCCCAAAGATGTCCATGTTCTAATCCCTTGAACTTCTGGATATGTTACCTCACGTATCACAAGGGACTTCGTGTATATGATTGAATTAAGTATATTAAAATGGAGAGATTATCCATTGGGCCCAGTGTAATCACAGAAGAATAGAGTCAAAGAAGATTTGAGGAAACAAACAGAGGTCAGAGTGATAACATATGTTGGCTTTGAAGACAGAGGAAAGGGCAAGGAGTCAAGGATTGCATGAGCTCTTGAGAAACTGGGAAAGTTAAGGAAACAGATTCTTCTGTAGAACTGCCCAAAGGCACACAGTCCTGATTTTATCCTAGTGAGTGCTATTTTGGATTTATAGCCTCTAGAGTGGTAAGAAGATGAATTTGTGTTAAGCCACAATGTGGTAATGGTTTGTTACAGCAGCTATAGGAAACTAATACAATGTGCAGCAGAGAATTGGAAGAAGGCTGCAGGTACCTGAAATACACATGGAGTTCTGGGTGCCTGAAATTGAAGGAAAGGTCCAGACTGAGAGGCCTTCAAAGCAGGAATGGGGGCTTTCCTTTGGCAATTGGGGCCACTTGAGGTTTGTTGCAAGATGGGATCCCGAATGTACTGCCAAGCGTTCTCTCTGTGCTAGTTGCAGGGCAACATGTGAGGAGTCTGGTGTGGGCAAGAAGAGTGGTGCTAGGTGACTGAAGGTGTGTGTGGGGGTGTGGTCTGAGAAGTGACGTGCACGAGACGGGAGAGTGTCAACTGATGGTCCTGAAGCCCTGTTACTGGGGGCTTCCGTGAGAGCAGTGAGTCTAGGTTTATGTCTAGGAGGCATGATTTAGGGCACCCCAGAGGAACTGGCAGGCACATGGGGATGTGGCTGAGCCTGATATTGTTGTGGGTAGAGTGGGGATACTCAGTCAAGAGACTTTTCCTGGACCCTGCTGGCCATGTCATTGCAGGGCTGTGTGATCTCTGAGGACGTGTTTGTGTACTTCTCGTGGGAAGAATGGATGCTCCTTGATGATTCTCAGAGACTTTTATATCAGGATGTGATGCTCGAGAACTTTGCACTTTTAGCCTCACTGGGTAAGGTCCGCACACCAATCCCATCTTCTTTCTCTTTTTCGCCACGGTCCGCTGTGTCCTTCCCTGGTCAGATCACAGGCACTGCTTCCCTGCCAGGCTTCCTGGAGTAGGCACTGTGGGTGCCAGGTCTGAGCCGTATGGAGTGTTCTCGCCTCTTAGTGACCCCATCCCGAAGCCACACAGCTAAGGCTTTGAGAGTCACAGCGCATGGTTTGCCCCATGGATGCTTTTGTCTTGGGCATTTTCTGGGCTGGTGAATCTGTCCAGAACTATGGTATCTCTGTGCCTAAAGTTCCTCTCCCTTTTTCTAGGTGACATTTTCTGGGGCTTACTTATACCAGGAGTTTGCAGGACCTTTGTGCCTGCAAAACCTTCCTTCAAGGTTTTTGTTTTGGTGATAATTTTTTTTTTTGAACTTGTGGAGCATCATGGGATGAGTTGCTCTGGCCGGTAGTGGCCGCTCACCTGTCCTGTGTCTCCCTCAGGAATTGCACCCTCCATATCATGCTTAGTCGCACAACCAAAGCAAAGGGAATATCCCTGGGTGCCTGACCAGGTGGATGTGACCCCAGCCACAGAAAGAGAGGCTCCGAAGGGACCTGGACCTGGTGAGTGCATGTGGGGGAGGGCCATGATATCAAGGTGGGGTTCAAAACCAGCAGAATTAATTTTGCACACTAGTGCTTGGTTTCAAGGCTGGTGGCCACACAGTATTCCCATCCTTCCCCGTTCTTGACGTCGTCGCTTATTTCCCGTCTGACTTGAAGCCCCTTGCCGTCTCTCATTTGCCCCGCACCCGGTCTTCTCCACTGCTCAGTCCACGTTGTTTTACAGCGTTGACACTTAACGTGTCAGGAGATGGGCCCATACCCTTAAATAATCCTCAAGCACCAGCTATACACTTGTAAGTGGATCTTCCTGGGCCTGTGCGTGCCCTTCTGCCTAGCACTCCCCTGTCTCGGCAGCCAGATTCCTCCCGGAAGCCGTTTGCCGTACTCTGTGCACATATCCTTGTCTTCGGGGGGCTTCCGTCATTCTGTGACCTTCAGAGACCCAGTTCTGTGTTTTCAGCCCATTTCTTAACCTGTCCCAACTTCCCTTGTCCTATAAACGGTCCTGCTGATGTGTTCCTGTATGCGTCATACACTTATTTGTGATGGGGTTGCGCGTCCGCAGAGTCCAGCATGCGTGTTAGCAACGCTTCTCTGGTTTCAGGTTGTTGGCGTGCAGTGGAGGATAATGATACATCCTCTGTCTCCTCAGAAGGAGTGTCACGGGTCAGGACTCCTGAGGCAGGTGTGAAGACCCGCCCATGTGACAGCTCTGGCTCAGTGTTGAAAGAAATCTTATACCTGACTGAACGCCAGCAGGGAGAGGCCAGGCCGAAGCCACCCGCACGGGGGGCACGTTGGAAGCAATGGTGGCTCAGTGCCAGCCTCCATCAGCACCAGAAGCAGCCCACTGGAGAGAGGCCCTTCCGAAGAGGTGAGGGCAGGGCCTCCGTGAAAAGCTGCAGACCATATGTGCCAGAGAAGACCTCCATATGCACGGAGGGTAGGATGGACTTGCCAGCCCCCTCTGGCCTTCCTCAGCACCAAGTCCCCTGCATGCCTTTGAAGCCCTACAAGAGCACCGGGCTTGGCGGAGCCCTTCACACTGGACAGAGGCATCACAGGTGCACTGAATGTGGGAAAGTGTTCACCCGCAAAGACACGCTTACGCGGCACCAGAGAATCCATAGTGGAGAAAGGCCTTATGAGTGCAGCCAGTGTGGGAAACTCTTTAGCCAAAGCTGTGACCTTTTCAAACATGAGACCATACACACTGGAGAAAGGCCGTATGAGTGCTGTGAATGTGGGAAATTTTTTAGACAAATCTCTGGACTCATTGAACATAGGCGAGTTCACACTGGCGAAAGACTCCATCAGTGCAGCAATTGTGGAAAATTCTTCAGTAGTAAGTCTAACCTCATTAGGCACCAAGAAGTTCACACAGGAGCAAGGCCTTATGTATGCAGCACATGCGGGAAAGAGTTCAGCCGCAAACACACACTCCTTCTGCACCAGAGAACTCACACTGGAGAGAGACCTTACGAGTGCAGTGAGTGTGGGAAGGCCTTTAGCCAGAGCTCTCACCTTAACGTGCACTGGAGAATTCACAGCAGTGATTATGAGTGCAGCAGATGTGGGAAAGCCTTTAGCTGCATCTCTAAACTCGTTCAGCACCAGAAAGTTCACTCTGGGGAAAATCCTTACGAGTGCAGCAGGTGTGGGAAAGCCTTCACCCAGAGGCCGAATCTGATTCGGCACTGGAAAGTTCACAGTGGAGAGCGGCCTTATGTGTGTGGCAGATGTGGGAAAGAGTTTAACTGCAAACACACACTTGTTCTCCATCAGAAGATTCACACAGGAGAGAAGCCTTAATACTGCAGCAAATGTGGGAGATCCTTTAGTCAATGCCCCAACTTATAGTTCATTTGAGAATTCCCAGCAGGGATCGTGTGTGCATCGGACATAGGACAGCCTTCACCCAAAGACTAAACCGTTTTCAGCACGGGAAAGTCTACCCTGGACAAAGGCCTCAGCTGTACAGCGAATGTGCTGTCTCCTCATTCAGCCTGACCGTTCTCCCCAGAGTGAAGCTCTGAGAGTAGGCTTTGTGAGGGAGCCATCATTCACAAGTCGTAGCTCACACTTGTGCACATCTACACTGGGGAGATTCCTTGGGAGCGCCTGGTATGTGAGGTGCGTTCGGGAGCTGTGTTGCACATTGTAAACTGCTGAGTCCCTTTGCCAGTGGCAAAGCCACCCTACCGTTACCATCTGGCAAAGCTCCACCGTGTGTGTCTGTCACTTCAATATGCTCAGGCAGGCGGACCTCTGTGCTGTCTCCACAGTCCCTTGCAGTCATGTTTGGCCTCCATGGACCATCAGGGGCCTCATTTCCTTCCTTTTGTCTGGGTTAGGTGTGGAAAGAATTGGCTCATGAGATGGGTTTTCCAGGAAGCTTGCAAAGGTTTGTCTTCATGGACTTTTTGGTCTCATGTCATGCTCTCTGTGGATGTCTACGGTCTCACGTCATCCAGCCCTGGAACTGCATGCCTCTCGTTGCTCATGTTTGTACAATGAGAAAATGCTTATTCTTTCAGCCTTTTTTTTTCTTTTTTTTTCAACGTTTTTTATTATTTTTTATTTTATTTTTTTTATTTTTGGGACAGAGAGAGACAGAGCATGAACGGGGGAGGGGCAGAGAGAGAGGGAGACACAGAATCGGAAACAGGATCCAGGCTCCGAGCCATCAGCCCAGAGCCTGACGCGGGGCTCGAACTCACGGACCGCGAGATCGTGACCTGGCTGAAGTCGGACGCTTAACCGACTGTGCCACCCAGGCGCCCCTCTTTCAGCCATTTTTAATCTTGAGGGTTCTGTTCATTGTGTGGGGTGTGTTGAGGACATAGTTGTGTTCTACCAACATGAAAGGATCAAGTTTATGGGAGCCCCCAGTTTTTCATGTCTCAGAGAGGACAGTGTGATGGCAGAGAAAAGCTCTCATTCCAGGTTTGGCCTAATTTGTGCTGCTGCCCGAGGTCTTCTGGGAAAGACTTACGGGCTTTGTGGGACCTGTCATGTGGCCCGGGTCCGTAAGTAACTGTGGAGAGGTAGTTGTGACAACCTCCAGTGTATCTGGAAGCAGAATGAGTTTGGTCCCTGGTTCCTATGGAATGTCTCATGTCCCCAGGCACTATGAAGAGGAAACTGGCCTCTGGTACCTGACAAGGAGCCTGAGTCAGAATTCGGTAGGCAGATGTCACTGGCTGGAAGAGCTACAGGAGCCAGGCAGGAACTATAATGGATACAGGAACAAAGTGTAATTAATATGGGGTTAGAGAGATTGCAGCATGCTAGAAGGGATGCCCCGCAAGAGGTACCTGCTTGGATATTCCCCAACTATGGCTGAACAGAATGAGAAGGTGCAGACATTTTCAGGACCTCCAGAGCTGCCTCCTGTGGCCAAGACCCCTTGCAGGACAAATAATCTAAGTATTTTGTGGATTTTCTTAGACTCTGGATGGCTCAAGTCAGAGCTCTTGCTGTGCAGGCAGGAAAACGGGTTGAGAGAAGGGAGATCTGGGATTCCAGGGATGTGGCTTTTGTGACTTACCCAGTGTTCTTGGTGACTTATATAGAAACAGTTTTCATTGGTTGCCAATTGACACTGCCCCTGTGGCAGGACTGCTCCCAAGGTGTGAGAGGAGAGACGATGAAGTAAACAGGGTTGCCTATAGGATTTAATTTCTTTCCTATTTTCTTAAGATGAACCATGTCATTTATTTGAGAACTTCCTTCTAATATAGTCATTTTGTAAGTTTCCTTATAATGACTATGTTAGCAGCATTCCCCGCATTTTGATATATTGTGCGTTTGTTTCATCTAATACAGAATCAGTTTAAAATTGGCTGAAAAAGTTCTAGCTTTATTTTTAGGGACTTCTGAGTATCTGGCTTTGACACTTGGCTAAGATGAGGGCCATGCATTTATTATGTGTTGCTTAATACCCCAAATTTCCTGACCACACCTAGTCCCAGTTTGGGTTGGCATAATGGTCAGATAGTCTAGCTTGACTGTGTTACCAAAAATGCATAAAAACTCCTACCGGTATCTTCTGACTCTCTGTAAGCCAGGGCTCATTACTCTGGGAATGAACCACAAGAGTGTGTAAATAAGAATCTGGGAAACTACCTGGATGTTTGACCCCCAATATGCTTTTAAGAGAACCTTACATACAAGTGTGCTCTGTGGAGTCATGCAAATATTTTCAATTACAATGTGTGAAATGTTTGCAGTTGGTGATGAGGATGGGGTCTTTGATATGATCCTTGATTCCAGTTCAAATAATAATGACTAAGAGGGCAGTGCCTGGATGGATCAGTCGGTAAAACATGTGACTCTTGATCCCAGGGTCGTGAGTTCAGTCACCACATTGGATGTGGAGCGTACTTTTAAAATATGACTAAGGGGTTATTACACAGGAAGAAAGATAAAAGATGACAGAGGCTGATGAGAGGATTTTTATTAACAGGTTGGTTACTAGGCCATCCCTGAGTTGAGTATGCATAAGTGTTGTACTCAACCAGAAGAAAAGCAAGTGAGAACTGAATTCTGTAGGTCCAGTGTAAATGGATTGCAAATCAAATACAAACTAAGAGGATGTCAGCCAAGAATATGGTTCCTTTGCTGCCCCTCCCCCATTATTCTAGCAAAAGTAAATGGCATCAGAGAAACAGCTAGAGGCTCTTAAAGCTGTAGATTATAGCCTGTGGTTCAGTATACCATACCTTCTATCTCCATCCCTCTGAGCCAGCTGGTGATTGACATCATGATAAAAGGGGAGATAAGGGGCACCTAAGTGCTCAGTCGGTTAAGCGTTTAAGCGTCCGACTCTTGGTTTCAGCTCAGGTCATGATCTCATAGTTCGCAAGTTCGAGCCCTGTGCCCAGCTCTACTCTGACAGTGCAGAGCCTGCTTGGGATTCTCTCTCTCCCTCTCTCTCTCTCTGCCCCTCCCTGTTTGCTCTCTCTGTCTCTCAAAAATGCATAAAATTTTTAAAAATTAAAAAAATATGGTGTGGGAGACAATATGATGTGAGGCATGATATTATACATCTCTTTATTCAACTCTCTTGAATGGGGCTTAATGCTGGGAGAAAGATAAGGATTATTCAGAAGAAAGGTAACAATTTAAATAAAAGAGTTGGAAGAAATCTGAGAATAACTGAATCAGATAAAGATGTTCAGGTAGTTGATTAAAAGTGACACTAGGTGCCTGGGTGGCTCAGTTGGTTAAGTGTGCAACTCTTAGTTTCGGCTCAGGTCATGATCTCATGGTTTGTGAGGTCGAGCCCCACCTCGGGGTCTATGCTGACAGCATGAACCTGATTCTCTGTCTCCTCTCTGTGCCCTTCCCCTACCCACATGTGCTGTCTCAAAATAAAAAAGATTATTTAAAAAATGCCATTAAAAAGGAGAGAGTAGATGGAATAGTTACTAAAATTTTGATGGAGCACTATAAGAAATTGATACTCTGTTCAAAGAACTGGGACAAATTATTTCAATTGATCCCAGTCATGATAAACTTTAAAATATTAAGATTATAGGGGCGCCTGGGTGGCTCAGTTGGTTAAGTGTCCAACTTCAGCTCACGGTCATGATCTCACGGTTCACAAGTGTGAGTCCTGCATTGGGCTCTGTGCTGACGGCTCAGAGCCTGGAGCCTGCTTCAGATTCTGTGTCTCCCTCTCTCTCTGCCCCTCCCCCACTCACGTTCTGTCTGTCTGTCTCTCTTTCTGTCAAAAGTAAGTAAAACATTTTTAAAAATTTAAATATTAATATTATAAAAAAAAAAAAAAGAGGCCTCTATAATCTTTTGAGAACCTGTTCTGATGCTAACCAGGCAAGGAAATGCAGGGGATTATGATTGAATGATGGGCAGGCCTGGGTGTCATGATCTTTTAGCAGGGACCCCAAGTCTACTTTCATTGGTATTGGTAACATAACCTGAAGACAGTACAAATTTACAATTGCTAGGCTTGTTGATATATGTATTGTTTTAACTTAAAAGTCAAATGAAAACTGAGAGGGCAATATGTGATGATTGAATGTGATGATACTATAGAAGGCTTGCAGGTGAAAGCATAGTCCACAAAGGAATTTCTGGATAGAAACCATGTATGGTTGTTGCCTCCTCCTGGCCATAGTGCATTATTGGAATGGATATGATGTCATATTAATCTACTTAGTCCTTTTTTTAAAAGTAAGCTCTATGCCCAACGTCGGGCTTGAACTGAGGACCCCAAGATCAAGAGTTGCATGCTCTACCAGCTGAGCCAGCCAGGTGCCCCAAGGATCTTTTATTTTATTTTTGTGTTTTGTTTATTTATTTTGAGAGAGAGAGAGAGAGAGGAGAGAGAGAGAGAGAGAGAGAGAGAGAGAGAGAGAAAGCATGTGAGCGAGCGAGTGAAGGGCAGAAAGAGAGGGAGAGAGAGAGAGAATCCCAAGCAGGTATCGTATTGTCAGCACAGAGCTCAGTACGGTGCTCTGTTCCACGACCCTAGGATCATGACCTGAGCCAAAATCAAGAGTCAGATGCTTAACGGACTGAGCCACCCAGGCGCCCCCAAGGATCTTTTAGGTGCAGCTGTGTTAGCATTTGCAAATTCCCATTTAACGGTTTCATAGTGTGTGAGGAAAGCTGATGGATCTGAGAGGTTAACTATAGATTTTGGAGGGCTTGATAAGTTGTAACCCAAACCCTCACCCTAAATTGTCAGCTGTATTTGATATGGTATCAACAGTTAAAGCTCAGGGGCATCATTATTTCGTTTTGGATTTGGCTAATGCCTTCTTTTCCATTGGGAAGCCAAAGCATTCATTAGGGGTAGACCCCAGTATTCAGATACTGTTCCCTCACAAGAACATTTTCAATAATCTGGCTGAAACTTGGCCCTTGATTTAAACTTCATTCTATGACAATATTTAGTATATGGGCAAAGGCCACTTTTGGAGGGTTAGGCCGAGAAAATACTATTTTAAATCCGACTTATTTTGTAATGATCTTGTCTAATTCATAATGTAATTGTTATTTGGTGTAATGCTGGTATAACTGGTATGATCAATTTAATGGGTTCTAACAAAACCTGTGGTAATACTGACATAGGTTATAAAGTATATTGGCAAACTGAATTAAAACCTCTACAGGGTGCTCTCTCAATGGAATATGTTTGGCCAGAAGAGGGACTAGAATTATTTAATAATAATATAATTTCAAATTTAATAAATCCACAGATACCTTTAATTGACTTACTAAAAGTTTCTTAAAATCAAATTCCAGTGTAATTAATGTACATTAATTAATATATTGGTTTTAGGCATTACTATAGTGAACAATTCTATACATTACTCAGTGCTCATCATGGTAAGTACACTCCAATTCATCTTCACCTTTTTCATCCAACCCCCACCCACCTCCCCTCTGGTAACCTTCACTTTGTTCTCTGTATTTAAGGGTCTGTTTTTTTGTTTGTCTCATTTTTCCCTTGTTTTGTTTCTTAAATTCCACATACAGCTGAAATCATATGGTATTTGTCTTTCTCTAACTGACTTATTTCACTTAGCTTAACACCCTCTAGTTCCATCCATGTTATTACAAATGGCAATATTTCATTATTTTTTATGGCTGAGTAATATTTCAGTGTGTGTGTGTGTGTGTGTGTGTGTGTGTGTGTGTGTGTACACACGCACACATACATATATATCACATCTTCTTTATCCCTTCGTCTATCACTGGATAGATGTTGCTTCCCTACTTTGGCTACCATAATGCTGCAGTAAACATAGGGTGCATATATCTTTTTGAATTAGGGTTTTCCTACTCTCTTTGTAAATACCCAGTGGTAGAATTACCGGATCATATGGTAATTCTGTTTATATACCGATACCTTTTTAAAGTTCCAATCTTGGTGGTGGAGAATTATAACAGTTACCAATCTTGTACACGATTACACACACCTTTGTTGCTGGAGTATATTGTTTTTTATATTTTCTTTAAACCAATAGCCACATCTCATATGAGGCACACATACATATTATATTGGCAGCTGTCTTTTTCCAGTGATGCAGGCAAAGGATTGAGAATGTGATTTATAATTAAAAACATTTAACCAACAGAAGGATAACTATGGAGGATAGAGATAGTTTTGCGCTTATCTCTGGGGATATCTGGATATCTGGTTTGACTCCTTGTTAAGATAAAGGCAGTGGGAATACAACATACTCTTTAAACTCTCCCAAGGTTGGTTTCTTTCCTGATGGCTTTCACCTGGCATAAATGATGGCTCAGGTCATGGAACCAGAGGGGCATTAAAGTTCCTCCTGGAACTTCTGCCATCTGCTCTCCTAAAGTCAAACTCTGTCATCACACAGATCTTAGTGGTTCAATCCAGAGATGAAGCATGTCCATTTGTGAATAAGGATCCTGAGGGTCTTCTGACCAGATGTGTCTTTAGGCCTCAAGGTTGGACTGCCTTGTCTTTGTCTAATTGTATCCTATACTTTGCACTTAAATAAAAGCCCTAAGGGAGAGTGGTCTTGGAGGCTCACAAGGCCAAGGATAGGTGTGATATCTCTATAGGTATAATTATAATTCAAGAAATCAATGTATGTAGAAAGCTATACATGTGTACATATCCTAGGCTCCCACTGTGAAATGACCTATGGCCCCCACAATCAATGACTTACCAGTAGAAGAGAACACAACTAGTGCTCAACTATTGATTTACAAATGCCATTTTTTTAAAATGTTTATTTTTGAGAGAGAGACAGAGACAGAGCATGGGCAGGGAAAGGGCAGAGAGACAGAGGGAGACACAGAATCCAAAGCAGGCTCCAGGCTCTGAGCCGTCAGCACAGAGCCCAACATGGAGCTCAAACTCATGGACTGCAAGATCATGACCTGAGCCAAAGTCAGATGCTTAACTGGCTGAGCCACCCAGGTGCCCCTATAAATACCATTTTCCTTAAAAAAATTTTTTTTAATGTTTTTATTTATTTTTGAAAGAAAGAAACAGCACGAGTGGAGGAAGGGCAGAGAGAGAGGGAGACACAGAATCTGAGGCAGGCTCCAGATTACCAGCGTCAGCACAGAGCCTGATGCAGGGCTCGAACCCATGAACTACGAGACCACAACCCAAGCAGAAGTCAGACACTCAATCTACTGAGCCACCTAGGTGCCCCTATGAATACCATTTTCTAGTGAAAGGAGCCAGAACTCCTTGGAGAAGCTGATTCCAAGCTGGGACAGAAAATATTTTTTTTAAGCAGTTTACTTATTTTTGAAAGTGGGGGAGAGGAAGAGGGAGAGAGAGAGAAAGAGAGAGAGAGAGAGCAGGGGAGGAGCAGAGAGAAGGAGATGGAGAATCCCAGGCAGGCTCCAAGCCATCAGCACAGAGCCCAATGCAGGGTTCTATCTCATGAACCCTGAGATCATGACCTGAGCCAAAATCAGGAGTTGGACGCTAAACCAACTGAGCCACCCAGGCACCCCACATGCCTGAAAATATTCTTGCATTTGCAAATAAGAAAATTGTAAAGAATAACACACACACACACACACACACACACACACACACACACACACAGGCTGTAGCTTTAAGGTGTTCCCACTGTCCAAATCTGGGACAATTTTATCGTAAAAATAAATATTGACAGTAATTAATTATAAACCATTGAATATATTCATAATCAGAGCCCAATTTCTTTCTCAAGCAGTGATTCCCAAAACGTCCAAGTTTCCTTCCCACCCTCCATAACTAGAAAATCAAGCAAAATATATGACGTAGTTCAAGACGTCTCCAAAACTACACTGAGGCGCAATATTTCACTAGAAGAATGCACAGAACACAGCAACGCTGTTATATTCATGGTTACAATGAATTGCAGCAAAAGATTCAGATTAAAACCAGCAATAGAAGATCCCTAGGGCAGGGTTTAGGAAAGAGCAGACACTGACCTTCCAGTTGTCCTCTTCAGGGGAGTCATGTGGACAGCACTGATTTCCCTCAGCAACTGTGCTTGATAGTACACATGGAGTTTTGCCAAGCTCACTCAAGCTTTGGTGTCCAGAATTTTCACTGAAAGTTGGTAATGCAGACTTGTCTGATCCCCTTGTAGCTGACCTTAGTCTCTAGCTCCTCAGCAGTTAGAGCTGCTAACTGTGGGCCAACGCACGACCCATATGGTCATGTGATCATAGGATCCAGGAGCCTCCACATGTGTTTCCAAAATTGGCCCTAAGGGAAAAGAGGCTACCTGCTTGTGAATCCAAAGAATACCTCCTTGGATTCCCCTGGTAGCATATTCCTGCATAAATCATTTCTGTTTTATTAGTGAACACTTCTGGGCACTGCCTTCCTTACTAGAGTGTTTCTCTAACATCACCTGAATCATTATGGGTATTTTAGGTATCAGAATTACTTTATGTTTTTCAGTATTATGAGCAGTTTCAAATCCCAATAGCCAGGCAGTAATTGTATCTCAAATGGAAAATTTCTGGTGCGACATCCTAGCAGTTGCCCCTGGGTAGTGTTCAGAGGCTTTTGCCATAGGTCCCAATCTGGATTCCACATAAGCTATCACAGAATGGTAGAGCTACTATATGCTGTCAGAACTCCAGCTTCTAACATGTCGTTAAAGTGGTAATTGCTGGGGCGCCTGGGTGGCTCAGTCGGTTAAGCGTCCGACTTCAGCTCAGGTCACAATCTCACGGTCCATGAGTTCGAGCCCCGCGTGGGACTCTGGGCTGATGGCTCAGAGCCTGGAGCCTGCTTCCAATTCTGCGTCTCCCTCTCTCTCTGCCCCTCCCCCGTTCATGCTCTGTCTCTCTCTGTCTCAAAAATAAATAAACGTTAAAAAAATTTTTTTTAAAAAGTGGTAATTGCTTTGTCCACCAGGTATCTATACTGTTTCATATGAACAACCTGTGTGGGCTCAGGCAATCTTACTGGTACTCATTTGGCATGTCCAGTCAGCATTATTGAAGGGCAAATTTATATGCTTCCATTTTACAGTACCAGATAAGGGGAAGGCAGAAGTTGTTTGTTACACATAGATACTTCAGTGTAATCTTTTTTACAAATCAAATGACTATGTAGGGACATTATTCTATTTCCCTATTTGTGCCACAATCACACTGTCCCAATTTGTATAGTCTTTTTTTTAAGTGTATTTATTATTATGTTTATTTATTTATTTTGAGAGAGAGAGAGAGGAGAGAGAGAGGGAGAGAGAGAATCCTAAGCAGGCTCCATAAGGTCAGCACAGAGCCTGATGCAAGGCTTGAACCCATGAACCATGAGATCATGACCTGAGCCAAACAAAATCAAGAGTCAGATGCTTAATGGACTGAGCCACCCAGGCTCCCCTGCAGTATTTTTATCTAACAGATTTGCCATTCTTTATGTTTAGATCTAGTACTTATTTATTTTTCTTTAAGATTAAAGCTAGAAATGTTTGCTGTTTTTAACTATATCTTCGATTTCAATATTTTATTTTTTTCAGTAATTTAAAATATAGTAATTTCTGTTAACTAAATTCCTTCTCTCCATGAATTCATCATTTACTTTTATCACATATAAGTGCCTATAAATTTATGCTAGGTATATAATAGTAAATAAGGATTCTTGTATTCTTTTTTGCTTTTACCAATAAAAATATGTGGTAGTAATATTTTATATATTGTAATGCAGTTATTTTCATCCAATGGATTACTTATTTAGTTACTTATTTAAAATTTGTGTGCTTTTGTTAACAGCAGAGGACATCAGAAATGTTTATGTTTGTGCTGGAATTTTATTCAATAAGGTACTTATTTTTGTGAATTTAATTATTGCAAAAGGAAATGTTTTCCTATAAGACAACAGTTTTATGTTATTGTTTAAAATGGATATTAATTAAATGTAATTTTTAGTTTTTTTTTCAACATTCCCTCATTTTTCTTACTTTTATTGTTGTATTGCACAGTTTTGGTTGTGTTTTATTCATATCTTTTTCCTTAGAGATTTAAGGAGAATGTTGCCTATATAAATGGAAAATTTTGACTCCCTGACATATGTGATGATTATGAATGACACAATTGATTCTAATAGTATTTCATAAGTTTCTGTAGTGTTTCTCAACTATACACTGATAGTTCTCAATCATGGGAATTTAAATCTATCTTACAGCTATTATTTCTGCCCTATTGAAAGGATTCTGCCTGGAAGACTTGATAAGGGGATATCCAGCATGGTGGTGTTCTTCCTTCTCAATTTAGGAAAGCCCTCATACTTCACCATCTAATACTGATTTTTTTTTTTTAAGCAAGCTTCACACCCAGAGTGGAGCCCAATGCAGCTCTTGAACTCAGGACCCTGATACCAACACCTGAGCTGAAATCAAGAAATGTTTAACCAACTGAGCCATCCAGGTGCCCCCTCTAATACTGAGTAATCAGTGAATTTTGGAAAGAAAAAATGTGTTCCTCATATGCAAATGCTCCCTAAAATGTTGATGACATTTTTTCTTTTTATTATTTTGTTTTATATCTTTGCACCTTGAGCCATCATGAAACAGATCTCATCCAAAATTAACTTTGTATATTTGTTCAGAATTTTCTTAATGTGATCTCATTTTCTAGTTGTAACAATTGGGAGACTCCTAGAGCAATCTAGATTCCCTCCCTATTCTCACAAATGTGTAACTGGGTACCCTGTGTCATTCATTGACCAAAGTTTCTTGGCAGTTCCAGAGTAAGCAGGTTATGTTTTCTGCTGTTCATATAGTACCCCAGAAGGCTGGCATTCATTGTTCATTTAGACAATATGAGGAATAACATTATTTGAGTATTGAAAAACAATTCAAAATGCAGAAAGAAAATAAGACTTTTACATAATACCATTAAGTGAAATGCTAAATAAATACATAAATACATTTCTTAGAAAAAATATTGTGGTAAAGAGAATTCTCAAAAATAGTGATAGAAGGATACATTTTTAAAAGATTCTCAAGGAGAAATGTAAAAATATTTACCAAAATGGGAAGAATACATTAATGAGGACTGTGAATATATCACATAAACTAAGCATTTACTTATGTGGATATTTTACAGCAAACCTCAATTATAAAATTTTATTCAAATACAATTAGGTATGCATTTTTAAAAGGTAAACAGTTTAGGAGTGCCTGGGTGGTTCAGTTGGTTAAGCGGCTGACTTCTGCTCGGGTCATGATCTCACAGTTCTTGGGTTTGAGCCCTGTGTAGGACTCTGTGCTAACAGTTCAGAGCCTGGAGCCTGCTTCAGATTCTGTGTTTCCCTCTCTCTCTGCCCCTTCCCGGCTCTCACTCTGTCTGTCTCTCTCTCAAAAATAAATAAACATATAAAAAAATTTTTTAAAGGTAAATAGTTTATTTCATTAAGAACTAAAATATTTTTATTGTACCAATAATAATAATATAAAATTATCATTAAGTGTTTATGTTAGTTTTTCCCTTCACACAGGTATTACTCAATGTTTTCAAGAATGAAGAAAATCTCATTTTGGAAGCAAAATGTTTAGTGACCCTCGTAGTCAAATGTTCAGATTAATTCTATATCTTCTCAGACTTCACATCTAAAATTTCTCTAAAGTCTTAATTTTTTTTCATCATCAACTAGTGTTTTTACAGAGATATGTATGCCACCACCTTTGAATCACTACATAGTCACTGGTTTTTTTTCAAGTTTTTATTTAAATTCCAATTAGTTTACATACAGTGTGGAATTTAGTGATTCATCATTTACATACAGCAGCCAGTGCTCATCGCAGCAAATGCTCTCCTTAATACCATCACTCATTTAGCCCATCCTTCCCTCCTACCCCCCACCATCCCTCCAGCAACCCTCAGTTTGTTCTCTATATTTAAGAGTATGTTTTCTGGTTTGTCTCTCTTTTTCCCCTCTATGTTCATCTGTTTTGTTTCTTAAATTCCATATATGAGTGAAATAATACGGTACTTGCATTTCTCTGAGTTATCTCACTTAGCATAATACTCTATTTCTATCCACATCTTTACCAATGACAAGATTTCATTTTTTATGGCTGAATAATATTCCATCGTATATATACACCACATCTTCTTTATCCATTCATCAGTTGATGGACCTATGGGCTCTTTCCATAATTTGGCTATTGTTGATAATGCTGCTGTAAACATTGGGATGCATGTATCCCTTTGAAACAGCATCTTTGTATGCTTTAAGTAAATACTTAGAAGTGCAACTGCTGGATCCTAGGGTAGTTCTATTTTTAACTTTAAAAAATGTTTACTTATTTGGAGAGAGAGAGAGAGAGAGAGAGAGAGAGAGAGAGAGAGAGAGAGAGTGTGTGTGTGTACTAGTGGGGGAGAGGCAGAGAGTGAGGGAGAGTGAGAATCCAAACAGATCCACACTCACCACTGAGCCCAGCACGGAGATCAAACCCACAACTGTGAGATCACAACCTAAGTTTGTATCAGAAGTCAAATGGTCAACCAACTGGGCCAACACAGGTGCCCCTATTTTAACTTTTTGAGGGACCTCCATACTGTTTTCCAGAATGCTGCAGCAGTTAGCATTCCCACCAACAGTATAAGAGAGTTCCCCTTTTTATGCATCCTCACCAACAACAGTTGTTACTTGTGTTGTTTATTTTAGCCATTCTGACTGGTATGAGGTGATTTCACTGTTGTTTTGATTTTTATTTCTCTGATTATGAATGATATTGAGCATCTTTTTATGTGTCCATGAGCCATCTGTATGTCTTCTTTGGAAACATGTCTGTTAATGTCTTCTGCCCATTTTGTAAGTAGATTTTTTTTTTTTGAGTGTTGAGTTTTATAACTTCTGTATATCTTTTGGATACTAACCCTTTATCAGGATTGCCATTTGCAAATATCTTTTCCCATTCTGAAGGTTGCCTTTTAGTTTTGTTGATTGTTTCCTTCGCTGTGCAGAAAAAAGTTTTCTATCTTGATGAAGTCCCAATAGGATACTTTACCTTTTGTTTCCCTTGCCTCAGGAGACATATCTAGGAAGAAGTTTTTAAGGCTGATGTCAAAGTGGTTACTGCCTGTGTTCTTGAGGATTTTGATGGTTTCCTGTCTCACATTTAGGTCTTCCATCCATGTTGAATTTATTTTTTGTGTGAGAAAGTGGTCCAGTTTGATTCTTTTGCATGTTGCTATCACTATTTGTTGAAGAGACTGTGTTCTTTCTATTGGATATTCTTTCCTGCTTTGTGGAAGATTAGTTGACCATATAGTTGTGGGTTCATTTCTGGGTTTTCTATTCTGTTCCATTGATCTATGTGTCTGTTTTTGTGCCACCGTACTGTGTTGATCACTACAGATTTGTAATATAACTTGAATTCTGGAATTGTGATGCCTCCAGCTTTGCATTTGTTTTTAAGATTGCTTTGGTTCTTTGTGTAATTTTGTGGTTCCATATAAATTTTAGGATTGTTTGTTCTAGCTCTGTGAAAAATGCTGGTGGTATTTTGGTAGGGATTGCATTAAATGTATAGATTGCTTTGGGTAGGATAGACATTTTAGTAATATTCATTCTAGTCCATGAGCATGGAATGTTTTCCCATTTTTCTGTGTCATCTTCCATGTCTTTCACCCATGTTTTATAGTTTTCAGAATACAGATCTTTCACCTCCTTAGGTTTATTCCTAGGTATCTTATGGTTTTTGTTGCAATTGTAAATGGGATTGATACCTTGATTTCTCTTACTGCAGCTTCATTATTGATGTACAGAAATGCAACACATTTCTGTACATTGATTTTGTATCCTGCAACTTTACTGATTGTGTGTATCAGTTCTAACAAATTTTTGATGGAGTCTTTAAAGTATCATGTCATCTGCAAATAGTGAAAATTTGACTTCTTCCTTCCCAATTGGGATGTCTTTTATTTTGATTCATTGTCTGATTCCTGAGGCTAAGACTTCCAGTACTATGTTGAATGACAGTGGTAAGAGTGGACATCCCTGTCCTCTTCCTGATCTTAGAAGAAGAACTCTTAGTTTTCCCCCATTGACAATGATATTAGCTGCAGATTTTTCATATATGGCCTTTATTATTTTGAGATATTTTCCTTCTATGTCTATTTTGTTGAAGGTTTTTATCATGAATGGATGTCTTCCTTTGTCGCTTTTTCTGCATTTATTGAAAGGATCCTATGGTTTTTATTCTTTTATTAATTAATGTGGTGCATTACATTGATTGATTTACAAATATTGAACTACCTGTGCAGCCAGGAAGAAACCCCACTTGATCATGGTGAATAATTCTTTTAATATACTATTGGATTTGATTTGCTATTATTTTGTTGAGAATTTTTGAATCCATATGCATCAGGGATGTTGGCCCGTAGTTCTCTTTTTAAGTGGAGTCTTTGTCTGGTTTCAGAATCAGGGTGATTCTGGCCTCATAGAATGAGTTTGGAAAGTTTCCTTCCATTTCTACTTTTTTTTGGAATACTTTGAGAAGGATAGGTGTTAACTATTCTTTAAATGTTTGGTAGAATTCCCCTGGGAAGTCATGTGGCCCTAGAGTTTTGTTGTTGGGAGATTTCTGATTACTGATTCAATTTCTTTGCTGGTTTTCAGTTTCTTTAAGTTTTCTATTTTTTCCTGTTTCAGTTTTGGTATTTTATATGTTTCTAGGAATTGATCCATTTCTTCCAGATTGTCCAATTTTTGGCATATGGTTTCTCAAAACATTCCGTTGTACTTGTTTGCATTTCTGTGGTATTGGTTGTTATTTTTCCTTTCTCATTTGTGATTTTCTTTATTTTTATTCTTTCTCTTTTTGGTAAGTCTGGCTAGGAGTTTATCAATTTTATTAATTTTTTCAAAGAACCAGTTCTTTGTTTCATTGATCTATTCTTTTAGTTTCTGTACCATTTATTTCTGCTCTAATCTTCTTCTGCTGGCTTTAGGCTTGATTTGTTGTTCTTTTTCTAGCTCCTTTAGGTGTAACGTTAGTTTGTTCATTGGAGGTTTTTATGGCCTTTGAGGTAGGCCTGTTTTGCTATATACATCCCTCTTAGGACCACTTTTGCTGCATCCCAGAGGTTTTAGAGAGTCATGTTTTCATTTTCATTTGTTTCCATGTGTTTTTAAAAATTTCATTGATTTCCTGGTTGAGCCATTCATTTTTAGTAGCATGTTGCTTAACCTCCATTTATTTGTGGTCTTTCCAATTTTTTCTTGTGGATGACTTCAAGCTTCATAGTGTTGTGGTGGGAAATATGCATGGTATGATCTCAATCTTTTTGTACTTGTTGAGGCCTGATTTGTGATCTAGTATGTGATCTATGCTGGACAGTGTCCAATGTGTACTTGAAAATAATGTGTATTCTGCTGCTTTAGGATGGGATCTTGTGAATATATTTGTTAAGTCCATCTGATCCAGTGTGTCATTGAAAACCATTGTTTCCCTGTTAATTTTCTGCTTAGATGATCTGTCCATTGATGTAAATGGGGTGTCAAAGTTCCCTATTATTAATGTATTATTATCAATTAGTTCTGTTATGTTTGTTATTAATTGTTTTATATCTTTGTATTCTTCCAAGTTGGAGGCAAATATATTTACAATTGTTAGATCTTCTTGTTGGATAGTTCCCTTTATTATGATATAGAGCCTTTCTTCATCCTTGTTACAGGCTTTGGTTTAAAATCTAGTTTTTCTAGAGCATTGGGTGACTCAGTCAGTTGAGTGTCCGATTCTTGATTTTGGTTCAGGTTATGATACCAAGGTTGTGGGATCGAGCCCCATGTTGAGCAGGGAGCCTGCCTAAGATTTCTCTCTCTCTCTCTCTCTCTCTCCCTCCCTCCCTCCCTCTGTCCCTTTCAGCTTAAGATTTTATCTCCCCCACCTCAAATTAAAAAAATAAAATATTTAGTTTGTCTAATTGTTTAATTATTGCTACTTTAGCTTTCTTTTGATGTCCATTAACAAGATAAATGGTGCTCCATCCCCTCATTTTCAATCTGCAGTTGTCTTTAGATCTAAAATGAGTCTCTTGTAGGCAGCATAGAGATGGATCTTATTTCCTCTTTTTGTTTGTTTGTTTGTTTGTTTTGTTTTATTGGGGGGGGGGTCTTGCTTTTTAGCCATTCTGATACCCTATGTGTTTTGACTGGAGCATTTAGTACATTTATAATCAGGGTGATTATTGATAGGTATCCATTTAGTGCCATTTTATTACTTGTTTTGTTACTGTTTCTGGAGATTTTCTCTGTTCCTTTCCTGTCTTTGTTCCTTCTGGTCTTTCCTTCCCACGTAGAGAGTCCCCTTTAATATTTCTCGCAAGGCTCATGAACTCCTTTCATTTTTGTTTGTCTGGGAAACTTTATCTCTCCTTCCATTCTGAATGCCAGCCTTGCTGGAAGAAGTATTCTTGGCTGCAGATTTTTATCATTTAGCACATTGAATACATCATGTCACACCATTCTGGCCTGCCAAGTTTCTATGGAGATATCTGCAGTTATTCTAATTGGTCTTCCCTTGTAAGTTAGGGACTTCTTTTGTCTTGCTGCTTTTAGGATTTTTGCTTTAGCAGTATATTTTACAAATTTAATTATAATATGTATGGTGCTGGCCTTGCTTTTATTGATTTTGGTGGGAGTTCTTTTTCCCTCCTGGATTTGGAAGTCCATTTACTTTCTTCAAGAAAGTGAAGTTTTTAGTCATAATTGTCTGAAATCAACTTTCTATCCCTTTTTCCTTCCCTAATTCTTCTGGGACTCCTATGATATGAATGTTATTATGTTCGATGGAGTCACTGAGTTCCCTAAGTCTACTCTTGTGCTCCATCATTCTTCTTTCTCTCTTATGTTCAACTTCGTTATTTTCCCTAACTCTATCTTCTATATCGCTTGTTTGTTCCTCTGCTTCTTCCATCCTTGTGGTCATTGTATCCCATCTGTTTCAAATTTCAGTTATTACATTTTCCATTTCTGCCTGGTTGTTTTTTAACTCTTATTTCTGCAGTAGGGACCTCCCTTAAGTCTTCCATTTTTTTCTTAAGCCCAGTGAGTGTCATCAGGCATATGAATTATGTCTGTTTCAATTAGATCTCTATCTGTGACCTTATCTTGTTCTTTCTTTTGGGAAGAATTGCTCCATCTTGGCATTTTGTTTACATCTCTGTCTTCTTCTGTGTGTTAGAAAAGCCTATTATGTGTCTTGATCCTGAGAGTAATGACTTTATGAAAAGAGGTCATATAGTGTCCAGGGTCTGGCACTTCAGGGAGTGTCTCTGGTGTGTGCTGCATGCATTCTGCTGCTGTGTTTTGGCTGCTCTATCCTCCAGGCCAGTTGTCTGCAGAGGCTCTACATGCCTAGAGTGGTCAGTGTTTGGACCTTGGCCAAAGTGTGGTGAGTTTCAAGTAGGTGTGCTCTGGTCTGCTTGTTAAGTGGGACCTGACGCTACTTCCACTAGATTTGAAGCTTTGTAAAGCTCTCTGGTCAGGAGACATGGTGTGGATGGAGCTTTGTGCTGGTCTCCCACCAAAGAGGCCCACTGCAGTGAGACTTAAGCACATTTGCCCCAAAAGGGCAGTACTGGCAGAGCACAGGTGGATGGGACATTGTGTATGCAAGTTAGGTGGCCAGTGTTCACTGCTGTGCTGTTTACTGAAACATTTTATGCTGATGGGAAGGGAAGAGAAATGGTGCTGTCAGCTCCTTTGTTCCCAGAGAGGGTGTCCTTGCTTGCTGCTCTCAGGGAAGCACTCCCAGTAGAGTGAATTATCCCTCGTGCATCACAGGCATTTTTCAAATCACTGTGTACGCTCTGTCTGTCTCCAGGTTGTTTGTCTGCCAGGAGCAGTGCAGACACTGCTGCAAAAAAAAAAATTGCACTGTACAGTGCAATTTGGGCTCTATCCTAGCCAAGCCTGCTGACTTTTAAAACTCAAAAATTTAAGTTTAAATTAAATCAAATAAAATTAAAATTTAAGTGCTGTGGGAGGGGTCTGAGCTGGTCTCCTGGGGGAGGGTCTCATTGTGCTGGGACTGATACAGGTTTGACTCAGAAAGGCAGTTGCACCAGAACAGGGGCTCGAGACTTGTAGCAAGCAGGCTTGCAGCCAGTGTCAGAATAAGCCACCCTTGGCACAAGGTTCAGCATCTGTGCTACGAGCAGGGGAGGAAAATGGCACCCACTGGCATTTTTGTTCTCAGAAAGCCGTTTCTGCCACTTCTCACAAAGGGACTCCAAGAAGAGTGAATATTGTCTCCCTTGTGAGCCTTAGACATTCTTCAGTTTATGCCTTCTACCCCCAGGTGGCTTGCCTGCCTTCTTTCCAGGAATAGGGCAGTACTCTCAGGCCTCTATCTGAGTCAACTTTAAAACTGCCAAACTTTAAAAATGCCAAACTTTAAAACTATATTCTTTGAGCCCTGCTGGTTGCAAAAGCTCAGGAAATCAATCCACTTGTTTTCCCAGCCAATGGCTTTGGGGAAATTTCCTCCTCTTGTGATCTCCTGTGCTCTCTCTCTTTCTCAGTGACCTGGGCTCTCTTCCCTCAGCAGCACCCAACATATGTTTCTCCCCAAACCACATCTCTACACTTCTTACATTCCTCAGGGTGGCCTCTTTTCTCTCTCTAGTTGTGAGATTTATTCTGTCAGACCTCATGTTGATTTTATGGGTACTCAGAGTGATATGATAGTTATCCTGTTGTGTCTGAGGGAAGAGATGACCTAGGATCCTCCTACTATGCCACCATGTTAGCACTGCCCCCCATCCCCACCCCAGAGTGAAGGTTTTAATGGACACCTCCTGAGTATCTCTGCAATGAATCAAGCAGTCCATAGGCTTAGAGGGCTAGAGTCCCAGGGGCTCCTTACTGCCAAGGAATCCACACACTAAAGTCATCTAGCCACCTGCTTCTTTTGCTTGGAACTGTAAATCACGAAGGCCATTATAAGGGCACCTGGGTGGCTCAGTCAGTTTAGTGCCCGACTTCAGCTCAGGTCATGATCTTGCAGTTTGTGAGTTCAAGTCCTGCATTGGGCCCTGTGCTGACAGCTCAGAGCCTGGAGCCTGCTTTGGATTCTGTGTCTCCATCTCTCTCAGCCCCTCCCCAGCTGTCACTCTGTCTCCGTCTCTCTTAAAAATAAATAAAGGTTGGGGCACCTGGGTGGCTCAGTCGGTTAAGCGGCCAACTTCGGCTCAGGTCATGATCTCGCGGTCCATGAGTTCGAGCCCCGCCTCGGGCTCTGTGCTGACAGCTCAGAGCCGGAAGCCTGTTTCAGATTCTGTGTCTTCCTCTCTCTGACCCTCCCCCGTTCATGCTCTGTCTCTCTCTGTCTCAAAAATAAATAAATGTTTAAAATAAATAAATAAATAAAGGTTAAAATATTAAAAATAAATTAATTAATTAAATAAAAAAAGGTGGCCATTATATCAGGAGGCTCCAATGCTCTAGCTGCCCACATAAGCAAACAGAAACCTATTTTCAAACAAATTCTTGTGAATGCCTCAAGGGTAAGAGAACAATCCTAAGAACACCCAATCTCAAGCAGCCAACTAACTAGGCTTTCCTAAGTAAGGCAATTCCTTAAGCTATAGCCAATCTTATAACTTATTTGCTTTGTTTTCCCTTTTTGTCTACAAAAGCCTTTCCCCTAGTTTGTTTTGGTGCTGCCTGATTGGATTTGCTGTATGGTGAAATATACTGTGAAATTTTAATATACCTCAGTTTATCTGTTAACAGAACTAATTTAAAAAAGCCCATAAGGCTCATCCTTGCTCAGTTCTGCTTTTATTTATTAATTTTAAAGATTTTATTTAAAAAATTTTAAGTTTATTTATTTATTTTGAGGGTGGGGGAAGGAGCAGAGAGAGAGAATTCCAAGCAGGCTCCACACTGTCAGCGCAGAGCCTGATGCAGGGTTTAAACTCATGAACCATAAGATCATGACCTGAGTCAAAATCAAGAGTTAGATGCTCAACCAACAGAGCCACCCAGGCACCTCTTAAAGATTTTATTTTTAGGGGCACCTGGGTGGCTCAGTTAAGTGACCGACTTTGGCTCATGTCATGATCTCATGGTTCATGGGTTTGAGCCCTGCGTCAGACTCTGTACTGACAGCTCAGACCCTTAAGGCTGCTTAGGGTTCTGTGTCTCCCTCTCTCGCTGCCCCTCCCCCAGTCGTGCTCTGTCTCTCTCTGTCTCTCAGAAATGAATAAATGTTAAACAAAAAGATTTTATTTTTAAGTAATCTCTACAGCTAACATGGGACATGAACTTACCACCTCAAGATCAAGTTGCCTGCTCTACCAACTGAGACAGCCAGGCACCCCTCAGTGGTGCTCTAATTAAGGAGGGCTTCCTTATTGCCCAGTGTAATATTACATCCAGTCTGCTGTTCTCACAAAATTACCTATCTTTGTTTCCATAGCAGCTGCCACCTTCTAACATACAATATAACTTACTATTTCTGCTTCCCTGTTTCCTGTGTCTTCCTTGAACATAATAAAAGTAACATGAAGATGGGACTGCTTGTCTTGTGCCTGCATTTCTCTCATGCGTCTCCCAAAAGTTCCTGAAAACCCAGTATGCGCTCAGTGCACATTTCTTAGAACAGTGAATAAAATGACATTTCAATTTCCCTCTCATTTTAACTATTCTTGGTGCCCTAAATGTCCCCTTTATGTCTCTCTCCAAAGTAGTGTGAAAATTAGTAAAGGATGCCTCATTTAAAATGGATTCAGGAGGGGGACCTAGGTAGCTCAGTCAAATAAGCGTCCAATTCTTGTTTTCAACTCATTTCAGGATCTTACAGATGGTGAGACTGAGCCCCATGTTGGGCTCTGCACTGACAGCATGGAGACTGCTTGGGATTCTCTCTCTTTCCCTCTATCTCTGCACCTTGCTGTGCTCTCTGTCTCTCAAGTAAATGAACATTAAAAAAAAAAAATAGAATGGAGTCAGGAGACCCTGAAGGCTGACCTCTCACATAGGTTGGACATGAAAAATCAGCAGGAAAAAGGAAAAGAATTTAGATCTTGACAGGGAGGATGCTGCCCAGGTAGGACTTTAATCTTTAGCTTTAAATAAAAGAAGGATGATCTCTCCTTGTCCCAGCAAGGACACACTAACCATGGCATGCAGCCAATGAAAAACTACTGTAAACTCAAACTCTTGTTCTTCAATGTCATTTATTGAAATATTCCTCCCCAATTTCCTTCTAAAACCTAGTAAAAGACAACTTTTCCTGTGTTTCCTCAGATTTGCTGGTGGTATGCAATAGTGTGCTTATATGCAGTTGAAATTCCTCTGCTTTTCCTGAATAAACTCAGTTTGCTAATAAAATAACTGGCTGTTTATTTTTAAGCTTGAAAGTAGTATTACTCAGTGTTTTCAAAAATGAAAAAGTCAGGGTGCCTGAGTGTCTCAGTCAGTTAAGCATCTGACTTTGGCTCAGGTCATGATCTCATGGTTCTTGAGTTCGAGTCCCACATTGGGTGAGCTTGAGCCCTACCCCCCTTAGGGTGAACACAAGCACCACTTTAGATGAGCCACACTTCTTACTCTCTCTCTCCCTCTCTCTCTTTCTGCCCCTCATGGGATTCTCTCTCTCTCTGCCCCTTACTCGCTTATGCCCTCTCTCTCAAAAAAAAAAAAAAAAAATCACAATTTGGAGATAAAACCTTCACAATGACCAAGCACATTGGTGTAGCACAGTCACATGCTCCATTTGATTCTATCTTCTCAGACTACTTAGAGTCGGCTTCTAAAAGTCCTGTGAGTTTGTAACTGTTTTTTAGTCTTTACTGATGTGTACATAGAATGTTGGTTTACCCATAGGTACTTCGGCCACTGCCTTTAAACCACTAGATAAATGTTGTGAACTGCTTTCTGAAATGGCTTTTCACATCTGATTTTGTAGCATACTTTCAATTCTTACTGCCAGTGCCTGAAGAACTATGAATCACTTCCCAGCAAGGAGATGAGATCATCGGGTTCAAATGACCCTTTAACTCAGGGTTCAGATTCTCCCTTTGCACACTCGCTCCAACTGAAAATGGCAACATGTGTTTGGGACCCAAAACAGCATCAGTTAAGTTGCTCTCTGTTTGAGATTAATGTCAGACTCCTAAAAAAAATGGAGTATGATGAAGTTTGGGGGTGAGGGAGGGGTGGTCCAGAGCCAACGACCAAGAAAGAATTCTTTAAGACATCTTTGGTGCAAAAAAGTGATTTTATTAAAGTATGAGGACAGGACCTGTGGGCAGGAAGAGCTGCCCCAGACCCTGTGGAGAGACTGGATATATATTTAGGAGTTGGGGGAGGTAAAGTCAAGGGGAAGTTTCCAGTGAGATTTTCATATGCTAAACAAGAGTCACAGGATAATGGAGACCCAACTATTGTCAAGCTAATGTTGTTTTTTCCCTCTAGCAAAGCATTAGCATTAAGAAAGTAGGGAGTTCCTGGAGAAACATTTTACTCTGCCTGCCTCAAGTATCTATCTGCCAATGGGCTGCAGGTTATAAGGAAATTTTACCTGCCATTTCCTTCTTTCTGCCTTTGTTCCCTCATATCACTATTGACGGGTGATGTTGGAGCTCGAGGAAACTGAACCTATAGTTTTCTGGAGATTAGGCTATTGATTAAGATTGCCTTTTTCTTGTAATTTACTAAGATATTTGCAAACTGATGGAGACTCCTGTCCTGTATAACTGTGATCTCTACCAGCCCTTTGTTTTCTGTCCTTTCCTTTGTCCTTGGGCAGCCAGGAGTGCCTGAGAAATGTCACACAAATCGCAAATGGGGTGGGGAGCATTTGTGGCCTGTCAGCTTGACTTATGCTCCTTCATCAAGTATATATGAAAATATGAAGTAAAAATATACGGATAAAAGTGTTTCTCAACAGATGGGACACAATCACGATTCAGGCAAGTGTAGAAGTGATGAAGTTTTGGGGTGATGGGGGGGTTCATGGGGTCAAGAGCCGACGGCCAAAAAAGAATTCTTGAAGATGTCTTTCCTGCAAAACGGTGATTTTATTAAAGCATGGGACAGGACTTATGGGCAGGAAGAGCTGCACTGGGGTTGTGACAGGTAACTCATTATATACCCTCAGGTTGGGAGGGGGTCAGGGATAGAGTATCTCTCTAAGTAATTTTGGAAGCAAGGTTTCCAGGACCTTGAGAGGCTAGCTGTTGCTAGGGAAACATCATTTATCACCGTTTAATAAAGTCTCAGTGATGAGACCCTTTAGATTCATATCAGGGAACCATAAGCTTGGAGTATGATTGCCAGCATGTATCTTGGGACAGTTGAGAAGTTGACTTACAGGATCCTCGAGGTTGGGATAATGTGAAGCCAAGGTTCTCTTTTGCTCCCTGTAAAGTGTCATCCTTGAGGCAGCTGAAATCCTAAAAAGGTGGTCCTGAAATCCCAAAAGGGTGGTCACTCTGCCAGTCTCAAGGACTTGTCAATGGGCTATAGGCAGTAAGGAAATTTAATTTTTCATTTGCCTTAGTTTCCCACATTACGATGGCAAGCACTTAACCTCTTTCCTTTGTTGTTCAGTAGCCAGGAGTGTCTAAGGAATATCACACATATTCCACTTGGTTGGGGAGGGGGGTGCAGCCTGTATTTTGCCCCTCAGCCTGCCTCATACTCCCTCATCAGAACCAGTGGCTAACCTTGTCATTGTTCACCTAACTCAGGGTGGCCTACCATCCCTCTTCCATCTTCCCTGTCACTGACCTGTATAGGGTGTGACAAAGAAAACCACAGGCCTCAGATGGAGTCACTTCTGCTAGGCCATGTCACCAAACCTGGGCATAATACCTACACTCATTGTACTCTCAACCAACCCCAGAAATTTAGTTTGGGGTTGGTCAGTCAGGAATATTGGGGTCAATACCAAAAAGGTAATTAGCCATATGGATGGACCCTTTCCATCACCAAAGATGAGGTATTCCCCTGATAAGGCCTTTTTGTCCCATAACAAAGTGACCTCACCTGACATAATCCTTTTTTTTCCTGTTTATGAAGTTCTTACCTTAAGCTTTCTGTAGCCCCTTGTTGCTTCCCTCTACTTGGTAGATGTGATGCTGCCCAATTCACAAATGAATGACTAATCCTAAAGACCTTTAAAATGCACTGGGCTGAATTTATATGGTAACAGGGACTTTTCTATTGTTCTAACCAATTACAAATTGCTTCTAACACTTCAGGCTGCAAGCATTTGAAGAGCAACAACATCTTTCCAGCTGTGCACAGACACATTTTGATGTCGGAACAAAGGCAGGAGGAAATGGCAGATAGAATTAAATTTCCTTATAACCCACAGCCCATTGACAACGACTTGAGGGTGGCAGAGTAAAATGTTTCTCCAGGAAATCCTACTGTCTTAATGCTAATGATTTGCTAGAGGGAAAAACAACCTTAGCTTGACAATAGCTAGTCTTCCAATATCCTGTGACTCTTCTTTAGCATAAGAAAATCTCATTGGAAACTTCACAGTGACTCTCCCAATTCCCAAATATATAACTAGTCTCTCCATGTGGGTCCTGTCCCCGTGCTTTAAGAAAATCACCTTTTTGCACCAAAGATGTCTTCAAGAAATCTTTATTGGCCGTCAGCTACAGGCCACCCCACCATCACCCCAAATCTTCATTAATTTGACTTCTGAAGCACTGTACACAACGGAACGAGGTGTAATTTCCGTTAGGAAGAGGTCGTGGGAGCATCTAAAATAAGTTCTCCTTTGGAAGCTGACTGAGCTTCATGGGGTGTGAAATTAGGGCACTTCTCGGTTTTTAACAAGGTTCAAAGCAGTTCCCCATGGGTAGGACCAGCACTTTCCAGTAACCTGCCAGGTGAGGCGTGTCCAGGCTCCGGGTGCAGAAGCTACTTCTGCTCCAAAGCTCCAGGGTACAGAACCCAATCTCAGCTACTGCACTAGGAGCTAAGGTACCCGGAAGACACTGGGCACAGAGGCCAGAGCGAGGAGCCAACAAGGGAACAGGAAAGGGATTTCTAGGCGTGCGCAGCGGCTGGGGGCGGGACTTCCGGCCTCACCCCTCGGACGACTTCTGGCCTTTCCTCAGGTCGGCTCAACCTCTAAGGTTCCGGAGCGGACTTTCGGGGACGAGGTGACAAACTGACAAAGCGCGAGGGGAGGCGACGTCCCCGCCGCATAGACTGGGGATAACGACTCGCTGACGCCACTCGGGCTGCTCCCCGCCGGGGCCGGAACTGGGACCGCGGGCGCGAGTGTCGGTTCTCCCACAGTCCGATGGCGGCGGCCGCGCCTAGGAACCCGGCTGAGGTAAACGCGCGGCCCCCGGGCCCACCCCGCTCCGCCCCAGACCCTCCAGGCCCGAGCGCGGGGCGCCTGCTCGCGTCCCTGCGGCCCAGGTCCCGGTGTCCGGGCCGCGGAGGCGCTCGCGGGCGGGGTCCCCGCGTCTGAGCGCCGGCGTGACGGGGTGCGGGAACGAACGGGCTGCAGGGGAGGGGCCGGCTGGTGCAGGGCTGCAGGGGGCCTGCGCCACCAGCGGGGCTCGGCAGGTCTCGGTTGGTTCAGCGAACGCAAGGTGCAGCGGCGCCCGTGAGGCCTGTCACCTGGCTGCCTGACCAGTCCATCCGTGCTGGCGGTGTGCCAGGCGGTGTAACCCAGGTGTAAATAGATAGGCCCAGTCTGGCTGCGGAGAGGACAGATTGCAGGGGTGGGGGGCAGAGGGGGCAGGGAGCGCAGGAGGGGGTGCCTGCGCCAGTGTATGTCATCGTTGACGGGCCAGAACGGTCACCGTGGATGTCAGAGAAGCGGTTGAATTTGGCCCCGGGTTCGAGGAGGGCCAAGGCAATTTTGGGGTGTTGCAGGTGACAGGAGAAAGGGAGGGGTCCCGGAATGCCTGGGGGCTTTGGTCCTTTGAAGTATAATCTGCCAGTTATTTGACGGGAAAACTGAGTTTGTTTGAGAACGAAAGAGCACCGCAGTCTGGAACAAGCAAGCTGAGGCTCAACAGTAGGCCAGTCTGGAGGACACGAGAGAGGTAGGCTTTTTTAAAGGGGGAGGGGCTAAGTTGGGAAGGCTGTTAAAATCTACAAGTCCCTGAGAGTAAACTGGGAATTGAAAGTATAGTGGCTTCCCATTGGCTGAGCTGTGGGTGGGGTGGTCCCGAAAGCCTGTCTTTTCCCCTCTGGGCTCGTAGAGGAGGTAGTTTCCCAGTCCCCAAGTTCAAGTGTGTCGTCCTGTCGGGTCTGCACTGATCATGGCGGTAGTGCGTGAGAGCTCCCCCAGCTGCGTCCTCCCGACTCCCTTTTAGTGAGGTTTCCCGTTATTAATTTTCAGCGGTCCTAGCAGCGGAAGGGGTGGACGCTCCCATCAGCTGGACGGAAGGTGGCAGGAGGTTGATTGTCCTTGGAGATCTCCCAAGTTGCTCGGACGTCGTTAAGTCTTAGATGTTCAGAGAGGCGTGGGTGACGTCATCGAGTGGGCAGCGGGACAGGAAAACCCGGGAAACCGGGGCAGGTTTCAGGATGGAAACTTTGAAAAGTGACGGCAGTTGTGTGGCCCCGGCGGAGGTTTGGATCACACTGAGAGGGGGTGCAGACTAGGGGGGCAATGCTATTAGTAGGCAGAGGGCCTTAGTGAGGTGTGCTGAAGAGTGGTCCCCTGGCTCAGCGCCTGGTTGGGGCTGTTGGGCAGTGCGGGCACAGGCGAAGGAGAGAGAAAGATGTGGCAGATGGATGGGTGGGTAAGGCTTCCATGGCATGATGGGACAAGAGATGGCTGAGGACACCGAGGAGTAATTGCGGCAAGGTGACAGGGAGTCTGGGGCTGCCCTTTATTCAGTGGTGTAGGGCTTCACCAGAACTTTGTGGTGCGCTTTTCTGGTGTCCGGGCCGTTTCACAGTCTTGCTGATGGATAAGGTGTGGGGCCAGTGTGGTCACTTGTGCGTCTCTGTGCCTGGCAGGGAGACCTTTAGGGCTGGGCTTTTCACAAAGGTTCAGTGCAGAGTGGAGGGTTGTGACTGTTGGAGGGACAGCATGGGCAGCACAGAAGTATTAGAGGGACTGGGAGTATCTGAAACGGCCACGTGGCTGTGGGTGTGTGTCCCTGAAGCCAGGATCCCCGGCAGGCGAGGGGGACTTCTCGGCCGCATTTGAGGCTCTCCCTCTGGTGGGATCCACGTAGTGGAACCTGTTTGAATTTGTCACACATCCTTTGGGTGTCTTGTGACAGGTACCAGTGTGAGTCAAGGGGGCATCCTTTGGTGTGGGGCAGGAAGCTGTGGGGGCGCAACTGTGGGGTCTGAAGGTGTGAGGGAGATGCAGACTACAGGGTCATGTTCACTTGGAGAGAGGGAGTGTGAGTGTGAGCTTAGGGTCTCAGGGCCCTGGGATTGGAGACTGACTGGTCGAGGTGGGCCCATAATTGTCTGTGTTTGAGGGCACATTCGGGGAGACTCCACGGGAATTTCCAGGCAGAAAGGATGGCGCTTGGGGGGCCAAACCCAGATTGGCCCCCGCAGATTGCATGTATGCACCCCCTGCCTGTTATTGCTGAGGACCGCACACAGTGATTGGTGGGATGGTGAGGAGACGGTGGCATTAATGACACCAGGACCTGGTATTTATTCTGAGGTAGGAGCTGGGGTGGCTGGGGAGAATGGGGTGTATGTGTCAGGGTTTAGATTGTGGGTTCCCCGAGAGAGAATGTTCATGGTGCCATCTGTCCGTTTCATGACAGGGTGGTGTGACCTTTGAGGACATTGCCATCTACTTCTCCTGGAAGGAATGGAGACTTCTTGATGAGGCTCAGAGACGGCTGTACTATGACGTGATGCTGGAGAACTTTACACTTATATCCTCCCTGGGTAAGGCCCTCACCCTCCCCAGTGACCTGGACTGGGCTCTGTATTCCCGCTTTAGCCCCCAACTGCCCATTCCCTAGGGGATGCTTTGTACCTCTTGGGTGTGGACTGTGGGCCCTGCTTGCTCCCCCAGCTTCCGTGGTGGTTGCATTTGTTGCTAAGGCTGGGTTGTTGGTGTGCCCTTTTCTCTCCCCTGCCGTTCCAGTGCTCTCTGTGCCGAACCCTCATAGGGTAAAAGAGTAGTCAGTCAGTGACGCTAATGGATTGTGCCTTACTTACCCTCTGACCCACCGGGTCACTGTGTTGAGATCCATGCCTTTTCTATGGCCCCTGTTTTGATACCTTCTTTTGACTGACATTTCCTTGCCTGCCTCTGCCGGAAATTGCACGGATTGACTGGGTCCTACTTATGAGGACTATGGGCTACTTCTCAAGACTGTCTTGTATGGTTCTTTTGGTGGTGTTTACATCTCTTCTTCCACCTGCCCCCATCCCTTCCGTTTCGTTGAGGTATGAACTGACCAGGAAGATTCCATTTCGAAAGTGTATTACATGAGGATTTGATCTGCTTATACATTAGGAAACTAGTTCCAAATAGAAGGTAGTCAACACACCGATTAGTTGACATAATTACCTTTTGTGGTTAGTGAGAAGCTTAATATCTACTCCCTTAGCAAATTCCAAGCGTACAGTACAGTATTCACAAGTGTAGTCAACATGCTGTTAGGTCCTTAGAACTTAGTCAGCTTTAAAAAACTTTTTTTAGTGTTTTTTATTTATTTTGAGAGACAGAGAACGTGTGAGCAGGGGAGGGCCAGACTGAGGGAGGAAGACAAAATCTCAACTAGGCTTCATGCTTAGCATTGAGCCAAGGTGAGATCATGATCTGAGCCGAAATCAGGAGGGGGATGTTTATCAGAGTGGGCCACCCAGGCGCCCAGAACTTACTCATCTTATAAAGGGAAATGTGTTCCCCTGACCAGGATCTCTCCATTTCCCCCATTCCTTAGCTTTTAGCTTTCTACCTTCTGGGGGGGTGTGATTTTTTTTTTTTTTTAAATTTTTTATTTATTTATTTTGAGAGAGAGAGAACCAGCAGGGAATGAGCGAAGAAAGAGGGAGACAGGATCCCAAGTGGGCTCTGCTGACAGCAGGGAGCCTGATGTGGGGCTGTGCTCACGAACCCTGATATCTAGACTTGAGCCAAAGTCAGATGCTTAACCAACTGAGCCACCTAGGCGCCCCTGATTTTTCTTTTTTTAAAGAATATCTATAAGTGATATCCTACAGGATTTGTTTTTTGCTGTATGGCTTATTTGATTAGCATAATGTATTCCAGGTTCATCCATGTTGTGGCAAGTGGCAGTGTTGCCTTCTTTTTTTTATGACCTATTATTTACGTATGTGTATGTACTAAATGTTCTTTGTCACTGTATTCGTTTATTTTTAAAATACAATTTACTTATGTATTTTAGTTTTTTAAAAGTATGCTCCGTGCCCAAAGTGGAGCTTGAACTCTGAACCCTGAGATTAAGAGTCCTGTACCCCACCACTGAGCCTGCCAGGTGCCCCTTCTTTGTCACTTTAAACACTCACCACACTTAGGGGCGCCTGGGTGACTCCTTCAGTTAAGCCTCCAACTTCTGCTCACATCATGATCTCGCGGTCAGTGAGTTCAAGCCCCGCCTCAGGTTCTGTGCTGACACCTTAGAGCCTGGAGCCTGCTTCAGATTCTGCGTCTCCCTCCGTCTCTCTGCCCGTCCCCAACTCATACTCTCTCTGTCTCATGAATAAATAAACCTTAAAGAAAACAACACTCACCACACTTCATTGTGTTTCCATATATTGGCTATTGTGAATAATACTGCGGTGGATGTGCAAGTGCAGGTCATTTGTGGAGTTTCTGATTTTGTTTCCTTGCGATACATACCTAGGAATGGCAACGGTGGACCATATGGTAGTTCTATTTTTAATTTTCTTGTGGGTCTTCCCTAATATTTTCCATAACTTGCCTATTTATATTCCCAGCAACAATGTTCAAGGGTTTTTTTTCCCTCCACATCCTCACCAACATGCTATCTCTTGACTTTTTTGTCTTTTACTGTTTGTTTATTTCTGAGAGACACAGAGACAGAATGCAAGTGGGTTGGAGCAGAGAGAGAGGGAGGCACAGAATTTGAAGCAGGCTTGAGGCTCTGAGCTGTCAGCACAGAGCCTCAAGTGGGGCTCGAACTCACGAGCTGTGAGATCATGACCTGAGCTGAAGTCAGACGCCCAACCTACTGAGTCACCCAGGTGCCCCTCTTGTGTATTTCTTTGGCTCTGCTGCAACTTTTGAATTTTGTACAGTGGTACTTGTTTTTGCTTTTTGTCTATGCTTTTGATGTCACATTCAAAAACTCATTGACAGGAATTAAGTTAGGATTTTCCATACGTTTTTCCTAGGAGTTTTAGGTTTTGATGTCCTGTGTTTAAGTCTTTATTCGATTTAGAGTTCATTTCCACAAGTGCTGGACGATGGGGGTCCGGTTTCATTGTTTTGTCATTTGGATATTCAGATTCCCGAGAGGAGAGTATTCTTTGCCCAGTGTATTCTTGGCATAATTGTCAAGGATTAATGGATTGTAGATGTGTGGGTTTCCTTCCGGGCTCTTTATTCCGTTGCACTGGTCTGTTTTTATGCTTTAGTGCTGTTTTATGTTTTAGTAGCATATTGTTTTGATTACTACAGCTTCGTAATAGAGTTTGAAATCACAAATGTGTGCCTTCAGCTTGGAACTTCTTTCTCAAGAGTGCTTTGGCCTTGAGGATTTGGATAACTCGGTGCGAGTGTCCCCTGGAGCAGGCAGCTGGCGTCTCCTGCGCAGGGACTGCAGTAGCATCTGCCCTGTGGCTGATAGAGATGCCCCAGCTCGTTTCCTACCCATCTCCACGTGTCTCTGATAATAGTCTCCAGCCATCCTTTCTTCGTGCTTCTGCTCTCTTTTATGCTGCACAGTATAGTAGTCCGTCTTAATTGGGCCCTTGAGCCCTGTGAGTCTAAAGTCATTCATAGACAGCTGTTGAATTGATTTTTGTTGGTGTGAAAGATGGCATCTCCTATTCTACAGTCCTGCCAACATCAGTCACATAGGATACTTTTCTGAGTCTGTTGTGTGCAGGGCAGCTCTGGAATACCCCTGGCCATCTACTTTTTTTCCTACATTATTTCTACCCTCCCTGTGCCCTGTAGTTGCTCACTTAGCGCTTACAGGAAAAGAGTGTTCTGTGTAGCATAGGACGGACATGATGCAGACAGGACCATGTGGCTTCACAGGGGGACCATTTCCGGTGAATGGCAGCCGGGGAAGGTGTGATATCAGGACTCTGTTCAGCTCACACTAGACAGCTTTGTTCAACCAGACTTTGGTGCCATTGTCAAAGGCCACACCTCGTTCCTGTCTTTCCTTCTTCACTGTTGAGAGTTTGTGTACTTGTGTGTTCTACTCCTTTGGTAGTCCTGTGACTTCCAGCGCAGGGGTAATTGCTGTTTCTCGGGCCTCCGCATCCCACCCATTTCTCTCGCTGGACTTTCTGTTTACCGTAATATTCACCCCTGAACATTTTGCCATGAGATGTTCAGTGTCCTTAAACTGACCGTGAATAGCAGCAAATGTCTTGTGAATGGATTTTCTCACACTCTTCTGTTCAGCGAAACATCAGCAGCCAGAAAGGTCCTACACAAAGCTGTGGGAAGAGATGTAAGGTTTAGATTCCGGCTCTGTTCCTTGTGTCACATCCTAAATTTGTATCCTTCCAGTGAGCGGTCCACAATGCTTTGACTTTAGGGGCCCAGTAACGCAGACCAGGCACTCCTTCACCTGAATTCCAACTCCACTGTCTGGAACAGCATCTATTGAACTCGTGCCTACACGAGACAGGTGCATATGTGTGACGGGCTTACCCCTCACTGTAGTCACCACGTATTTCATGAGAGTTTCTTTGCGTTCAGGTTGCTGCTGTGGAGCAGAAGATGCGGAGGCACCCCTTGAACAGAGCGTTTCTGTAGGTGTATCACAGGCCAGCACGCCCAAGGCAGCTCTGTCTTCCCGGAAGACCCACCCCTGTGAGATGTGCGGTCCGGTCTTGAGAGACGTTTTCCGCCTGGGTGAGCACCAAGGAAAACCAAGCTGCAAGAAACTGTTGAGGTGTGGGGCATGTGGAAAACGATTTTACTTCAGCGTAAACTTTCAGCAGCAGCCGGACCAGCATACGGGAGAGAAACCATTCAGAAGTAGTGTGGACACGGCCTCTTTTGTGAAGGAATATGGATTCCATGATTTAGAAAAGCGCTTTACATGTATAGAGGTTCAGAAGGATTTCATGCCTGGCTCAGGGCATCTGCAGCAAGAGGCCACTCATACTGGAGAAAAGCCAAACATAATCAGCCAGTGCAGGGAAACTTTACAGTGTAGTGAAGGTCATTACACTTGGGGAGAATGCAGGGAAGCCTTTGGTCCCGAGCATACACCTGTTCAGGATCAGGGTATGCAGCCTGGACGACCGTGTTTTGTGTGCAGTGAATGTGGGAAAACATTCAGGTACAAATCTTTATTGACTATCCACCAGAGATTCCATACCTGCAGAAGGACATCAGGAGTTTGGCAAAGGTAGAAAATCCATTAGGAAAAGGTCTGTCCTTAGTCAAAATGGAAGGGCTCACACTGGGTCCAGGCAGTACACCTGCAGCAAATGTGGGAAATCCATAAGCCACAAATCTGTGCTTATTCATCCCCAGAGAGGGCACAGGGGAGAAAATGTTTATGTTTGCAGTGGATGTTCAAAATCTTTTAGCCATAGTTCAGTTTTAATTAGTCACAGGGTTCAACCTAGAAAAAGGCCTTATAAGTGTGGTGACTGTGGAAAATGTTTTACCTCTATGTCTATTCTCAGTTATCATCAGAGAACTCACAGAGGGGAAAAACCTTATCAGTGCATGGAATGTGGGAAGTCTTATATCTCCAGTACTGGCCTCCGTTATCATCGCAGGGTTCACACTAGAGAAAGGCCTTATAAGTGCCATGAATGTGGCAAATCTTTTTTCTCTACTTCTGACCTCCATTATCATCACAGAGGTCACAGTACAGAAAAGCCTTATCAGTGCAATGTATGTGGCAAGTCCTTTCTCCGAAGAAACGTCCTCAATGCACACATAAAGATTCACTCAAGTGAAAGGCCTTATAAGTGTAATGAATGTGGGAAATCTTTTAAGTGTAAGGCGACATTCATTAAACACCAGAGAGTTCACACAGGAGAAAGACCTTATGAATGCAGTGATTGTGGAAAATCATTTAGTACAAGTTCTGTCCTTCGTTCTCACCAGAGAATTCACACTGGGGAAAGGCCTTATGAATGTAGGGAATGTGGGAAATCTTTTACCACTAGTTTTGTCCTCCATAATCACCAGAGAGTTCACACTGGAGAGAGGCCTTATGAATGCAGTGAATGCGGCAAATCTTTTACTGCTAGTTCTGCCCTCCACTATCACCAGAGAGTTCACACTGGAGAGAAGCCTTATGAGTGTAGTGAATGTGGCAAATCTTTTACCACTAGTTCTGCCCTTCAGTGTCATCAGAGAGTTCACACTGGAGAAAGGCCTTATGAGTGCAGTGAATGTGGGAAATCTTTTACCACTAGTTCTGTCCTCCATGAACACCGGAGAGTTCACACTGGAGAAAGGCCTTATGAGTGCAGTAAATGTGGGAAATCATTTACTGCTACTTCTGCCCTCCGTTATCACCAGAGAGTTCACACTACAGAGAGGCCTTATGAGTGTGGTGAATGTGGCAAATCTTTTTTCTCTGGGTCTGATCTCCAGTGTCACCAGAGAGTTCACACTGGAGAAAGGCCTTATAAATGCAGTGAATGTGACAAGTCCTTTCTCCGAAGAAATAGCTTCACTGAACACATAAAAGTCCATTCAGGTGAAAGGCCTTATAAATGTAATGAATGTGGGAAATCTTTGAACTATAAGTCGACATTCATTCAACACCAGAGAATTCACACAGGAGAAAAGCCTTACCTATGCAATGAATGTGGAATGTCTTTTAGTCATAGTCGTGCCCTACGGATTCATCGTCATTGTCACCTTGGAAGAAGTCCTTATGAGTGTAGTCAGTGTGGGAAATCTTTTACTTCTAATTCTTCCTTCATGTCACACCAGAGAATTCACACTGGAGAAAAGCCTTACGAGTGCAGTGAATGTGGGAAGGCTTTCACTGCTCGTTCTCTTCTCCGTTCTCACCAGATTGTTCATACGGAAGAAAGGCCTTATGAATGCAGTGAATGTGGCAAGTCCTTTCCCCGAAAAACTACGCTCAATGCACACATAAAGGTTCACTCAGCTGAACGGCCTTATAAGTGTAATGAATGTGGGAAATCATTGAAGTATAGATCGACATTCATAAAACACCAGAGAATTCACACAGGAGAAAGGCCTTATGAGTGCAGTGAATGTGGGAAGGCTTTTATCAGTCATCCAGCTCTTAGTTATCATCGCAAGAGTGCACACAGGAGAAAGGCCTTAGGAGTGCCATGAATCTAGGAAGTCTTTGAACTAACTCTAAAAACGTACTCAACATGAGAAACTATACGGTAGAAAATGTCTTTATTCTTAACATGATGACCTGAATGCTCATGTTCACTAAAATTTCTATGTTGAATACCCATTCTGAAGGAATGGTATTTTTTTTATTAACTTGTATTTTTTATTTTTTTAAATTTACATCCAAATTAGCATATTGTGCAACAATGATTTCAGGAGTAGTCTGATGGAATAGTATTAACAGGTGATATCTTTGGGAGGTATTTCAGTTGAGAATGGTCAGGAGTGTGGAACACTCATGAGTGGGGTTAATATCATAATATGTCTAAAGCAAGTTTCCTTCCCCTATCAGTCATGTGAGGACCCTTGAGAAGATGATCTACAAATCAGGATGCTGGTGCACCAGTCACAGAACCAGGCCATATGCGGAATGGTAGGTCAGATATACAGCCTCCACAACTGGGAAACTTCTTGTTTGTTTACAAGCCCCCTCCTTTGTGATATTTTGTTAGAGCAGCCTGAGCCGAGACAAATGTGAAGAATATGGGTAATCTTTTGACCAAAGATACAGTTTTGAAATCCGAATTCACCTTGGAGCAGGGCCTCATGGGTGAGGTACATGACCATTCCTTTAGTCCAGTGATCTGTCTTCATTCCACGCTCAGAGGTCACACTGCAGAAAGACTTCAAAGTAGCAGAGAAGGTGATCTTTCCTTGCTTCGTGTAATCACAGTGGAGGAGAACCGTTTGCGAGGCAGACACCTACCTGAGTTGAACTTTGTTCACCTGAATGTCCAGAGGGGAGTGACTTACCATAATTTGAAGCTATTTCAGAAAAATACAGAAGCTGCGTTGTGCTTTTGCTGTGTTTGGAGTCCTTGCTCAATTGAGATCACTGCCAGTTTCTGTAGCAAAAGTCACTTCACCCCTGCCACTTGCCAGGTTCCCATCATGTGTATCAGCCACCACCCACCGTGCTCAAGCATGCTGACCTCTGCGCTTTGTCATGGCGACGGACATTGTGGGTAATTGGAACTCCTTGTTCCCTTCTAAGTCAGGACGTGGATGTGACCCAGTGTTGACCATCCTACCTGAACTGAGTTTGGGGTGGTGTCTTGCAGAGAGGCTGAGTCTCTTAGGACGTTGTTGGTCTCCTGATGTTTGTGATCAATGTGTGCAGCACCCAAGTCACCAGCACAGGAATTTGGTGCCACGTTTTGCTCTGGTTTATGCATTAATAAATGCCTTTTTTGTTTAATTACCTTTAACCTTATGTGTTGTATTCACTCAAAGGGGTTGTTTGAGAGCAGAATTGGCGTCTGCCAGCATGAAGAAGTGAACAGATTTCATTGCATCCCAAACTTACTGTGCTTGGATGATTGTAAATAAAAAAATAACTACGACACATACTGTGCAGCTTGGATGTGAATTTGCATTGTGACCCAACACCTTTGTTGTGGGCTGAATCGTGTACCCCAAATTCCTATGTTTAAGTTGTGACCCCCAGTATGTCAGAATGTGACTGTAGTTAGACATAGCATGTTTCATGAGAATGAAGTTGAAGTTTAATGAGAATGAGGTTATTAGGATGGAGTCTTAGTACTCTTAGTATGACTGGTGTCCTTAGAAAAAAAGGAGCTGAGAATAGTGGTACAGAATGATGACCATTTGAAGACCAAGAAATCCCCATCTCCAATCCAAGGAGAGAGGCCTCAGAAGAAACTGACCCTGCTGATACCTTATGTCCAATTTCTAGACTCCAGATTTGTGTGGAAGTAAATTTCTGTTGTCTAATCACCTCGTGTGTCGGACACCGTTATGGCAGTTCTGGATAATACAGCCCCCTGTGTTGTATATCTGGCTTCTGTGGTGGATGCCGGCAATTTTCCTGTGCTCAGAGGTCACCCTGAAGAGGAAGCATCTCCAGTGGTTATGAAACCATCTCCAGTGGTTGTGGAGACGACATGAATGTTTTGCTTGTCCACAGCTGATACCACATACTGCCAGGCACTATTGAGTGGAATATCTACCCCAAATGCTTCAAAGGAGCCATGTGGCCTGACGCACACTATTCGTGTGTTACCCCACAGGGGCAAGGGAAGTGTAATTGGTAATCTAGAAGATAGGGTAATGAGGGAATAGAGGAGACATCAGCCACTTAGTGGAGTGTATCTGTTATAAATATGTATCCACGGGTGTTCTAGTGACCAGGCAGGATCAGTGTGTACAGAAATTCTTCACTATCGACACATGTGTCCTGTGTCTAAGAGGTCACTGTCCTAAAATAATCCAAAGGTGTCTGAACTCGCATATCCTCTCTGGTGTTTACGTCTCAAGGCCATCGTGTGAGAGAGGAAGAGGATACAAGACAAGGGTGGTTTCACAGTCCAGAGAGGTAGCTTTTTTGACACGCCTAGCCAGCATTGTTGTTGGTACCAACTGTGCCTGTGGCAGATGCTTGTTCTGAAACATTCACCTCCCAAGTAGTCTTCCAGGTACTCCCCAGCCTCCTTGGCTGTAAAAACAGGTCGTCCTGGCGTTGGTGGTGCAGGGACCGACTCCTCTTATGGGTGCCAAAGTCACGCTTCTGTCCCTGAGTCCGTAAATAAACCGTTTCTCCTCCAGCTGGACTTCTCAACCTTTTCCCTTGCTTAAGGTTTGGAGGTCATTTTGCGTATACGTCCCTTCCAGGCAATACTACTATTTTCTTCTCTGGAAGTATACCACTATTTACCCATTCATCTGTTTGGACCATTTGGGTTACTTAGAGTTTTGGCGTTTGTAAACAAAGTGCTCTCTAAAAATTTTCATTACCGTTCTTTATGTGGATAGAGGTTTCCTTTCTCTTGTGGTGAGACTCCAAGCGCAGTGCCCGTCACAGGTAGGTTAGTGCTAATATTTTTAAGAAACTGCCAAAATGTGATCTAAACTTCAGTTCTGCATTCCCACCAGCATGTAGGAGAGTTCCAGTGCCTCCAGTCCCTGCCACTACTTGATAGTGCCAGTCTGTAATGTCAGCCCATTTCATAAGTGTGTAGTGCTGTTGCCATTGCATTTCCTAGGGGTGTTGATTTTGAGTATTTTTTCGTGTGTTTATTTACCACCTGTCTATCTCCTTTGGTACAATTTCTGTTCATATCGTTTGCCCATTATCTTTCCGGTGAGTTATGGCTATTTCCATTTTCATTTACAAATAAGAAACGCATACAACAATGGTTTGTATTCGAATTTTCCTCATTCTTAAATGGTGTGACATTTTGCTGTATGGAGTCATAGTAACAGTGTTAGGCTATTTCTTCACTATTTTCACTCAGCTGCTTTTGTGTCCTGCACACGTGACGGCCCAGAACACCATACATGTGTAAGTTTAGTGTGCATTCTTACCATTATGTCTTCACTTTCTTACATCCAGGCATTCAGAAATACAAAACTGCAGCCCTGCTTTGTAGTGCTTGCCAATTTCCCAAGTGTAAATTCTCCCATCATGAGAGCGGGATATGCTGGGAGAAGGCGCTGAAAAATTCCACTTGGGTGTTTGGTGGAAGACTAAACTTTGGCGTGTGCAGGAGACTTTACAATCCCAGGCGGACAGGAGCTGGGGTGGGGGTGGAGGTGGGGGTGCTGTGAGCCAGCTGCAGGTCTGCACAAGCCTCAGGAGAAGATGTTAATCCTGATTGGCCAGAGGGGAGGGACCTCCCTAAACACCCTGATGGGTGAGTGAAAATATGGCTGGCCTCACCTTAGTGGTGACCAGGTTGTCGGGCAAACCCGCTGGGTTCAGATTGCTTCCTCGGATCCCACCCAGTACCTTGGAAGGATTTCTCACCCTCTAGTGATCACCTCCATGTGATGTAACTCTTTCTTTCTGTACTAGTTGAGTGCATTCCCCAAAGATGAATGCCTTTGGTGCATCTCACCCTGAATCTAGGTTGCCTTACCAGCCCTCCCACTCAGGGGAAGACTGCTGGCCGGGGCACTGAGGCCATTTCTGGCTTCCCCCTCTCCAGGGAGGACTGGGAGCCAGTGGAGCAGGTAGAGGGTGACTCCCAGGAGAGGTCAGCAGCCTTAGTGTAGGAACCCGCTGAGACCTTTTTTCCTTGGACCCACGCGTGACGGTGGTGTCATCTCAGAGCATCAGCCAGGAAGGGGCCTGCAGGGAGAAAAAGGTGCTGGGTCGCAGGTCAGGAGTGGCACAGGGACAGGGGAGGAAAATGGCACCCCCCGGAGGTGACTTTGGAAGGACCTGCTGGGTTGAGTCCCCGTATGTCCTGTGGAGCTCAAGGTCCCACTGTCGATCCTTAATGCAATGCATTGCCCGGAGCGCTGGCCATTCTTGACCCGGGAGGCGCCTGAGGGACACAGCCCAGTCCACAGGTGAGTTCTTGATTCCTTTCCACGTGCACAATTGTGACCACTCTGGCAGCTCCTCGGGGTGACGGGGTGTGACATCTGGGCTAAACTCATTGGATTAGGTTGTCCAAGATTATGTAAAGGAAAAAACTTCAGGCACAGGTTGGTCAACAAATTATGAGTTTGTTGTACTGTGGGGTACAGGGATGTAAGAGCACCAATCCTGGGGGTCCCAAGTGGACTAGGTTTGGCTGCTCAGCGTTGACAAAATCCCAAGGCAGAGGAACGAGTTGGGGGTGAATCTCTTTCAGGGAGGCTAACATAGGGAACACAGTGGACTAAACTCTCAAAGACTGATCCAAAGTGGTGAAAACACTTCTAGGTTTATATAAGAAAAATGTCAGCAAAGGTGGGTGGGTACATGCAGGGAGGCAGTGAGTCAAGTAGATCATTATCATGGAGTCACTCACGGGTGGGGTCTTGCTGTTCAGGGCCCTCTTTATTGCTTGAAGGGGTCGTTTTGGTTCTCATCTGGGAACGCTTGCCATCAGGGTCTTCCTTAGCCAAGAGACAAGCTGGAAGGAACCCAACGAGAAAGTTTGAAGTCAAAATAGAGGCAACTGAGGTCCTCTTTCAGTACTAACAAAGATAGTATGTGGGGGTGCAGCCACCTCAAACCCTATGGCCAATCCAGTCATCTTGAAGGTTTGCCAAGCATCCTTCGTCCCCATGATTTCTCTGCGGATGTTTCTCTGTAGATCAGGCATTCTCTCCTAGAAGAGCAGAGCAGTTCTGCATGCCACAACACAAAGCAGACCCTCTTGCACAACCCCTAGGCACTGGGGAACCAGAACCTGTTGTAAAACCTTTGAGCACTGTGATAACATCCATAGCTAGCACCAGAAGAGTCTGCATGTAGTCAAGAGATGCTCCAGACCGCTGTGCTCCCTTTTCTGGTTAACTGCCCTAAACTGCTTTTAAAACCCTTGGGGGAGGCAGAGACCTGGGAGTTGGCCTGTGTACAAAAGTCCGCCTTCTCCCCGGGTGGCCAGCTGCCTGAATGAGCTCATGTTCCTTTCCATTGAACACTTGTCTCATGAGTATTGGGTTTTCGAGCAATGGGCAGCAGAACTTGAGTTTTGGTAATGTAGGAATGTATTTGAACATAGATACACAGATGTGCATCCAAGTGCCAAAGCAGTTGGATACCAGTACGGTATGCAAATACCGTTTTTCTGTAGGAGGGAGAGTGATTGAAGGCTTTTCACTTTGTATGTTCATAAAGGAGTAGTAATCCATTAATAAACAATAGACAATATTAATTAATATTAATAGACAATAGACAATATTAATATTGTTATTAATAAACAATAAACAAAAATCAGCTATTGTAGACCTTACTTTTTAGTGAAGGAAACATTTGTGTGCTGATAAATTTTGCAGGCTTGGTTCTCAAATCCTGCAGCCTTAGAGAAGATTCATGTTAAACACAAGCATATTGGGTTTACTGTCTTCAGGAACAAGTAAGTGGAGGGAATACTTAACTCTGTGTCTATTTCACCCGGAGACTTCTTAAAACACCGCTCTTTAGTGGCGCCTGCATGGCTCAGTTGGTTGAGCATCTGACTTAGGCTCAAGTCATGATCTCATGGTTTGTGAGTTTGAGGCCTGCATTGGGCTCTCCGCTCTCAGCGCAGAGCCCACTTTGGACCTTCTGCTTCTCCCCCACTCACACTCTCTTTCTCAATAATAAATAAACCTCAAAACAAAACAAAACAAAAGAAAACAAAAGCACTGCTTCTTGGAATCACCTGGAAAGTGTCTGAGTCAGTCAGTCTAGGGTATAGGCTGAGAATGAGCATTTCTAGTGAGTTGGTAGGTGATCTAATGGAGGTCAGTGCAGAGATGAAACTGTGAGAACAAGCATTTAGGGAGGGCCAGGCTCCCTCCCTCCAGGCTGCAGTACATGCAGACTGTAGCTCTGTAGACTCAGAGGACAGCAGAATACTTTTTTCCTCCAAGTATTTATTTAAATTCCAGCTAGTTAAAATACAGTGCAGTATTAGTTTCAGGTGTAGAATTTAGTGAGTCATTACTTACAACAACTGGTGCTCATCACGACAAGTGCACCCCTTGATAGCCATCACCTGTTAACACATCCCCCACCCACCCACCTATCCTCAAGTAACCCTGCATTTGTTCTCTATAGTTAAGAATCTGTTTCTTGGGGAGCCTGGGTGGCTAGTTGGTTAAGCATCCAGAACTTGATTTCAGCTCACAGTTCGTGGGTTGATCCCAGGATCAGACTCTTCACTGATACACAGAGCCTGCCTGGGATTCTGTCGCCCTCTCTCTCTGCTCCTCCTCCCCCCTCAAAAAAACCAAAAAAACAAAAAAGCAAAAAGCACCTAACAAGAGTCTATTTCTTGCTTGCCTCTCTCCTCACCGCCCCCCCCCCACCCCATGTTCATTTGTGTTGTTTCTTAAGTTTCACATATGAGTGAAGTCCTATGGGATTTGTGTTTCTCTGACTGACTCATTGCACTTAGCATCATACTCTCTGGCTCCATCCATGTCGTTGCAAAGGCAAGATTGCATTCTTTTTGGTGGATGAGTAGTATTCCATTATATATATGTATATGTATATGTATACACACACATATATACATATATGTATATGCATAAACATATATGTACATGTAATATATACACACACGTATATACATATATATGTATATACACACATACAAACACACACACATACATACATATATACACTCATACACCTATCACATCTTTAGCCATTCATCAGTCGATGGAAATCTGGGCTCTTTCCCTAGTTTTGCTATTGTTGATAGTGCTGCTGTGAACATCGGGGGTGCGTGTATTCCTTTGCATCAATATTTTTGTATCCTTTGGGTCAGTACCTAGTAGTGCAATTACTGGATTGTAGGGTAGTAGCATTTTTCACTTTTTGAGGAACCTCCATACTGTTTTCCAGAGTGGCTGCAGCAGTTTCCATTCCCACCAACATAAGAGGGTTACCCTCTTTCTGCATCCTCACCAGTATCTGTTGTTTCCTGTGATGTTAACTGTAGCCATTGTGAGTTGTGTGACATGGTATCTCATTGTAGTTTTGATTTGCATTTCCCTGATGATGAGTATCTTTTCATGTGTGTGTTAGCCATGTGTATATCCTCTTTGGAAACATGTCTGTTCGTGTCTTCTGCCCGTTTCTTAAGTAAATTATTTGTTTTTTGGGTGTTGAATGTTATAAGTTGTTTATAAATTGTGGATATTAACCCTTTCTCACATATGTCATTTGAAAATATCTTCTCCCGTTCTGTAGGTTGCTTTTTAGTTTTGTTCGTTGTTTTCTTTGCCAATAAACTATTCCAATAGTTTACTTTAGCTTTTATTTCCCTTGCCTCAGGAGACGTATCTAGTAAGAACTCGTTAAGGCCAATTTCAAAGAGGTTCCTGCCTGTGTTTTCTAGGCTTTCATGGTTTCTTCTCTCACATTTAGGGCTTTCATCCACTAAAAAAATTTTTTTTATTTTTATTTACTTAGAGAAGGAGAGTATGCATGTGCATGCCTGCACGAGAGGGGGAGGGGATGACAGGGAGGGAGAGAGACAATTCCAAGTGGGCTCCATGCTGGCATTACAGAGCCGGACGTGGGGCTTGAACTCACAAACCGTGAGATCGTGATCTGAGCCAAAATCAAGAGTTGGACGCTTAACCGACTGAGTCATCCAGGCGCCCTTCTTTCATCCATTTTGAATTTACTTTTTGTGTATGGTGTGAGAAAGTGGTCCAGTTTGATTCTTTTGCATGTTGCTATCCAGTTTTCCCAGCACCATTTGTTGAAGAGACTGTCTTTTTTCTATTAGATATTCTTTCCTGCTTTGTCGGGCATTATTTGACCATATAGGTGTGGGTTCATTTCCAGGTTTTCTACTCTGTTGCATTGATCTATGTTTCTTGTTTTTGTGCAAGTACCATACTGTGTTGATCACTACAGCTTTGTAATATAACTTGAATTCTGGAATTGTGATGCCTCCAGCTTTGATTTTCTTTTTTAGGATTGCTTTGGACATTTGGGATCTTTTGTGTTTTCATACAAATTTTTGCATTGTTTGTTCTAGCTCTGTGAAAACTGCTGGTCGTATTTTGATAGGGATCGCATTAAATGTGTAAATTGCCTTGGGTAATATAGACATTCTAACAATATTTGTTCTTCCAACCCATGAACACATAATGTGCTTCCATTTGTTTGTGTCATCTTCAATTTCTTTCATAAGTGCTCTATAGTTTTCAGAGTACAGATTTTTTTACCTCTTTGTTTAGGTTTACTCCTAGGTATCTTACGGTTTTTGTTGGCAATTGTAAAAGAGATCGATTCCTTGATTTCTCTTTCTGCTGTTTTTTTATTGGCATATAGAAATGGAACAGAGTTCTGTACATTGCTTTTGTATCCTGGAACTTTACTGAATTCAGGTATCAGTTCTAGCAATTCTTTGGTGGACTCATTCAGGTTTTCCGCATGGAGCATCATGTCATCTGCAAATAGTATAAATTTGACTTCTTCCTTGCCAATTTGGGTGCCTTTTATTTCTTTTTGTTGTCGGATTGCTGAAGCAAGGACTTCTGGTACAATGTTAAATAACAATGGTGGGAGTGGCCATCCCTGTCTTGTTCCTGACTGTAGAGGAAGAGCTCATTTTTCCCCATTGAAGATTATATTAGCCTTGGCTCTTTTATATTTGGCCTTTTGATGTTGAGATATGTTCCCTCTATTCATACTTTAGAGGGTTTTTCTCAAGCATGGATGCTGTACTTTGTCGAGTGTTTTTTCTGCATCTATTGAGAGGATCCTATTGTTCTTATCCTTTGTTGTTGTTGTTGTTGTTGTTGCTGTTGTTGCTGTTGTTGTTGTTGTTAATGTGGTGTATCACATCGATTGATTTGTGAATATTGAATCACCTTTGCAACCCTGGAATAAGTCCTCTGTTCATGGTGAATGATTCTTTTAACATGCTGTTTGATTTGATTTGCTACTGTTTTGTTGAGAAATTTCTCATCCGTGTTAATCGGGGATATTGCCTGTAATTATTTTTTTCTAGTGTGGTCTTTGTCTGGTTCTCAGATCAAGGTAATTCTGGTGTCATAGAATTGGTTTGGAAGTTTTCCTTCCATTTCCATTTTTTGGACTAGTTTGAAAAGAATAGGTATTAACTCTTCTTTAAAATTTGGGAAGCCATGTGGCCCTAGAGATTTATTGTTGGGAGATTTTTGACTACTGGTGCAATTTCTTTGCTGGTTATCAGTCTGTTCAAATTTTCTATTTTTTCCTGTTTCAGTTTTGGTAGCTTATATGTTTCTAGGTTTTTTTTCATTTCTTCAAGATTACCTGGTGTGATGGTATATTATTTTTCATAATATTCTGTTATATTTGTATTTCTGGGCTGTTGGTTGTGATCTCTCCTCTCCCATTTGTGATTTAATTTATTTGAGTGCTTTCTCTTTTCTTTTTCATAAGTCTCACTAGGTGTTTATCCCTTTTATTGTGTCTTTCAAAGCAGAAGCTCCTGGTTTCATTGATCTGTTCTTCTATTTTTGTTTTCATTTTTGTTTTTGTTTGCTTGTTTGTCTCTATGTCACTTATTTCGGGTCTAATCTTTATTATTTCCCTTCTGCTGGCTTTAAGCTTCGTTTGTTCTTCTTTTTCTAGCTGCTTTAGGTATAAGGTTAGGTTTGCCTTTCTTCTTTTTGAGGTGGGCCTGTATTGCCATATACTTATCTCTTAGGACCACTTTTGCTGCATCCCAAAGTTTAAAAAACTTTTTTTTAAATGTTTATTTATTTTTGAGAGGGGGGGGGATGAGAAGGGCAGAGAGAGAAGGAGACACAGAATCCAAAGCAGGCTTCAAGCTCTGAGCTGTGAGCACAGATCCTGACATAGGGCTCGAACTCACAAGCCATGAGATGATGACTGAGCCCAAGTCAGACGCCTAACCGACTGAGCTACCCAGGCACCCCGCATCCCAAAGGTTTTGTACCATCATATTTTCATTTTCATTTTTATTTGTTTCCATGAATTTTTTATCTTTCATTTCCTGGTTGACTCATTCCTACTTTAGTAGGATGTACTTTAGTCTCCACGTATTTGTGGTGCTTCCAAATTGTTTCTTGTGGCTGACCTGAAGTTTCATAGTGTCATGGTGGGAAATATGCATCACGTAATCTCAATCTTTTTGTACTTGTTGAAGCCTGAATTGTGACCCACTGTGTAATAATATTCTAGAGAATGTCCCATGTGCCCTTGATAAGAATGTGTATCTGCTTCTTTACGGTGAAATATTGTGACTATATCTGTTACTTGCATCTGGTCCAGTGTGTCATTCAAAGCCATCGTTTCCTTGTTGATTTTCTGCTTGGATGATCTGTGGATTGCTGTCAATGGGGTGTTAAAGCCATCTACTTTTATTGTATTATTATCAGTGAGTTTCATTATGTTTGTTATTAATTGATTTATATCTTTGGGAATGCCAAGATGGGGGCATAAATACTTACAATTGTTAGTTCTTGGCGAATAGATCCCTTTATTTTGATATAGTGCCATTCTTAACTCTTGTTACAGTCGTTGGTTTAAATCTAGTCTGTCTGATATAAGCATGGCTACTCTGGCTTTCCCTTGACATCTATTAAGTAGATAAATGTTTCTCCATCCCCTCACTTTCAATCTGCAGGTGTTTTAGGTCTAAAGTGAGTCTCCTGAGGGGCCTGGGCGGCTCAGTTGGTTAGGCGACCAATTTCAGCTCAGGTCACGAACTTGCAGTTTGTGGGTTTGAGCCCTGTATTGGACTGTGTGCTGACACCTCAGAGTCTGGAGCCTGCTTCGGATTTTGTGTCTCCCTCTGTCTGTCCCTCCCACAAGCTCTCCCTCTCTGTCTCTCTCTGAAAAATAAGTTTCTAAAAATTTGTAAAAATAAAAAAATATAAAGTGAGTCTCTTGTAGACAGGATGTAGATGAATCTTGTTTTCTTCATCCATTCTGACACCCTAAGTCTTTTGATTGGAATATTTAGTCCATTTACATTAGAGTGATTATTGACAGTTATGAATTTAGTGCCATTCTATCACTTGTTGTTTTACAATTTTTTTAATGTTTATTTCTTTGAGAGAGAGAGAGAGAGAGAGAGAGAGAGAGAGAGAGAGAGAGAACAAGCAGGGGAGGGGGAGAGAGAGAGGGAGACAGAATCCGTTGCAGGCTCCAGGCTCTGAGCTGTCAGCACAGAGCCCGACACGGGGTTCAAACCCATGAACCATGACATCGTGACCTAAGTCAAAGTCGGACGCTTACCCAACTGAGCCAGCTAGGCGCCCCTGTATCACTTGTTAAGTCATTGTTTCTGAAGCTTTTTTTCTGTTCCTGTTTAATCTTTGTCACTTTCAGTCTTTCTTTCCCACTCAAAGAGTGCTCTTTAATATTTTTTGCAGATCTCATCTGGTGGTCACAAACTCCATAATTTTTGTTTGTCTGGGAAGCTCTTTATGTTTCCTTCTCTTCTGAATGACAGTCTTGCTGCATAGAGTATTCTTGGCTGCAGATTTTTCCCATTCAGCACAGTGATTCATGCCACTCCCTTCAGGTCTGCCAGGTCTTTGTGGAAAGATCTACCCTTATTTGTCTTGCCTTGTAAGTTATGGATTTCTTTTCCCTTTTCCCTTTTAGGATTTTTTCCATATCTCTATATTTTCCAAATTTTACTATGATATGTCCTGGTGTTGGCCTGCTTTTGTTGATTTTTTTTTCTTTTCTTTTTCTAAATTTACATCCAAGTTAGTTAGCATATAGTGCAACAGTGATTTCAGGGGTAGATTCCTTAACGTCCCTACCAATGTAGACCACTCCCCATCCCACAACCCCTCCAGTAACCCTCTGTTTGTTCTCCATATCTAAGAGTCTCGTATGATTTGTCCCCCTCCCTGTTTTTATATTATTTTTGATTCCCTTCCCTTGTGTTCATCTGTTCTGTGTCTTAAAGTCCTCATAGGAGTGACGTCATATGATATTTGTGTTTCTCTGGCTAATTTCGCTTAGCATAATATCCTCCAGTTCCATCCATGTAGTTGCAAGACGGCACGATGTCATTCTTTTTGATTGCCGAGTAATACTCCAGTGTGTGTTTGTGTGTGTGTGTGTGTGTGTGTGTGTGTGTGTGTGTGTATACATACACACCCCACATCTTCTTTATCCATTCATCCATCGATGGACATTTGGGCTCTTTCCATACTTTGGCTATTGTTGATAGTGCTGCTATAAACATTGGGGTGCATGTGCCCCTTCAAAACAGCATACCTGCATCCCTTGGATAAATACCTAGTACTGCAATTGCTGGGTCGTAGGGTAGTTTTATTTTCAAAATTTTTAGGGACTTCCATACTGTTTTCCAGAGTGGCTGCACCCGTTTGCATTCCCACCAGCAGTGCAAAAGACATCCTCCCTCTCAGCATCCTCGCCAACATCTGTTGTGCCTGAGTTTGTTAATGTTAGCCCTTCTGTCAGGTGTGAGGTGGTATCTCATTGTGGTTTTGATTTGTATTTCCCCAATAATGAGTGACGTTGAGCATTTTTTCATGTGTCTTCTTTGGAGAAATGTCTATTCATGTCTTTTGTCCATTTCTTTACTGGACTATTTGTTTTTTGGGTGTTGAGTTTGATAAGTTCTTTTTAGATTTTGGATACTAACCCTTTATCTGATATGTCGTTTGCAAATATCTTCCGCCATTCCACTGGTTGCCTTTTAGTTTTGCTGATTGTTTCCTTCGCTGTGCAGAAGCTTTTTATTTTGATGAGGTCTCAATAGTTCATTTTTGCTTCTGTTTCCCTTGCCTCTGGAGACTTGTTGAGTAAGAAGTTGCTGTGGCCAAGATCAAAGAGGTTTTTGCCTGCTTTGTCCTCAAGGATTTTGATGGCTTCCTGTCTTACATTTAGGTCTTTCATCCATTTTGAGTTTATTTTTGTGTATGGTGTAAGAAAGTGGTCCAGAATCGTTTCTCTGCATGTCATTGTCCGGTTTTCCCAGCACCACTTGCTGAAGGGACTGTCTTTATTCCATTGGATATGCTTTCCTGCTTTGCCAAAGATTAGTTGGCCATACGTTTCTGTGTCCATTTCTGGGTTCTCTGTTCTGTCCTACTGATCTGAGTGTGTGTTCTTACGCCAGTGCCATACTGTCTTGATGATTACAGGTTTGTAATGCAGCTTGAAGTCCACTGCTTTTGTTGATTTTGATGGGAGTTCTCTCTGCTTCTTGGATTTGGACGTTTGTTTCCTTCCCTGAATTAGGGAAGTTTTCAGCTATAATTTCCTCACATAAGCCTGCCCCCTTTTCCTCTCTCTTCTTTCTCTGGGACTCCTATGATATGAGTATTACTACATTTTGTGGAGTCGCTAAGTTCCCTAGTTCTACGTTCATGATCCAATATTTTTCTTTCCCTCTTCTTTTCAGCTTTATTATTTTCCATAATTTTATCTTCTATATCACTTATTCATTCCATGGCTTCTTCCATCCTTGTTGTCATTACAATCCATCAGTTTCACTTCTCGGTTTTGGCATTCTTTATTTCAGGCCGACTAGTGTTTCCTTCTTTTATTTCTGTGCTAAGGAAGTCCCTGCTGTCTTCTGCGGTTTCTCAAGCCCAGGTAGCATCCTTATGATTGTTGCTTTAAGTTCTATATCAGGCATATTACCTATACCTCTTTTGATTAGATCCCTATCTGTGACCTTTTCTTGCTCTTTCTTTTGGGATGAATTCCTCCCTCTTGTATTTTGTCTAGGTCTCTGTCTTCTTCTCTGTGTCAGGAAAGCCTGCTATGTTCCCTGATTCTGAGAGTAATGGCTTTGTTAAAAACAGGTCATAATACTGACCAGAGCCTTGGTGCTTCAGGTGCCAGGTATATGCTGTGTGTATGCTGTGTGCAGTCTGCTGCTGTGTTTTGCTGCTGTTTCCCTCAGGTCACTCTTCAGCAAAGTTTCTCCATTTCACCACTGGGGAGTGTTTGCACCTTGTCTAGAGTGTGGTAAGTTTTAACTAGCTGTGCTCTCATCTACTTGATGAAAGAGCCCTGATGCTATTTCCAGTTAACCGAAGCTTTGTAGCACTCTGTGGTCCGTAGTCTTGTATGCGCGGGGTGTTTGTGCTGGTCTTCAGTGGGAAGGGCATGCTGCTCTGGTTCTCAGGCACGCTTGCCCTGGTAAAGAGGCACTGGCGGAGTGCAAATTGGTGGGGCTTGGTGTAAGCAGTTCTGGACTCCACTGTTTGTGCTGTGCTGCTCACTGAAGTCAGTCCATACTGATGGCTGGGCGATGAAAATGGCACCAGCCCTCTTTCTCATTCCCGAGAGGGAAGTTCATGCCGGCTGGTGTCTGGGAAGCCCTCAGAGATGAGTGAATCATCTCCCTGCATGTGTCCCAGGTGTCCCACAGATCCCTGCCTTCACCGCATCTGTGTCTGGGCTGTCTGCCCATCTGGCAGTGCAGTGCACCTGTGTTATATCCCAGGCAGGCTGGCTGAGTTTTAAAACTCCAAAGTTTAGGGGCCTGTCGTGGTGCAGACCCACACCGGTCCTCTGGAGTGGGGGGGATTGTGTTTTGCCATGCTGGTGCTGATGCAGGTCTGTCCTAGAAAGGCAGTTGCACCAGTGCACAGGAGCTTGGAGTTTGGGGTAAAGTGCAGCAAAAACCGGTGTCTAGGTTGGCTGCCCTCAGCAGATGCCTCTGCCCTTGTGCTAAGAGGTGGGTGTGCACAATGGCAGCTGCCAAATGTTTGGACCAGTGAGAGACAATGTCTCCTCTGCCAGATGCACTCCAAGAAGGGGGAAACATCTCTCCCAGTGCACCCCAGGGGATCCTCAGATCATGCTGTGTGCTCCAGGGCCCTGCCCTCTCTTTCCACATGAGCACTACACAGCCACCAGGATCCATACCAGCCAAAATGAGGATCTCTGAGCTCCACTCATTCTAAAAATTCACGATAATCAGCCCTTCTTGTTTTCCCTGTGCGTGGCTTTAGAAAGTGTTTTCCTTGTGCAATCCCCTGGGTTCTGTGTGGTTTCTTCCTCTCTCCTGCTCTCTCTCTCTCCTCTCCCTCTCCCTCCCCTCCCCCTCTTGCTTCTCTTCCCCTTCCCCTTCACTTTCCCCTTTCCCCTTTCCCTTTACGTTTCTCTTTGTGTGTCATCTCTCTGTGATCATGGCTCCCTCTGTTCTGCAGCATACGCGGCCCTTTCCTCCCCAAGTCATATCTCCTACCTTTCACGGTGTGGCCTCTTGTCTCTTTCTTTAGTGGTGCAGTTTGTCATGTCTCTCTTCATATGGTTTTCCTGGGTGTTCAGAATCATTTGATATTTATCTAGCTGTGTTCAAGAGATGAGGACTGTATAGGGAGGGCCCGTCTGTTACTCCACCATCATAGCTCCCTTTATGTTTGTTATTTATTGTTTTATGTATTTGGGTACTCTCATATTCTGGGCATAAGTATTTACAATTGTTAGATCTTATTGTTGGATTGTTCTTTTTATTATGATACAGTGTCCTCTTCAACTCTTGTTATATAGTCTTTGGTTTAAAATCTTGTTTGAGGGGCACCTGGGTGGCTCAGTCAGTTAAGCATCCGACTTTGGCTCAGGTCATGATCTCACGGTCCATGAGTTCAAGCCCCCCGCGTCGGGCTCTGTGCTGACAGCTCAGAGTCTGGAGGCTGTTTCGGATTCTGTGTGTCCCTCTCTCTCTGACCCTCCCCTATTCATGCTCTGTCTCTCTCTGTCTCAAAAATAAATAAATAAAATAAAATCTTGTTTGATATGAGTCTTGCTATTCCAGCTTTCTTCTGATGTTCATTTGCAGGATAGATGATTCTCCATCCCCTCACTTTCAATCTGCAGGTGTGTTAGGTCTTAAACGAGTCTTTCTGAGGCAGCATACAGAAGGGTCTTGTTTTCTTGCTGGTTTATTGGGTGGGGGGATTAGTCTTGGTTTTTTTAGAGACTGTAATACCCTATATCTTTGATGGAACGTTTAGTCCACTTACATTCAGAATAATTTGTTTAAGTTTATCTATTTATTTTGAGAGATAGTGAGAGACAGAGAATGCAGGAGGAGCAGAAAGGTAAGGGGAGAGAGAGAGACAGAGAGAAGTGAGAGAGAGAGAGAGTGAGAGAGGGAGAGAGTTAGAGTGAGAGAGACAGAGACAGAGACAGGGTCCACACTGTCAGTACAGAGCCTGATACAGGGCTTGAACTCATGAACCATAAGATCATGACCTGAGCCTAAAGCAGGAGTTGGTCACTCATCTACCTGAGCCACTCAGGCACTCCCAGAGTAATTTTTTTTAAGTAAGCTACACACCCAGCACAGAGCCCAATGCAGAGCTCAAACTCAAATGCAGAGATCAAGACCTGAACTGATAAGAGTAAGTATTGATGACAATGAATTTAGTTCCATTTTATGACTTGTTTTATCATTGTTTATGGAGATTTTCTCTGTTCCTTTCCAGTCTCTATCACTTTTGGTCTTTCCTTCTCACTCTAGGAGTCCCCTTTAATATTTCTTGGAGGGCTGGTTTAGTGGTCGTGAGCTCCTTTCATTTTTGTTTTTTGGGAAACTCTTTATCTCTCCTTCCATTCTGAACGACACTCTTGCTGCATAGAGTATTCTAGGCTGCATACTTTTCCCATTCTGCACGTTGAATATATCATGCCACTCCCTTCTGGCCTGCCAAGTTTCTATGGAGAGATCTGCAGCTATTCTGATGGGTCTTCCCTTGTTAGTTAGAGGCTTCTATTGTCTTGGTGCTTTTAGGATTTTTGATTTAGCGGTATATTTTGCAAATTTAATTATAATATGTATGGTGCTGGCCTTGCTTTTGTTGATTTTGTTGGGAGTTCTTTTTCCCTCCTGGATTTGGATGTCTATTTACTTTCTCAGATAAGGGAAGTTTTCAGCTATAATGGCCTGAAATCAACTTTCTATCCCCTTTTCCCTCTCCAATTCTTCTGGGACTCCTATGATACAAATGCTATTATGTTTGATGGAATCACCGAGTTCCCTAAGTCTATCCCCATGATCCTCTGTCTTCTTCCTCTCTTTTGTTCAGCTTCATTATTTTCCCTAATTCTATCCTCTATATGACTTATTTGTTCCTCTGCTTCTTCCACCCTTGTCATTACATCCAATGCGTTTCAAATATCAGTCATTGCACTTTTCATTCCTGCCTGATTGTTTTTTAACTGTTTTGTTTCTCTGGTAAAGACCTCCCAGATGTCTTCCCTTCTTTTCTCAAGCCCAGCAAGTATCCTCAGATTATTGCTTTAAGTTCTCCATGAGTATATTAATTAGATCTGTGTTAATTAGATCTCTGACTATGATTTTACTCTTGTTGTTGTTGTTGTCTTGAATTGTATTTATTTATTTTTAGAGAATGAGAGAGTGAGACAGGGGATGGCTGGAGAGAGAGAGGGAGAGTGAAAATCCCAAGCAGGCTTCTTGCCTAATCACAGAACCCGATATGGGCCTCAATCTCATGATCCGTGAGATCATGAACTAAGCCAAAAATCAAGAATTGGATGCTCAACCATCTGAGGCGCTCTGGCTGTAATTTTATCTTGTTCTTCCTTTAGGGAAGAATTCCTCCATGTGGGCATTTTGTTTAGGTCTCTGTCTTCTTCTGTATATTAGAGAAGCCCATCAAATTTTCTTTTCCTGACAGTAATGGCTTTATTAAGGAGAAGTCATATAGTGTCCATGGCCTGGTGCTTCAGGGAGTGTCTGTTGTGTGTACTGTGTGTACTCTACTGCTGTGATATGCTGCTCTATCCTTCAGGCCAGTTGCTTGCAGAGGTTCTCCTTGCCCACAGTGGGCACTGTTTGGTCCTTGGCCTGAATGTGGCCAATTTTAACTAGGTGTCTCCGGCCTGCTTGTTAAATGAGACCTGATGCTGCTTCCACTAGAACTGAATCCTTGCAGAACTCTCTGGTCAGGAGATGTGGTGTGTGGGTGGGTTTCTGCTGGTCATCTTTCGAATGGGCCCACAGCTGTGGGACTTAAGCCCACGTGGCCCAGAAGGGCAGTGCTGGCAGAGTGCAGGTGGGTGGGACTTGGTGTATGCAGGTTAGGAAACCAGTGTTCGCCCTGTGCTGTTTACTGGAGCTGGATTTTGCTGAGGGGCAGTGGAGGAAAATGGCACCAGCCAACCCCTTTGATCCTGGAGAGGGGTCTCCGTGCTTACTGCTCTCAGGGAAGCGCTCCCAGAAGGCTGAATAATCCCCCATGCATCCAAGGCAGTTTACAGAGAGCCGTTTTCACTCTGTCTGTCTCTGGGATGTTTGCTTGCCAGGAGCAGTGCTTTGGGCTCTATCCCAGCCCAGTATGCTGACTTTTACAACTCAAAAATTTAGGGACATGCTGTGGCAGGGGCCTGTGCTGATTACCTGGGATAGGGTCTCTCCATCCTGAGGCTGATGCGTGTTTGACCGAGAGGGGCGGCTGCCCCAGAGCACGGGCCTTGGGACTTGGAGCAGGCAGGCTAGGCAGCCAGTGTCAGCTTGAGCCACCCTCAGCAGCTCTTCTGCATCTATGCCAAGGGGCATGGGAGGGAAATGGTGCAGCTGGTTCTTTTGTTCCCAGGGAGGCATCTCTGCTAACCCACTTGTCACAGATGCACTCCAAGAAGAGTGAACAGTGTGTGCCCTGTGGTCCCTAGGTGTTCTTCAGGTCGTGCCTTCTGACTCCAGGTTGCTTGCCTGCCTTCTCTAGAGGAGTAGGGCAGACGCTCAGGGCTGCATCCCAGTGAAACCCACCAACATTTAAAATCTAGTCTCTGAGCCCTGTTGGTTGCAAAAGCTGCCAGGTGTAAGGCCCTCTCATTTCTCCAGCGAATGGCTTTGGGGAAGTGTTTTCCTAGTGCAATCCCCGTGCTCTCCTCCCTCCCTCCCTCCTTCCCTCCCTCTCTCTGTCTCTCTCTCTCTCTCTCTTTCTCTCTCTGTCTCTCATCTCTCAGGGATCCCAGCCCTCTGCAGCCCCCCAATCTGTTTCTTGCCCAAACCCCATCTCTGCACTTCCTGCTTCCCTTGATGTGACATCTTCTCTCCCTCTAGTTGTGCAGTTTGTTCTGTTGAACCCAGGTTGATTTTATTGGTATTCAGAGTGATTGGATAGTTATTTAGTCGTGTTTAAGGGAAGAAATGAGCCTAGGATCCTCCTACTCTGCCAGTATCTTAGCTCCTCCCCTCCCCCAGTCCAAAGATGTCTAATGGACACCTCCTGAGTTTCTCTGCAGTGAGCCAAGCAATCTAAAGGCTTAAATGAATGGAGTTCCAGGGGCTCCGATGCCAAGGAGTCCACACACTGAAGCCACCTACCAACGTGTTTCTTTTGCTGGAAACTGTACATCCACAAGAAGGCCATTAGACTCAGGTGGCTCCAATGCCTTAGCCACCGACACCTCACTTCAAGCAAATTCTTGTAAATGCCTCAAGGGTCAGAATTCAAAACCCAAGGGTACCCTGTCTCTAACAGGCAACTAGGCTTTCCCATATAAGATAGTTTCTGAAGCTATAGCCAGTCATGTAACGTGTTTCCTTTTCTTCTCATTTTGGTCTACAAAAGCCTTTCCCCTAGTTGGGTTTGGGGCGGGGCTGCCTGATTGGATTTGGTGTTTGCTCAAACAGGCACTTCTAAATTTTAATGTACCTCACTTTATTTAAACAAAACTAATAAAAGTAATAACCCACAGGACTCACATTTACTCATGGTGCACGTAATAAAGAGGGCTGCCACACAGCCCTGTGTAATATTACATAAAATGTCCTCCTCTTTTTTTATTTTAATTTTTAAAATTACTTATTTATTTCAAGAGAGACAGAGTGTGAGAAGGAGAGGGGCAGAGAGAGGGAGACACAGAATCTGAAGTAAGCTCCCGTCTCTGAGTTGTCAGCACAGAGCCCGATACAGGGCTCAAACTCATGAACTGTGAGATTATGACCTGTGCCGAAGTAGGACACTTAACCCATTGAGGCACCCAGGCACCCCTCCACTGTCCTTTTCTCACAAAATCACCTCTTGTTGTTTCCATCACACCTGCCACATTCTAACGTACAATAGAACTTAGTATTCCTGCTTCATGTTTCCTGTGTTTTTCTTGAACACGATAAAAGGCACATGAAGACGGGACTGCTTCTCTTGTAACTGAATTTTCCCACGCATCTACCAAAAGTTCTTGCAAACACATTATGTGCTCAATGCACATTTTTTAGAACAGTGAATAAACATGACATTTGAATTTACCTCTCATTTTAACTATTCTGGGTACCCTAAATGTCCTCTTTAAGTCTCCAAATTGGTGTGAAAATTAGTAAATGAAATCTTACTAGAATGGATTCAGGAGGCCCTGGAGGGAGACCTCTCACACAGACATGACATGCATAAAGAGCAGGAGGAGGGGAGATAACTTTTGTCTTGACAAGGGAGGACACATTCCCAGTAGGAAATTAATCTCCTGCCTTTCTCAAAAAGAAGGATGATCTCTCCTTGCCCCAGTAAGGAAACACTAACCACGGCACGCAGCCAGTGAAAACCCGCCACAACCTCAAACTTTTGTTCTTCAGTGAACTTTTGTTGAAAGCAACTGTCCCCAATCTCCACCTTAAACCTAGTAAACCCAGACTTTTGTGGTGCCTAAGTGGCTCACTTGGTGGAGTTTCCAACCTCAGCTCAGGCCATTTTTTTATGGTTCATGAGTTCAAGCCCCACATTGAGCTATGTGGTGTTCCCTGGAGCCTGCTCTGGATCCAGTGTGCCCCCCCCCCCACCGCCCCTCTCCCACTTGCTCTCCCTATCTAAAAAATAAATAAACATTTGTGAAAGTAGCTCTGGACTTTAATTTTTTTTTAAATGCTGACTTTCCCTCTGTCTCTTGAACCTTGCCTGTGGATTGCCATGGTGTGGTTATCCTCAGTTGAAATTCCTTTGTCATTCCTGAATAAATTCAGTTTGCTAGTAAAGTAACTGGCTATTTATTTTTAAGCTGGACAGTAGTATTGTTCAATGCTTGTAGGAATGAAAACGTCACATTCTTGAGATAAAACCCTCACAAAAACCAAGTGTTGGTTTAGCACAGTCACATGCTCCATTTGGTTCTATCTTTTCTCAGACTTACAGCCTGCTTCTAAAAGTTCTGTTAGTTTGTAACTGTTTTTTACTCTTTACTGATGTGTAGGGAGGTGGAATGTTGGTTTGCCCATAGGTATTTCTGGCACTGTCTTAAACCACTAGATAAACGTTGTGAACTGCTTTCTGAAATGGGCATTTCACATCTGATTTTCTAGGATACTTTCAATTCCTACTGCCAGTGCCTGAAGAAATGAGAATCACTTCCCAGCAAGGAGATGAGGTCATTGGGTTCAGATAATCCTTTACTTCAGGGTTCAGATTCTCCCTTTGCACACACGCTCCAATAAATGGCAACATGTTTGGTACCAAATATTACATCAGTTAAGTTGCTCACTGTTTGGGATCGATGTCAATCTCCTGACAGGAACTGAGTATATCTGGGAATGTGGAGTAAGTAATATATGGATAAAAATGTTCCTCAAAAGATGGGAAGACACGGGGCGCCTGTGTGGCTCAGTCAGTTGGGGGTCCAACTTTGGCTCAGGGCATGATCTCGCTGTTCCTGGGTTCGAGCCCCACTCAGGCTCTGTGCTGACAGCTCAGAGCCTGGAGCCTGCTTCGGATTCTGTATTTCCATCTCTCTGCCCCTTCTCCACTCACACTCTGGCTCTCTCTCAAACGTAAATAAACATTAAATTAAATTAAAAAAAAAAAAAAAGATGGGACAACAATCACGATATGGGCATATGAAGTTTTGTGTGGAACCAGAGGCTGACATTGTCAGTTTACCTAATTCAGGGTGGCCTACCATCCCTGTCACGGACTTGTATAGGGTGTGACAAAGGGAACCACAGTCCCCAAATGGAGTCACTTCTGCTGGGTCATGTCACCAAAGCAGGGCACAATACCTAAGCTCATACAACTTCAGCACTACCCAGAAATATAGTTTCCACTGGTCAGTGAGGAATTTTATGGTCAGCACCAAAAGGGTAGTCGGCCACACGAATAGGTCCTCTGCGTCGCCCAAAGATGAGGTATTCCGCTGATAAGACCTTTTTGTCCCATAACAAAGTGACCTCGCCTGACATAATCCTTTTTCTGTTTATGAACTTCTTGTTCTACCTTTAAAAACCTTACCCTTTCTGTAGCTCTTTGTTGCTTCCCTTAACTTGCTAGATGTGATGCTGCCCAATGCACAAATGAGTGACTGATCCTGAAGACCTTCAAAATGCACTGGGCTGAATTTTTATGATAACGGGGACTTTTGTATTGTTCCCGACCAATTGCAAAACTGACTCTAACGCTTCAGGCTGCAAGCATTTGAAGAGCAACATCTTTTCAGCAGTGCACGGCCTCCTTTGATTTCTTAAGTGCTGGACATATTTGAATGATGTTTCATTTACCTCAGGAAGAGGAAGTGGGAGCAACTAAACTACTAGTTTTAGGCTTTGGACTTTAAAAACCAACAAAGCCGCTCCCTCTGGTAGGAGCAGCACTTTGCAGGAACTCTCGGGGACAGCTGGCCGAACTCTGGAAGTCCCTGGGGCCGAACCCCCTTCGGTGGCCGCTGTAACTCTGAGATCTATGGTACCCGGAAAAGCGTGGGATACAGGACGCAGGCAGCAGCCAATGAAGGAGCAGGACGAGGCATTTGTGGGCATGCGTGGCGCGTGGGGGTGGGATTTCCGGCCTCTTCACGGTGGACGACTTTTGGCGTCAGGCTTGTTTACCCTGGGAGGTTAGAGAGTGCAGAATCCGGGTCGAGGTGACAAACGGACAAAGCAGGAGAGGAGGCGACGTCCGTGTCGCGGATACTGCGGTCCATGGCTCCACGACGACGCGCCCGGCCTGCCCTGCGCCGTGGCCGGGACAGAGAATGCAGGTCTGATTTCCCGATCCGCCCACAGAGTCCGTTGGCGACGGCCGCGCCCAGGGACCCGGCTGAGGTAAACGCGCGGCCCCCGGGCCCTCTCGGCCCGCCCTCCCAGCCTCCCCTCCCCTCCCCTCCCCTCCCCGCCCCCCTCCGACTCTCCAGCCCGAACGCGGGGCGCCTGCTCGCGTCCCTGCGGCCCAGGTCCCGGTGTCCGGGCCGCGGAGGCGCTCGCGGGCGGGGTCCCCGCGTCTGAGCGCCGGCGTGACGGGGTGCGGGAACGAACGGGCTGCAGGGGAGGGGCCGGCTGGTGCAGGGCTGCAGGGGGCCTGCGCCACCAGCGGGGCTCGGCAGGTCTCGGTTGGTTCAGCGAACGCAAGGTGCAGCGGCGCCCGTGAGGCCTGTCACCTGGCTGCCTGACCAGTCCATCCGTGCTGGCGGTGTGCCAGGCGGTGTAACCCAGGTGTAAATAGATAGGCCCAGTCTGGCTGCGGAGAGGACAGATTGCAGGGGTGGGGGGCAGAGGGGGCAGGGAGCGCAGGAGGGGGTGCCTGCGCCAGTGTATGTCATCGTTGACGGGCCAGAACGGTCACCGTGGATGTCAGAGAAGCGGTTGAATTTGGCCCCGGGTTCGAGGAGGGCCAAGGCAATTTTGGGGTGTTGCAGGTGACAGGAGAAAGGGAGGGGTCCCGGAATGCCTGGGGGCTTTGGTCCTTTGAAGTATAATCTGCCAGTTATTTGACGGGAAAACTGAGTTTGTTTGAGAACGAAAGAGCACCGCAGTCTGGAACAAGCAAGCTGAGGCTCAACAGTAGGCCAGTCTGGAGGACACGAGAGAGGTAGGCTTTTTTAAAGGGGGAGGGGCTAAGTTGGGAAGGCTGTTAAAATCTACAAGTCCCTGAGAGTAAACTGGGAATTGAAAGTATAGTGGCTTCCCATTGGCTGAGCTGTGGGTGGGGTGGTCCCGAAAGCCTGTCTTTTCCCCTCTGGGCTCGTAGAGGAGGTAGTTTCCCAGTCCCCAAGTTCAAGTGTGTCGTCCTGTCGGGTCTGCACTGATCATGGCGGTAGTGCGTGAGAGCTCCCCCAGCTGCGTCCTCCCGACTCCCTTTTAGTGAGGTTTCCCGTTATTAATTTTCAGCGGTCCTAGCAGCGGAAGGGGTGGACGCTCCCATCAGCTGGACGGAAGGTGGCAGGAGGTTGATTGTCCTTGGAGATCTCCCAAGTTGCTCGGACGTCGTTAAGTCTTAGATGTTCAGAGAGGCGTGGGTGACGTCATCGAGTGGGCAGCGGGACAGGAAAACCCGGGAAACCGGGGCAGGTTTCAGGATGGAAACTTTGAAAAGTGACGGCAGTTGTGTGGCCCCGGCGGAGGTTTGGATCACATTGAGAGGGGGTGCAGACTAGGGGGGCAATGCTATTAGTAGGCAGAGGGCCTTAGTGAGGTGTGCTGAAGAGTGGTCCCCTGGCTCAGCGCCTGGTTGGGGCTGTTGGGCAGTGCGGGCACAGGCGAAGGAGAGAGAAAGATGTGGCAGATGGATGGGTGGGTAAGGCTTCCATGGCATGATGGGACAAGAGATGGCTGAGGACACCGAGGAGTAATTGCGGCAAGGTGACAGGGAGTCTGGGGCTGCCCTTTATTCAGTGGTGTAGGGCTTCACCAGAACTTTGTGGTGCGCTTTTCTGGTGTCCGGGCCGTTTCACAGTCTTGCTGATGGATAAGGTGTGGGGCCAGTGTGGTCACTTGTGCGTCTCTGTGCCTGGCAGGGAGACCTTTAGGGCTGGGCTTTTCACAAAGGTTCAGTGCAGAGTGGAGGGTTGTGACTGTTGGAGGGACAGCATGGGCAGCACAGAAGTATTAGAGGGACTGGGAGTATCTGAAACGGCCACGTGGCTGTGGGTGTGTGTCCCTGAAGCCAGGATCCCCGGCAGGCGAGGGGGACTTCTCGGCCGCATTTGAGGCTCTCCCTCTGGTGGGATCCACGTAGTGGAACCTGTTTGAATTTGTCACACATCCTTTGGGTGTCTTGTGACAGGTACCAGTGTGAGTCAAGGGGGCATCCTTTGGTGTGGGGCAGGAAGCTGTGGGGGCGCAACTGTGGGGTCTGAAGATGTGAGGGAGATGCAGACTACAGGGTCATGTTCACTTGGAGAGAGGGAGTGTGAGTGTGAGCTTAGGGTCTCAGGGCCCTGGGATTGGAGACTGACTGGTCGAGGTGGGCCCATAATTGTCTGTGTTTGAGGGCACATTCGGGGAGACTCCACGGGAATTTCCAGGCAGAAAGGATGGCGCTTGGGGGGCCAAACCCAGATTGGCCCCCGCAGATTGCATGTATGCACCCCCTGCCTGTTATTGCTGAGGACCGCACACAGTGATTGGTGGGATGGTGAGGAGACGGTGGCATTAATGACACCAGGACCTGGTATTTATTCTGAGGTAGGAGCTGGGGTGGCTGGGGAGAATGGGGTGTATGTGTCAGGGTTTAGATTGTGGGTTCCCCGAGAGAGAATGTTCATGGTGCCATCTGTCCGTTTCATGACAGGGTGGTGTGACCTTTGAGGACATTGCCATCTACTTCTCCTGGAAGGAATGGAGACTTCTTGATGAGGCTCAGAGACGGCTGTACTATGACGTGATGCTGGAGAACTTTACACTTATATCCTCCCTGGGTAAGGCCCTCACCCTCCCCAGTGACCTGGACTGGGCTCTGTATTCCCGCTTTAGCCCCCAACTGCCCATTCCCTAGGGGATGCTTTGTACCTCTTGGGTGTGGACTGTGGGCCCTGCTTGCTCCCCCAGCTTCCGTGGTGGTTGCATTTGTTGCTAAGGCTGGGTTGTTGGTGTGCCCTTTTCTCTCCCCTGCCGTTCCAGTGCTCTCTGCCGAACCTTCATAGTGTAAGATTCAAGGTCAGTAGTCATGCCTTGAAGATTATTGATTGCACCTTGCTTGCTCTCTCCCTTGCTGGGTCTGTTTGTTCAGATCACTGCCATTTCTGTGGCCTGGGTTTTGATCTCTTCCTCTCGAAGCCAGTACTTGTGCCTGCCTTTGCCAGAAATTGCACACATTGGCTTGGTCATACTTAAGTGGACTCTGGCCACTTCTCAAGACTATCCAGTGTGGTGCTTTTATAGTGTTTACATCTGTATTCCTACCTCCCCCTACTCCCTTCACCTTTGTTAAGGTACAACTGACAAATAAAATTATGTGATTGAAAGTGTATTATTACATTATAGTTTGATACACTTACACTTTATGAAGTTTTTACCAAGATGAAGGTAATCAACAATTACTTGACATAATTACCTTTTCTTTGGTTAGTGATGAGAAAGCTTAATATCTACTCTCTCAGCAAATTGTTAGTGTACAGTACAGTATTCACAAGTGTAGTCAACATGCTGTCTCTTAGATCCTCACATTCATCTTATAAATGAAATTGTGTATCCATTCCCAGCATTTCCATTTTTCCCAGTCCTTAGCCTTTGGCTTTCTAGTTTCTATCTTTATTAGTTTGAATAAGAAATACCGTGCAGCACTTCTCTTGCTTTGTGGCTTATTTCACTTTGGGTACTGTCTTCCATTTCATCCATGTGGTGGCAAGTGTCCATTTTCCTTTCTTTTTTATCACCAATTATTACTACATATGTGTGTACTAAATGTTTCTGACTGTATCTTCTCACACACACCTATTCATGTTTCCGTATATTGATTTTTCTGAATGATACTGTAGTGGATGTGTATGCACAGACACTGTGTGGATACTGATTTTCTTTTCTTTGGATACATATATAGAAATGGCAATGGTGGGCTATATGGTGGTTCTGTTTAAAGTTTTGGAGAGGCCTCCGTAATATTTTCCATAATGACTTCCCTGATTCACAGTCCCAGCAACAGTGTTCAAGGGTTCTATATTGTGCACATCCTCACCAACGTGTTACCTCTTATCTTTTTGGTCATAGCCATTTTGACAGGTAGGAGGTGATATTTGTGATTTTTTATTTGCATTTACTGATGATCAGTGCCTTGATTGCCTGTTGGTTATGTGTATCTATCTTCACTTTCTTCTCTGTCTACGGTTCTGCTACAACTTTTCAATTAGATATAGTCCTGTGTGTTTTTTTTTTTTTTTCCTTTTGGAGTATATGCTTTTGAAGTTTTAGGGTTTGAGGTCTTAAGTTGAAGTTTTGAATCAATTTCATGTTCATTTCCATGAGTGCTGTGAGATGTGGGTCAAGTTTCCTTGTTTGTTCTTCTGGATATTCAGATTTCAAAACAGCATTGAAGAGATTGTTCATTCCATAGTGTATATTCTTGGAAATTTTCAAATACTAGTTGCTTGTATATATTTATTTCTGGTCTCTTTATTCCATTTATGTCAGTGTCCTATTGTTTTGATTATACAGCTTTGTAATGTTGTTTGAAATCAGAAATGGGCTGCCTTCAGTTTTGATTTTTGTTTTCAAGATTTCTTTGCTTCCTGTTTTAGGAGACCCAGTGGCAGGGGTGCCAGTGTCCTCTGTGGAGCAGGCAGTAGGAGTCCCTGCTGAGCAGGGACCTCAGTAGCACCCACCTGGTGGCTGACAGAGATTCCCCAGCCCCTGTTTTCTACCCATCCCCCCATGTCTCTGCTAATATTGTCTCCAGCCATCCTTTCTGTGTGCCTGTGTTCTCTTTTATGCTTCACTGTGTATTAGTCAGTCTTGATTGGACTCTTGAGCCCTCTGAGGCTACTATGATTCATGAATAGCTGTTGAATTGATTTTTTTTGGTGAAGGCTGGAATCCCGTATTCTACCATCCTGCCAACGTCAGTCACATAGGATGCCTTTCTGAGTCTGTTGTGTGCTGAGTAGCTCTGGGACAGTTGTGGCCATCCAGCGTGACCAATTTTCTTCAGTATTTCTAGCCTCCCTGTGCCCTGTAGTTGCTCACCTGGAGCTTACAGGGAAGAGTCCATACATGGACTGTATCATACAATGGACCTGATCCAGACATGACCAGGTGGGCTCACCGGGGCCTTTTTCTGGTGAATGGCAGCTGGGGAAGGTGTGATATCAGGACTTTGTTCAGATCACACTAGGTACCTTTGTTCAACTAGAGTTTGGTGCCATGCCAATGGCCATACCTCGTTCTTGTCTTTCCTTCTTCACTGTTGACAGTTTGTGTACTTGTGGGTTCTACTCCTTTGGTAGTCCTGTGACTTCCAGCACAGGGGTAATTGCTGTTTCTCAGGCCTCCACATCTTACCCATTTCTCTCACTGCTCTTCCTGGGTAGTCCAACATTCACCTTCGCCCATTTGCCAGAAATGTTCATGTATCCTTAATGTGACCTTGAACAGCCACAGATTTCTTTTGATTGGATTTTTCAGCAGCCTCCTACTCAGCCAGGTGTCAGTAGCAGAAAAGAACCTTGCCAATGCTGTGGGCAGAGAAACAAGTTGTAGACCCTGGCTCTCTTCCTTCCATCAAACCCTGGTTTTCTGTCCTTCCAATGAGCTGTCCACAGTGCATTGACCTTAGGGGCCCAGTAACGCAGAGCAGGCACTCCTTCACCTGAATTCCAACTCCCGTGTCTGGAATAGCATCAACTCAACTCATGCCTACACGAGACAGGTGCATATGTGTGACGGGCTTACCCCTCACTGTAGTCACCACGTATTTCATGAGAGTTTCTTTGCGTTCAGGTTGCTGCTGTGGAGCAGAGGATGCGGAGGCACCCCTTGAACAGAGCGTTTCTGTAGGTGTGTCACAGGCCAGCACGCCCAAGGCAGCTCTGTCTTCCCGGAAGACCCACCCCTGTGAGATGTGCGGTCTGGTCTTGAGAGACGTTTTCCGCTTGGCTGAGCACCAGGGAAAACCAAGCAGCCAGAAACTGTTGAGGTGTGGGGCATGCGCACAACGATTTTACTTCAGCGTAAACTTTCAGCAGCAGCCGGAGCAGCACACGGGAGAGAAACCATTCAGAAGTAGTGTGGACACAGTCTCTTTTATGAAGGGATATGGATTCCATGATTCAGGAAAGCCCTTTATCTGTACAGAGGTTCAGAAGGACTTCCTGCCTGGCTTGGTGCGTCTGCAGCAGGATGCCATTCATACTGGAGAGAAGCCAAACACAATCAGCCAGTGCAGGGCAACTTTGCAGAGCAGTAAAGGTCATTACACTCGGGGAGAATGCAAGGAAGCTTTTGGTCCCAAATATACACATGTTCAGGATCAGGGTGTCCAACCTGGAAGTCCATGTTTTGTGTGCAGTGAATGTGGGAAAACATTCAGGCAAAAATCTTTATACACTATCCACCAGACATTCCATACTGCACAAGGACATCATGAGTTTGGCGAAGGTGAAAAATCCCTTAGACGAAGGTCAGCTCACAGTCTGTACGGAAAGACTCACACTGGGTCTAGGCAATACACGTGCAACAAATGTGGGAAATCCTTAAGCCACAAATCAGTACTTATTCATCCCCAGAGATGGCATAGTGGAGAAAGTAATCATGTTTGCAGTGGATGTGCAAAATCTTTTAGCCATCGCCAAATGTTGATTACACGTTCTGTTCAAACCTTAGAAAGGCCTTATAATTGTGGTGACTGTGCAAAACGTTTTACCTCTATCTCTGCTCTCAGTTATCATCAGAGATCTCACACAGGGGAAAGACCTTATGAGTGCAGTGAATGTGGGAAGTCTTTTATCTCCAGTACTGGCTTCCGTTCTCACCAGAGTGTTCACACTGGAGAAAAGCCTTATGAGTGCAGTGAATGTGGTAAATCATTTTTCTCTAGGTCTGACCTCCATTATCATCACAGAGTTCACACTGGGGAGAGGCCTTATGAGTGCAGTGAATGTGGCAAGTCCTTTCACCGAAGAAATAACCTCAATGTACACATAAAGGTTCACTCAAGTGAGAGGCCATACGAATGTAATGAATGTGGAAAATCTTTGAAGTGTAAGTCTTCATTCATTCAACACCAAAGAATTCACACAGGAGAAAGGCCTTATGAGTGCAGTGAATGTGGGAAATCTTTTACCACTAGTTTTGTCCTTCGTTCTCACCAGAGAGTTCACACCGGAGAAAGGCCTTATGAGTGTAGTGAATGTGGGAAATCCTTTACTGCTAGCTCTGTCCTCCATAATCACCAGAGGGTTCACACAGGAGAAAGGCCTTATGAATGCAGTGAATGTGGGAAAACTTTTACCACTAGTTCTGTCCTCCGTTACCACCAGAGAGTTCATACTGGAGAAAAGCCTTATGAATGCAGGCAATGTGGCAAGTCCTTTCCCCGAAGAACTAACCTGAATGTACACATAAAGGTTCACTCAGGTGAAAGGCCTTATGAGTGTAATGAATGTGGGAAATCTTTTAAGTGTAAGTCCAAACTCATTGAACACCAGAGAATTCACACAGGAGAAAAGCCTTATTTGTGTAGTAAATGTGGGAAATCTTTTAGTCGTAGCCACGCCCTCCAGTATCATCGACAAAGTCACCTTGGAATAAGGCCTTATGAGTGTAATGAGTGTGGGAAATCTTTTGCTTGTAGTTCTTCCCTCAGATCTCACCAAAGAGTTCACACTGGAGCAAGACCTTATGAGTGCAATGAATGTGGGAAATCTTTTACAGCTAGTTCTGTCCTTCGTGCTCACCAGAGAGTTCATACTGGAGAAAGACCGTATGAGTGCAGTGAATGTGGAAAGTCCTTTCTCCGAAGAAATAGCCTCAATGTACACATAAAGGTTCATTCGGGTGAAAGGCCTTATAAGTGTAATGAATGTGGGAAATCTTTTAAGTGGAAGGCAACATTCATTCAACACCAGAGACTTCACACAGGAGAAAGGCCTTATGAGTGCACTGTATGTGGGAAATCTTTTATCAGTCATCCTGCTCTTAGTTACCACCAAAGAGTTCACACTGGAGAAAGGCCTTAGGAGTGCTGTGAATGTGGGCAGTCTTTCAGCCAAAGCTCCAGTCTCACTCAACAACAGAAAGTATAGTAGATGAAGCCCTTCTGAGTGATCAAGTATGAATTGTTTATGTTCACTAGAAGTTGTATTTCTCTTCCTATCCTCTATTCAGGATTAGCAGATGATGTCTTTGGGAGGTAATTTGAATCAGAATGGGTCATGAGTGTGGATGGAGCCCTCATGAATGGGTTTATTGTCTTCATACCAGTTCTAAGAGAGCTTGCTTCCTCTGTGTACCATGTGAGGACCCTTTTGAGAAGATCATCTGTAAATCAGGAAGTTGCTCCTCACCAGACATGGAACCGGACCCTATAGGGAATGTTAGGTTGGCTATCCAGCCTCCAGAAAGAAGTTTCTGTTGTTTGCAAGTCACCTAGTTTGTGGTACTTTGTTAGAGCAGCCTGAGGTAAGACATGTGAAGAATGTGGGCAATCTTTTGGCGAAGGATACAGTTTCATAAAAATCAGAAATTGCCCTGGGTAAGGCCTCATGAGTGAGGGGAATGACACAATTCCTTTTGCCAGTCCTCTGTCTTCATTGCACACTTAGAGTTCACACTGCCAAAGGGCATTAAGGTAGCAGAGCAGGTGGTATTTCCTTGAGTAGTGTAATCACAGTGGAGGAGTGCCTTTGTGAAGCAGCCACTTAGCTGGAACAAACCTTGTTCACTTGAATGTCCGCAGTGGAGTGACTTACCCTAAGTTCCAGCTATTTGGGAAAACTTGAGGAGCTGTGTTGTGCTTCTGATGTGTCCGGAGTCATTGCTAGATTGAAGTCACTGCCAGTTTCTATAACAAATGACTCCACTTTGATACCTGACAGGTCCCCCTAATGTGTATCAATCACCGCCTACATGCTTAAGCATGTTACCCCTGCGCATTGTCATTGGTGATGGACATTATGGGTAATTGGAACTTCACATTCCCTTCTAAGTTAGGACATGGATGTGATGCAGTGTTTATCCACAGTACCTGATCTGAGATTTGGATAGTGTCTTGCAGATAAAGAGTAAATGTCTTAGGATATTGTTGGTCTTGTGATGCTTGTGATAAATCTATGCAGCATCCAAGTCCCAACACAGGTATTTGCTGCCACATTTTGCTCTGGTTTATGCATTAATAAATGCCTTTTTTGTTTAATTACTTTAGTCTTAGGTGTTGTATTCTAATGGGTTATTTGAAAGCAGAATTAGGCTCTTCCAGCAGTAAGGAGTGAACAGATTTCATTGCATCCCAAGCTTGCTGTGTCCTGGAGAGGATAATTGCAAATAAATAATATGTACGTGTGCACTCTCCAGCTTGGGTGTGAATTTGCATTATGACCCACTACCTTTCTTATGGGCTGAATTGTGAATCCAAAATACCTATGTTGAAGTTTTGGCCCCCAGTATGTCAGAATGGGACTATAGTGAAACACAGGATGTTTAAAGATATAATGAAGTTGAAATGAGGTTATTAGGAGGGACTTTTAGTGTGACTGGTGTCCTTATAAGAATAGTAGCTGAGGATAGAGGACCAGAAGAATGACCATTTGAAGACAGGGAAATCCCCATCTCCAAGCCATCTCCATCTCTCTCCAAGGACAGAGGCCTGAGAAGAAACTAACCCTGTTGATTTATGTCCAGTTTCTAGATTCCAGATTTGTGGGCAAGTAAATTTCCGATGTCAAATCACCTATGTGGTACATTATTATGGCAGTTCTAGCTAATACAGTCCCCTGTGTTCTATATCTGGATTCTGTGGTCTGGATGCCAGGATTTTTCCTGTGCTCAGAGGGCACCCTGAAGAGGGAGCATCTCCAGTGGTTATGAAACCATCTCCAGTGGTTGTGGAGACGACATGAATATTTTGCTTGTCCACAGCTGATACCACATACTGCCAGGCACTGTTGAGTGGAACATCTACCCCAAATTCTTCAAAGGAGCCATGTGGCCTGACGCACACTATTCGTGTGTTACACCACAGGGGCAAGGGAAGTGTAATTGGTAATCTAGAAGATAGGGTAATGAGGGAATAGAGGAGACATCAGCCACTTAGTGGAGTGTATCTCTTACAAACATGTATCCACAGATGTTCTAGTGACTGGCTGGGCAGGATCGGTGTGCACAGAAATTCTTCACTATCAGACATATGTATCCTGTGCAACAGAGCTCATTGTATCTGAAGTCTCATATCCTCTCTGGTGTTTACATCTCAAGGCCATTGTGTGCAAGAGGAAAAGGATAGGGGACAAGGGTGGTTTCAAGTCCAGGGTGGTAGCTTTTTTGACACACCTAGCCAGCATTGTTATTAGTACCAGCTGTGCCTGTGGCAGATGCTTGTCTGAAACATTCACCCCCCAAGTAGTCTCCCAGGTACTCCCCAGCCTCCTTGGCTGTAAAAACAGGTCGTCCTGGCGTTGGTGGTGCAGGGACCGACTCCTCTTATGGGTGCCAAAGTCACGCTTCTGTCCCTGAGTCCGTAAATAAACCGTTTCTCCTCCAGCTGGACTTCTCAACCTATTCCCTTGCTTAAGGTTTGGAGGTCATTTTGCGTATACGTCCCTTCCAGGCAATACTACTATTTTCTTCTCTGGAAGTATACCACTATTTACCCATTCATCTGTTTGGACCATTTGGGTTACTTAGAGTTTTGGCGTTTGTAAACAAAGTGCTCTCTAAAAATTTTCATTACCGTTCTTTATGTGGATAGAGGTTTCCTTTCTCTTGTGGTGAGACTCCAAGCGCAGTGCCCGTCACAGGTAGGTTAGTGCTAATATTTTTAAGAAACTGCCAAAATGTGATCTAAACTTCAGTTCTGCATTCCCACCAGCATGTAGGAGAGTTCCAGTGCCTCCAGTCCCTGCCACTACTTGATAGTGCCAGTCTGTAATGTCAGCCCATTTCATAAGTGTGTAGTGCTGTTGCCATTGCATTTCCTAGGGGTGTTGATTTTGAGTATTTTTTCGTGTGTTTATTTACCACCTGTCTATCTCCTTTGGTACAATTTCTGTTCATATCGTTTGCCCATTATCTTTCCGGTGAGTTATGGCTATTTCCATTTTCATTTACAAATAAGAAACGCATACAACAATGGTTTGTATTCGAATTTTCCTCATTCTTAAATGGTGTGACATTTTGCTGTATGGAGTCATAGTAACAGTGTTAGGCTATTTCTTCACTATTTTCACTCAGCTGCTTTTGTGTCCTGCACACGTGACGGCCCAGAACACCATACATGTGTAAGTTTAGTGTGCATTCTTACCATTATGTCTTCACTTTCTTACATCCAGGCATTCAGAAATACAAAACTGCAGCCCTGCTTTGTAGTGCTTGCCAATTTCCCAAGTGTAAATTCTCCCATCATGAGAGCGGGATATGCTGGGAGAAGGCGCTGAAAAATTCCACTTGGGTGTTTGGTGGAAGACTAAACTTTGGCGTGTGCAGGAGACTTTACAATCCCAGGCGGACAGGAGCTGGGGTGGGGGTGGAGGTGGGGGTGCTGTGAGCCAGCTGCAGGTCTGCACAAGCCTCAGGAGAAGATGTTAATCCTGATTGGCCAGAGGGGAGGGACCTCCCTAAACACCCTGATGGGTGAGTGAAAATATGGCTGGCCTCACCTTAGTGGTGACCAGGTTGTCGGGCAAACCCGCTGGGTTCAGATTGCTTCCTCGGATCCCACCCAGTACCTTGGAAGGATTTCTCACCCTCTAGTGATCACCTCCATGTGATGTAACTCTTTCTTTCTGTACTAGTTGAGTGCATTCCCCAAAGATGAATGCCTTTGGTGCATCTCACCCTGAATCTAGGTTGCCTTACCAGCCCTCCCACTCAGGGGAAGACTGCTGGCCGGGGCACTGAGGCCATTTCTGGCTTCCCCCTCTCCAGGGAGGACTGGGAGCCAGTGGAGCAGGTAGAGGGTGACTCCCAGGAGAGGTCAGCAGCCTTAGTGTAGGAACCCGCTGAGACCTTTTTTCCTTGGACCCACGCGTGACGGTGGTGTCATCTCAGAGCATCAGCCAGGAAGGGGCCTGCAGGGAGAAAAAGGTGCTGGGTCGCAGGTCAGGAGTGGCACAGGGACAGGGGAGGAAAATGGCACCCCCCGGAGGTGACTTTGGAAGGACCTGCTGGGTTGAGTCCCCGTATGTCCTGTGGAGTTCAAGGTCCCACTGTCGATCCTTAATGCAATGCATTGCCCTGAGCCCTGGCCATTCTTGACCCGGGAGGTGCCTGAGGGACACAGCCCAGTCCACAGGTGAGTTCTTGATTCCTTTCCATGTGTACAATTGTGACCACTCTGGCAGCTCCTCAGGGCGACAGGATGTGACATCTGGGCTAAACTCATTGGATTAGGTTGTCCAAGATTATGTTAAGGGAAAACACCTCAGGCGCAGGTTGGTCAACAAATTATGAGTTTGTTGTACTGTGGGGTACAGGGATGTAAGAGCACCAATCCTGGGGGTCCCAAGTGGACTAGGTTTGGCTGCTCAGCGTTGACAAAATCCCAAGGCAGAGAAACGAGTGGGGGTGAAACAGGAAAGGAATCTCTTTCAGGGAGGCTAACATAGGGAACACAGTGGACTAAACTCTCAAAGACTGATTCCAAAGTGGTGAAAACACTTCTAGGTTTATATAAGAAAAATGTCAGCAAAGGTGGGTGTGTACATGCAGGGAGGCAGTGAGTCAAGTAGATCATTGTCATGGAGTCACTCATGAGTGGGGTCTTGCTGTTCAGGGCCCTCTTTATTGCTTGAAGGGGTCGTTTTGGTTCTCATCTGGGAATGCTTGCCATCAAGGTCTTCCTTAGCCAAGAGACAAGCTCAAAGAACCCAATGAGAAAGTTTGGGGTCAAAACGGGGGCAGCTGAGTTCCTCTTTCAGTACTAAAAAAACAGGATGTATGGGAAATCTACCTGGGCCCTCCAGCCAACCTAGTAATTGTGAAAATTTAACAAACACCTTTAGCCCACATGATTGATTAAGCTTTTTCTGTGTATCCAAAGATCTGGCGTTGTCTCATGGAAAGAATTTAGCACTTCTGCATGTCACAAAACAAACCTGACCCCTAGCATTAAGTCATCAGACCCCCTTGACAACCTTCCAGCACTGTGAAAACATCTATAGCTGCGACTATTGAGTCTGCATGCAGTCAAGAAACTTATGGACCACTATACTCCCTTTACGATTAACGTCTCTAAACTCCATTAAAAACCCCTGGACTACACACAGACCTTGGATTTGGCCTTTGTACAACGGCCCCACCTTCCTTAGGTGATCACCCTCTTGAATAAAGCTCATATTCCTTTCCATGGAACACTTGTCTCTTGCATATTGGCTTTTGGAGCAATGGGCAGCTGAACTTTGTCTTTGGTAATGTACAAACAGGAATTAACAGACACATAGACACATGATGGGGTTTTGGAGTGATGGGGGTCCAGAGGTGATGGCCAAGAAATAATTCTTGAGATGACTTTGATGCAAAAATTGATTTTATTATAGCATGGGGACAGGACCCAGGGGCAGAAAGAGCTGTACTGGGATTGTGAAGAGAGTTAACTGGTTATATACAGGGACCTGGGGGAGATAAAGTCCTGAGGATGTTTCTGATAGGATCTTCATCTGCTAAAGAAGACTCACAGATTGCTGGACGCCCAGCTATTGTCAAGCTAAGGTGGTTTTTCCCTTCAGCACATTAACATTAAGAGGATAGGGAGTTCCTGGAGAAATGTTATGATCTGTGTTTGACTCAAGTATTTGACAATGGACTGTTGGTTAAAGGAAATTTAATTTTATCTGCCATTTCCTTCTTGCCATTGTTCCCCACATCACTGTGGAGGGAAGGGTGAATTTGGAGCTAGAGATTTCTGGAGATTAGGCTATTGAGAAGGTTGCCTTTTTCTTGTAATTTTCTAAGATATTTGTAAACTGATGGAGACTTGTATCTTGCATGACTGTGATATCTATCAGTTAACCATTTGTTTTTCCCTTTCCTTTGTTCTTGGACAGCCAGGAGTGCTTGAGGAATGTCACACATAACCCACTGGGGGGAGGGGGAGGTTTGCTGTTAGCCTGTACTTTGCCCTCAGCTTGCGCCACCCTCCCTCATCATATCCCCTGAACAGTTTTGATCCTGAAGTCATTAAGGTTGTTAAAAGTGGAAGGTCTCATCTTCTGTAGCTTCTTCCTGCTGAGTAGGGGTGTAGAGATGTCCCTACCTATGGGTCAATATTGATCAGGTGGGAAATGTATGGGGGAGTTGCAAATGGTGGAGGCAACTGGATCCAACGTGGACAACAGGTGTGAACCTCCTTGAGGAGAAAAGATCATCTGTTGTTTTGAAGTTATTGCAGGGGTGGACTCTGGGCATCAGAGTAGTTGACAAAAATCCTCTAGTCCAGGAGGTTAACCAATCACTAAAGGAAAGAGAGGGATTGTTTAAAGCACCAGTTTGAGTATTCATGTCAGTTAGAAATCCAGAAATATTTTTGTGGTAATCTGGAATGCACATACAGCATTGTTTGTGTGAGAGCACGAGTTCCACTTTAAGTAGCAGCTAAAACATTTAATCCCATTTTATTTTGTAGAACTGTTTTATGAATTTGGGCTATTTTAGCATTGAATAATATGTTATTTTAAGAGTCATTTAAGAACTTAACTGTGTGGGGCGCCTGGGTGGTTCAGTCGGTTAGGTGTCCGACTTCAGCTCAGGTCATGATCTTATACTCCGTGAGTTCAAGCCCCACGTCGGGCTCTGTGCTGACAGCTCGGGGCCTGCTTCAGATTCTGTGACTCCTTCTCTCTCTACCCCTCCGCCTCTCACTCTGTCTCTCTTTCAAAAATAAATAAACATCAAAAAAATTTTTTTAAATACTTTAACTGTGTAACAGGTGGTGTTTAGCCAACAGGTGCTTTCCTGTTTAGTAAGCAATCAGGTAATTTTAAAAAGACATTTTTATAACAAAAATAAAGGTTAATGGATAGAGAAAATTACAAACCCAGTGTCTACCAGTGCTGCCAGTGAGATTTTTAGATGTCAGGCTTGACGCATCCTCAGATGGAGTGGAAACAGGCAGCAGGAATCAGATTGGTCTTTCTGGTTTGTAACTCAAATGTCTGTGGTGATACTTTTGAATGGCCCATTGTAAGAAGGAATTGTTAGTATAAATTGGGGAAAGGATAATGAAAAAGAAAGGTACAACCACCATAAGAGAAGTTTGAGGCTCACAGGAATGAGAAGGCACATTAGTTTGCTCATTGATTAAAGGGGGTACAGGTTTTATTTGAGATATAGGAGCCTATGAAGAGTGTCCCTCTAATTTACTGCAGTGGGAGTACTCAATATGACCCCATAGGGGCCCTTCCATTCTGGAGTTAGATCTGCTGCTGTATTAGACTTTCAATCTTTTTTAATAAACCAGGTCTTTGGGTGTAAATGGTATGGGTTTCTATTAGCTGTCAGATTAGGTTTAGGGAGGATATGGTTTGCATATTCACTTAGAGATTTATGAATTAACCCGGCCTCAAGTGAATAATTTAATGAAGTACTATCGTCCTTATCTATTGATAGGCTTACAGTGATAAAAGTCTTTACATACAATTGTTGGGGGAATCCATCCCACTTTGCAGTTGTTTAAATAATCATATGCCCATGGGGTCTTATTATTACCCCCACAGAACAAGAAGCAAAAAATTGTCCACACCTGTGCCATTGTGACAATTTTTCTGAAGTTTACCTCAAGTTGTCTAGTTTAGGCAAATAACATTTAAAGACAATGAAAACTAAAGTTTAACATCCATAAAGGTGCATTATTGAAACATAGTTTTTCTAAGAACCCTCATTTCCAGGGATAGCCAAATCAAGATTAATTCATTTGTAGACCAAATCAAGTTTTAACAAACTTGGCCTAATTATTTACATAAGCTCAGCAAGAACAGCAATTTATCATGTAGATCTTTTAAAGTTTGCTTTGCTGGAAACTTTTGTAAGGAATCTCCAGATTGAACTTTTAGTAGGCTCTCAAGACCAGAAGCCAAGACAAGTACTTGCCATCAGACAGTCCTGCAATACCTGTAGAATTATGCAAATTCCTCTTCACACAGTCCCCAAGATATCCTGAGGTTCCTGCACCTGCCAGGAAGTGACATTCTTTACTCACCTGGTAAGGCTGCTGGGAACTCTGTAAGCAAGGTATCAGGCTAACATTTCCAAGGGGGTTTATGCCTCCATGTTTCTTAAAGTGAACCTGTTATGCCCAGAATTCATGATCCCCAAAGACAACCAGGGAGCTGAGTCCAATGCAAAAGCAAAGAGCCTTTATTCGAGCTAGCTCGAGTTCAATCCCCTACCTGCACTGACGCAGGGGTGAGATGCCGGAGAGAGAGTGAGAGTTTCAAAAGCATAAAGGTTTTATAGGGATCTAGGGGGTAGTTGGTGGGGTAATGGTCGTGGCCTTAGCCGATTGGCTGGGGAAGGGTCAGAGTCCCGTTGCGCAGGTCACCAGACGTGGTTTGAACGGGAAGTTTGAATGGGTGAGAGGGAAGTTACTCAAGGGGAGGAGGTGTGGTCTGAGGTTTGAGCAGGAATTTCTTTCTGCGGTTTTCCCGGAAAGGGGGCCATGTCGGGGACATAGTCACTCAAGATGGAGGACACAGAACAAGATGGAGGACACAGAACAAAATGGAGGATACAGAACAAGATGGAGGACACAGAACAAGATGGAGGACACAGAACAAAATGGAGTCGACCGGCCTAGGTCTGCTTTTTCAAACCTTAGTTCCTTAGAGCTGTGTGGTCATATCTGAGTCTATGCATGTCTCTCAAATATGACATTCCAGTCAAAGCCTTGGTAAAATAACCAGTATTTCCAATGGCATCCTGTTACAAGGTGAACATATTCTTATTGAACTTACGCAAGTAAGTATGATTGCCATGGAGAAAGAACACTCACTGAGTTTGTGAATTTCAGAGGGTTTAGGTAGAGAGAAAAGTTCAATACTATAGTTTGTTGACAAATGAATACTTTATCACATTCCTGTATATCATAGATATCTTAAGAGAAAGTTTCCTTAATCTGGGTGAGCAAATATTAGAGATCCAACAATATTTCCAACAAGAATCACAAAACTATAATGTTCCTCTCAGTTCATTTAGTCCCATGTTCCTAATTCTTGTTCAGTTTGAATGCAGCTTTTTCATTCTGGAAATTCTTACCCATTTTAGTTTTAGGATTTTTAAAGATGTCAAATACCTGTGTTTGTCCTAAAAGTCCTTTTTTTGAATCTTCTTGAAGATGAAATATGTTTTGAGAATGAGAACAATTATGAATGACACAATCTCAGAAATGGACATTGCTAAAGATCTTATGAGAGTTCCTTATATGCAATTGACAGGGAAATTCAGTGATTTCTGTGACATAACATTTTATGATCAGAATATCAGGTGATTACCTTATTACCGAAACATATTAAAATTTTAGGAGTTGCATATGTATTTGAGCATTTATAGCATTTACTCATGCAATACAACCTAAGGTTTACCATTATTTGGGAGAGCTTTTCCAAGTAACTTAACATACCAAATAAGTCTGAATGGTCAAAAGGACTTCATTTACAATTTAAATCCTGGGAAGTTTGTTAAAACCTTACAAAGTTATAAAACATATCCTAAATAGGATTACAGATCATTACGAATCTTATTTGTTTAACCAAGGTGGCAATAAGAGATTCCAAAGGCAAATATGTAGGGTTATATAGTTGTTAGCAAAACTTTGCTGGTTTAACATTGACAAGTTTTAACTTTAAGTAATCAAAGACCTGATAAAGACAAAACATAAAGCTTTGGTTTTCCTGGCCGACAAGAGAGCAAAAGCTATTGTTTATTCTTAACAGCAGATCAACAGTCCAAGAAAACTTTGTCTTTTGAACCGAGAAAAAAGCAGAATTTTAATCTAATACCAGTGTACTTTTAAAATCCATCCATTTCATCCTTAGTCCATTCTGACCACCATAAAATTCCTTTCCAAAGATTTCCCTTTACAGACCTACAACTTTCCTTCGCCTTCAGATTTTGTCCCAAGCCATTTCTCTGCAAACAACCAATCTCATTTAGGACAAAATTACTTTCTTTTACCTTCAACAAAATTGTATTTCCATTTTACATACAGAGTTGGTTTTCTTATATCTGTTAGTCTTAACTACATTCTGCAGAATTTTAACTCAGAAACCTTAGTCTCCAGTGAAAACAGTAACCAACTGTAACCTGTTACACCAGAATTCTTTAGATGACAAATTTATAAACCAGTTAAGCACAAAGCATGTTTACCAACAGATCCAATAGCCTTAGTTTTTCTGCAGTAAGTCGAAGCACAAACCTATGTTTAGTAATCAATGCTTTAGTATTTTATCTCATTAGATATCCAATGATTTCAATCGCATTTAATGTGTGTGAGAGAAACTTTAAAGTTTCAGATTACCAAAGGCTTTGAAAGCTATCTTAACAATTACCTATGAAAACTTTGGAGCAGACAAAATTAACCAATATTTTAAGTCATATTTTGCTAACAAATTCGAACAGAGATAATATGAGTTTACTTGACCTTCAGCAAGCCTAGGTAGATGAGTTCCATATTTAATGCTGATAACTATAAATACAGGTCTATCTTAATTAAACCAAAGAATTTAAATTAGTTTACCAAATATGTTTCACTTGGGTCCAGTTAAGACAAATTTTTCCCCATTGTCCATTTTTTAACCTGGAACACTGGTGGGAAAATCTGAAGTGGGCATTCCATGGGTGGGGGGTTGCTCTTCTTCTCTGACTTTGAGGGTGGGAGGAGGAGTTGATGGTGCCTGAGGCACTGAGGATGGTATAGGAACGAGTTCTGCAGGCCGCACCCAAGATGGTGCAGAAAGAGGAAGAGGGGGAGGGGAAGGAAGAAGCAAGTTGCCAGCAGAAGGTAGACAAAGGGAATTCCCAGTCCTGAACCTTGTCACCTTGGACAGAGCAACAGATGCCATTTCTGTCTATCTGTCTCTCTCTCTCTCTCTCCCCTGCCCCCCACCAACTATTGGAATTAGGCAGTCCATATCAGGCTGGAGAAGACAGAGAATTTCCCTGAAACAAATGGAGTTTCAGCAGCTGCTTGGGAATATTCCTTAAAGTCCCTGTCGCAAGGTAGACTAACCACAGTTAGTTTCAATTATAGCCATTAACCTGGGAAATGATTGAGGGAGAGGCCTTCACAGCTATTACGAGGAGGAACAGAGAGTCAGTGACCCTTTCATTAAGGATGGCCTGTGTTTCCTCCAGCAACTGAGTTCTAGCAGGAGGAGGCCTGTTTAGACATCCAATTTGTCAGGAGGGAGTTTAGTAGCCAAACACATTTGGTAAAACACATTCTGCAAGAGGCCTTTTGGTCTGGGTCCTGATTTAGAGCCATGAAGACCTGGACCTAGGGTACCTCTGTCGATTTTCCCTATTGCCTGCAGAAGAGATCTGTTAGATTCGACTAAGGCCTTGCAGTGTTGCAGGACATCAGTCCTTTCCTAAATCTTGCAATCCAAATTGTTTTCAATGAATTAAAAAGGCATCCCAAGGGAGAGTCCTTAGGGATGGAAGAGAAGCTCCCAGGCTCCTAGAAAGAGAAAAGTAGAGAAGGTCCATTACCATGAAGATCCCCCCTGACGCCCAGGTGGTGTTTCATGCACCGTATATGTCAGAGGTTCCTGGTGTGAAAACGAACTGAGACATCCCTCAAATGAAGTCATTATGATGACCAACCAGCCAAACAAGACCGCTGAAAAAGGGATGGTAGCTTCCCCCCCCCCCCACCCCGCTTCCCCATTGCACCCTGGCTACAAATGGGTGCTGGTATATGGACCAAGTTTGCCTTGCTGAGAAGGCCAAGAAACCACTGTTTGTTTGTTTTTTAATTTTGTAATGGTTATATTTTTGAGACAGAGAGAGACCGAGCATGAGCAGGTGAGGGGCAGAGAGAGAGAGGGAGACACAGAATCAGAAGCAGGCTCTAGGCTCTGATCTGTCAGCACAGATCCAACGCGGGGCTCAAACTCATCAACCGCAAGATCATGACCTGAGCCGAAGTTGGACACTCAACCAACTGAGCCACCCAGGCACCCCCAAGAAACCACTGTTTTTAACCCATGGAAAATATTGGGAAAATGTTACATGGAGGAATTACTCAATTTTGTAATTTAAGTAGTAGTTAGTAGAGGCCATTGACCAAAAACAGTAAAGACAGAAATCCATCATGATCTAAGCGACATTCCAACACATATAGTTTTTACAGCCAACTTCCTAGGAAATGGTCCCTGGTTGGGTTTTAATTCAACTGGTACTGGCTTTGGCCAGGTCCCGGTGCAGGTCCCCCTGCCAGTAGTGGCTAGACCAGGCATGTGGAGGGGGTCATGTTAGACCAATGAGGAGGAAACCTTATACTGGAGTCTTAAGATTGGCAACCATCTTGGTGACTTGGGTGGCTGTCCTGTGCCCAAGACATACAACTTTTTATAAAGACAGGAATAAAGAGAGGGCGTCAAGTTTCTGGGTCTTATTACTATTCTGGCCAAGGTACTAACTTCTAGCCAAAAGTCAGGCTTTCTCTTCCATGTAGAGTAGCCATGGGCTAGAGGATTGCAGCCTGAACAATTGACCAGAAAATGTTCCAATAAGACCATACTCCTTGAAAGGCCCTCGAAATGAGAGTAAAGGAAGAAAAGAGAAAGTACTCACCAAGTTTGCACCGAAGCTCAGAGTCCAGTTGAAAAGACTCATAACCCCACACATTGGACGCCATATGATGAGGTTTTGGGGTGATGGTGGGGTTCGTGGGGTCCAGAGCTGACGGCAAGAAAGAATTCTTGAAGACGTCTTTGGTGCAAAAATGTGATTTTATAAAGCATGGGGACAGGACCCATGGGCAGGAAGAGCTGCACCGGGGTTGTGTAAATGACTGGTTATATACTTTGCAGTTTTTTTTGGGGGGGGGGGGGTAAAATCAAAAGGGAAGTTTCCAAAGAGACTTTCATATGCTAAAGACTCACAGATTACTGGAGGCCTAGTTATTGTCAAGCTAAGATTGTTTTTCCCTCTAGCAAAGCATTAAGACAATAAGGAGTTCCTGGAGAAACATTTTATTCTGCAAGCCTCAAGTATTTGTCAATAGGCTATAGGTTATAAGGAAATTTGCTTTTATCCACCATTTCCTTTTTGCCTTTGTTCCCCACAATACTACAATATTTACTAAGATATTTGTAAACTGATGGAGACTCGATCAGTTTAACCATTTGTCTTCTTTCCTTTCCTTTGTCCCTGGGTAGGCAGGAGTGCCTGAGGAATGTCACACATATCCTACCTGGTGTGGGGGGCAAGGAGGGCTGCTAGGATAAGAAATCGAAACCTAAGAACACCCAGTCGAAACACCCAATCACAAACAGCTAACTAGGCTTTCCCAAATAAGGCAATTCCTTAAGCTATAGCGAATCATGTAACTTCTTTGCTTTGCTTTCCACTTTTGTCTAAAAAAGCCTTTCCCCTGAGTTTGGTTTGATGCTGCCCAAATATATTTGCTGTTTGCTCAAATATGGTCTTCAGAATTTTGATGTTCATCAATTTGGTGAGGGAGCCAAAGGCAAGTAGAGGGCGAACCACAAGCCAGCAACCTGCCAACCTCATTGGGATATATGTGACATTCCTCAGGCATTCCTGACTGTCATAAGCTAAGAGAAGGAGAGAACAAATGGCTAACTGACAGAGATGATAGTTATGCAGGATGCAAGTCTTCATCAGTTTACAAATGTCTTAGTCAATTACAAGAAAAAGACAATCTTATCAATAGTCCAGCCTCCAGAAACCCATATACTCAGTTTCCTGGAGCCCCAACATCACCCTCCCTTTCATAGTGATGTGGGGAACAAAAACAAGGAAGGCAGGAAATGGCAAATAAAATTAAATTTCTTTATAACCTGTACCCATTGACAAAGACTTGAGACAGGCAGAGTAAAACATTCCTACAGGAGCTCCCTACTGTCTTAATGTTAATGCCTTCATGAGGAAAAAACAACCTTAGCTTGACAATAGCTAGGCCTCTCATAACTTATGCGTCTTCTTTAGAATATGAAAGTCCTTCTGGAAACCTCCCTTTTGCCTTTACCTCCCCCAGCTCCATAGTACATAACCAGTCACTCCTCACAACCCCAGTGCAGCTCTTTCTGCCCAAAGGCCCTGTCCCTATGCTTTCATAAAATCACCTTTTTGCAACAAAGAGGTCTCAAGAATTCTTTCTTGGCCATTCGTTCTGGACCCTCACCACCACTCCAAAACCACCTCAACTTTATCTTTTAAAAGAACTAAAAAAAAAAATAAAACCCACATGACTCATCCTTGCTCAGTAGTGCTCTTATTAAAAAGAGCTTCCTTGCATAGGGTGCCCAGTGGCTCAGTCCAGTGGGCATCTAGCTGTTGATTCCGGCTCAGGTCATGATCTCACAGTTCGTGGGTTTGAGACCCAAGTCTGTCAGTGCAGAGCCTGCTTGGGATTCTCTCTTCCTCTCTCTCTCTGCCCCTCCTCAACTCTTTCTCTCTCTCAAAATAAATAAACTTAAAAAAAGGGCTTCCTCACTACACAATGTAATATTACATCCAATCCCCTCTTCTCACAAAATCACCTCTCCTTTTTTTTCATTGCACCTGCCACATTCTAATGTACAATATAACAGTATTTCTGCTTTCATGTTTCCTGTGTTTTCCTTGAACATAATAAAAGCCACATGAATATGGGACTGCTTGTCTTCTCTCCCCATTTCTCTCGTGAATCTACCAAAAGTTCCTGAAAAGGCAGTATGTGCACAATGCAAATTTGTTAAGACAGTGAATAAACATGACAATTTTTAAAGTTGATTTATTTTGAGAGACACAGAGCAAGCAGGGCAGAGATAGAGGGAGAAAGAGAATCCTAAGCAGCCTTTGCACTGTCAGTGCAGAGTACAACGTGGGGCTCAATCTCATGAACCCTCAGATCATGACCTGAGCTGAAATCAGAAGTCTGAAGCTTAACTGACTGACCCACCCAGGTGACCCTAAACATGACATTTCAAGTTCTTTCCCATTTAAACTATTCCAGGTACCCTAAATGTCCTCCTTAAGTCTCTCTTCAAAGTAGTGTGAAAATTAGTAAATGAAATCTCCTTTAAAAATGGAGTCAGGAGGCTGAAATGAGGGAGCTCTTAGTCTGGTAGGACATAATCTGCAGGAGGAAGGAATATCATTTATTTTATTTTATTTTTTAAATTTACATCCAAATTAGTTAACATATAGTTCAACAATGATCTCAGGAGTAGATTCCTTAGTGCCCCTTACCCATTTAGCCCACTCCCCCTCCAGTAACCCTCTGTTTGTTCTCCATATTTATGAGTGTCTTATGTTTTGTCCCCCTCCCTGTTTTTATATTATTTTTGATTCCCTTCCCTTATGTTCATCTGTTTTGTCTCTTAAAGTCCTCATATGAGTGAAGTCATATACTATTTGTCTTTCTCTGACTAATTTCACTTAGCATAAAACCCTCCAGTTCTTCCCACGTAGTTGCAAATGGCAAGATTCCATTCCTTTCTGATTGCCGAGTAATACTCCATTATATATATATACATATATATACACATATGTATATATATGTGTGTATATATATATATATATATATATATATATATATACCACATTTTCTTTATCCATTCATCCATCAATGGACATTTGGGCTCTTTCCATACTTTGGCTATTGTTGATAGTGCTGGTATAAACATTGTGGTGCATGTGTTCCTTCGAAACAGCATACCTGTGTCCCTTGGATAAATACCTAATAGTGCAATTCCTGATTTGTAGGGTAGTTCTATTTTTAGTTTTTTGAGGAACCTCCATACTGTTTTCCAGAGTGGCTGCACCAGCTTGCATTCCCAAGGAATATAATTTTTATATTGACAAAGGAGGATGCATTCTGGGTAGGAATTTAGTCTCCTGCCTTTAATAAAAAGAAGGATGGTCTTTCCTTGCCCCACCAAGGACACACTAATGAAGGCATGCAGCCACTGAATATCTGCCACAGCCTCACACTGTTTTTCCTCAGTGAACTTTCATTGAAATCAGCACTCCCCAATCTCCTCCTAAAACCTCATAAAAACTGACTTTACCTGTGTCTCTTGACACTTGCCTGTGGACACTTGCCAGTTAAAATTCCACTGTTATTCCTAAATAAACTCAGTTTGCTAGTAAAATAACTGGCTGTTTATTTTTAAGCTGGAAAGTATTGCTCAATGTTTGCAGAAATGAAAATTTCACATTTTGCAGATAAAAGTCTCACAAAGACCAAGCACATTGGTCTGGCACAGCCACATGCTCTGTTTCATTGTATCCTTTCTCAGACTACTTAGAGCCTTCTTCTAATATTTATGTGAGTTCCAAGGCTCACTTGTTAGAGTGTCCAACTTCAGCCCAGGTCATGGTTTTGCGATCCCTGAGTTCCACCACCACACTGCACTCACTGCTGTCAGGACAGAGCCTGCTTCAGATCCCCTGACCACCGCCTCCCCCCGCCACCTCCGGTTCTCTATCCCTCACCTGGCTGTATTCTCAAAAATAAATAAACATTTAAAAAAGAAAAGTTCTGTGAATTCTACTGTTTTTTGGTCTTTACTGATGTGTAGGAATATGGGATGTGGGTTTGCTCTTAGGTATTTCTGTTACCGTCTTTAAACCACTAGATAAACGTTATGAACTGCTTTTTGAAATGGGCATTTCACATCTGATTTTCTATGATAATTTCAGTTCCTACTGCCAGTACCTGCAGAAATGAGAATCATTTCCCAGCAAGGAGATGAGATCATTGGGTTCAGATTCTCCCTTTGCACACATGCTCCAAATGGAAATGGCAACAGTATTTGGTACCAAATATAGCATCAGTTAAGTTGCTCTCTGAGATTGATGTCAAACTCCTATAAGGAATTGGGTATATCTGAGAATATGGAGTAAGAAATATATGGATAAAAGTGTTCCTCAATAGATGGGACACAATCACTATACAGGCAAGTGAAGGTTTGTGTGGAACCAGAGGCTGACCTCCTCATTGTCCACCTAACTCAGGGTGACTTGCCATTCATCTTCCTTCTTCCCTGTCACAGACATGCATGGAGTGTGACAAAGTAAACCACAGGCCCCAGATGGAGTCCCTTCTGCTAGGTCATGTCACCAAACCTGGGCATAATACCTAAACTCATTGTACTTTCAACCACCCCCAGAAATTTAGTTTCCACTGGCCACTGAGGAATTTTGTGGTCAGCACTAAAAAGGTAATCAGCTACATGGATGGGTCCTCTCCATCACCCAAAGGAAGATGAGGTATTTCTCTAATAAGAACCATTTGTCCCCCAATTAAGATGACCTCAACTGACATAATCCTTTTTTTCTGTTTATGATGTTTTTGTCCTACCTTTAAAAAGCTTTTCCTAAAAACAAAAAAACAAAACAACACAAACCAACACCAAAAAACGTTTCCCTTTCTGTAGCCCTTTGGAGCTTCCCACTACTTGCTAGATGTGATGCTGCCCAATTCACGAATCAACGAATAAAGGCAAAAGACCGTTACAATGTACTGGGCTGAATTTTTGTTGTTTAAAGAAACTTTTCTATTGTTCCTAACCAATTACAAAACTGACTCTAACGCTTCACGGTGCAAGTGTTTGAAGAGCAACAACTTTCCAGCTGTGTATACTCCTTTGATTTCTGAAGCGCTGGACACATTTGAATGATGTGTCCTTTACCTCAGGAAGAGGTCGTGGGAGCATATAAAATAATAATTTTCTCCTTTGGAAGCTGATTGAGCTTCATGGAGTGTGAAGTTAGGGCTCTTCTCTGTCTTTAACAATGTGCAAAGCAGTTCCCCGTGGGTAGGAGCAGCACTTTCCACTAACCCTCGGGGTGCGGCGTGTCCAAAGCTCCAGGGTGCAAAACCTACTTCTGGTGGCAACTACTGCGCTGGGAGCTAAGGTACCCGGAAGGCACTGGACACAGAGGACAGAGCGAGGAGCCAACAAGGGAACAGGAAAGGGATTTCTAGGCGTGCGCAGCCGCTGGGGGCGGGACTTCCGGCCTCACCCCTCGGACGACTTCTGGCCTTTCCTCAGGTCGGCTCAACCTCTAAGGTTCCGGAGCGGACTTTCGGGGACGAGGTGACAAACTGACAAAGCGCGAGGGGAGGCGACGTCCCCGCCGCATAGACTGGGGATAACGACTCGCTGACGCCACTCGGGCTGCTCCCCGCCGGGGCCGGAACTGGGACCGCGGGCGCGAGTGTCAGTTCTCCCACAGTCCGATGGCGGCGGCCGCGCCTAGGAACCCGGCTGAGGTAAACGCGCGGCCCCCGGGCCCACCCCGCTCCGCCCCAGACCCTCCAGGCCCGAGCGCGGGGCGCCTGCTCGCGTCCCTGCGGCCCAGGTCCCGGTGTCCGGGCCGCGGAGGCGCTCGCGGGCGGGGTCCCCGCGTCTGAGCGCCGGCGTGACGGGGTGCGGGAACGAACGGGCTGCAGGGGAGGGGCCGGCTGGTGCAGGGCTGCAGGGGGCCTGCGCCACCAGCGGGGCTCGGCAGGTCTCGGTTGGTTCAGCGAACGCAAGGTGCAGCGGCGCCCGTGAGGCCTGTCACCTGGCTGCCTGACCAGTCCATCCGTGCTGGCGGTGTGCCAGGCGGTGTAACCCAGGTGTAAATAGATAGGCCCAGTCTGGCTGCGGAGAGGACAGATTGCAGGGGTGGGGGGCAGAGGGGGCAGGGAGCGCAGGAGGGGGTGCCTGCGCCAGTGTATGTCATCGTTGACGGGCCAGAACGGTCACCGTGGATGTCAGAGAAGCGGTTGAATTTGGCCCCGGGTTCGAGGAGGGCCAAGGCAATTTTGGGGTGTTGCAGGTGACAGGAGAAAGGGAGGGGTCCCGGAATGCCTGGGGGCTTTGGTCCTTTGAAGTATAATCTGCCAGTTATTTGACGGGAAAACTGAGTTTGTTTGAGAACGAAAGAGCACCGCAGTCTGGAACAAGCAAGCTGAGGCTCAACAGTAGGCCAGTCTGGAGGACACGAGAGAGGTAGGCTTTTTTAAAGGGGGAGGGGCTAAGTTGGGAAGGCTGTTAAAATCTACAAGTCCCTGAGAGTAAACTGGGAATTGAAAGTATAGTGGCTTCCCATTGGCTGAGCTGTGGGTGGGGTGGTCCCGAAAGCCTGTCTTTTCCCCTCTGGGCTCGTAGAGGAGGTAGTTTCCCAGTCCCCAAGTTCAAGTGTGTCGTCCTGTCGGGTCTGCACTGATCATGGCGGTAGTGCGTGAGAGCTCCCCCAGCTGCGTCCTCCCGACTCCCTTTTAGTGAGGTTTCCCGTTATTAATTTTCAGCGGTCCTAGCAGCGGAAGGGGTGGACGCTCCCATCAGCTGGACGGAAGGTGGCAGGAGGTTGATTGTCCTTGGAGATCTCCCAAGTTGCTCGGACGTCGTTAAGTCTTAGATGTTCAGAGAGGCGTGGGTGACGTCATCGAGTGGGCAGCGGGACAGGAAAACCCGGGAAACCGGGGCAGGTTTCAGGATGGAAACTTTGAAAAGTGACGGCAGTTGTGTGGCCCCGGCGGAGGTTTGGATCACATTGAGAGGGGGTGCAGACTAGGGGGGCAATGCTATTAGTAGGCAGAGGGCCTTAGTGAGGTGTGCTGAAGAGTGGTCCCCTGGCTCAGCGCCTGGTTGGGGCTGTTGGGCAGTGCGGGCACAGGCGAAGGAGAGAGAAAGATGTGGCAGATGGATGGGTGGGTAAGGCTTCCATGGCATGATGGGACAAGAGATGGCTGAGGACACCGAGGAGTAATTGCGGCAAGGTGACAGGGAGTCTGGGGCTGCCCTTTATTCAGTGGTGTAGGGCTTCACCAGAACTTTGTGGTGCGCTTTTCTGGTGTCCGGGCCGTTTCACAGTCTTGCTGATGGATAAGGTGTGGGGCCAGTGTGGTCACTTGTGCGTCTCTGTGCCTGGCAGGGAGACCTTTAGGGCTGGGCTTTTCACAAAGGTTCAGTGCAGAGTGGAGGGTTGTGACTGTTGGAGGGACAGCATGGGCAGCACAGAAGTATTAGAGGGACTGGGAGTATCTGAAACGGCCACGTGGCTGTGGGTGTGTGTCCCTGAAGCCAGGATCCCCGGCAGGCGAGGGGGACTTCTCGGCCGCATTTGAGGCTGTCCCTGTGGTAGGATCCATGAGAGTGCTGGGGTTGTAGTGGAACCTGTTTGGATTTGTCACACATCCTTTGGGTGTCATGTGACAGGTACCAGTGTGAGTCAAGGGGGCATCCTTTGGTGTGGGGCAGGAAGCTGTGGGGGCGCAACTGTGGGGTCTGAAGGTGTGAGGGAGATGTAGACTACAGGGTCATGTTCACTTGGAGAGAGGGAGTGTGAGTGTGAGCTTAGGGTCTCAGGGCCCTGGGATTGGAGACTGACTGGTCGAGGTGGGCCCATAATTGTCTGTGTTTGAGGGCACATTCGGGGAGACTCCACGGGAATTTCCAGGCAGAAAGGATGGCGCTTGGGGGGCCAAACCCAGATTGGCCCCCGCAGATTGCATGTATGCACCCCCTGCCTGTTATTGCTGAGGACCGCACACAGTGATTGGTGGGATGGTGAGGAGACGGTGGCATTAATGACACCAGGACCTGGTATTTATTCTGAGGTAGGAGCTGGGGTGGCTGGGGAGAATGGGGTGTATGTGTCAGGGTTTAGATTGTGGGTTCCCCGAGAGAGAATGTTCATGGTGCCATCTGTCCGTTTCATGACAGGGTGGTGTGACCTTTGAGGACATTGCCATCTACTTCTCCTGGAAGGAATGGAGACTTCTTGATGAGGCTCAGAGACGGCTGTACCATGATGTAATGCTGGAGAACTTTACACTTATATCCTCCCTGGGTAAGGCCCTCATCCTCCCCAGTGACCTGGACTGGGCTCTGTATTCTCATTTACCTCCCTTCAGCCTACTCCCTCTTCCTCCTTCCATTCCCCTGGCGATGCTTTTTCCTTCTCAGGTGTGGATGTGGGACTTGCCTGCTTTCCCCGCTTTTTTGGTGGTTGCATTTGTTGCTGGGTCTGGGTTGTCCATATGCCCTTTTCTCTCTCCTTGCAGCCCAGTGCCCTCTGTGCTGAACCCTCATACGGTAAGATTTGGGCGGTAGTCATTAATTAAAGCTGACAGATTGCACCTTGCTGGCCCTCTCCTTGGCTGGGTCAGTGTATCCAGATCTATGCCATTTCTGTGGCGCAGGTTTTGATCTCTTCCCTTCGGTGATGTGTACTTGTGCCTGCCTGTGCCAAAAATTGCAGGCATTGGCTTGGTCACACTCAAGTGGACTATGGGCTACTTCTCAAGACTATCTTATGTGGTTCTTCTTGTAGTGTTTACATTTTTCGTATACCTGCCCTTCTCCATTGAGCTCTGTTAAGGTTTGATTGACCAAATTGTATCATTGAAAGTATATTACAAGATGAATTGATATACTTAAACATTATGAAATTATTACCAAAATGAAGGTGATCAGCACACTGATTACTTGACATAATTACCTTTTTCAGGCTCGTGGTGAGAAAGCTTAATATCTACTCTCAGCAAATTTTAAGTTACAGTACAGTCAGTATTAACATGTGTAGTCAACATGCTGTCCTTTAGATCCTCAAACTTACTCATCTATAAATGAAAGTGTGTACTCATAACCATCATCTCCACATTTCCCCCAGTCCAGAGCTTCTAGCATTCTACTTTCTGTCTCTATGAGTTCGAATATTTTGTAAGAATACCCAAATAAAATACCATGCAGTATTTGTCTTGTCCTGTGTGGTTTATTTCACTTAGAGTAAGTTTTTCCGTGTTCATCCGTATTGTAGTAAGTGCCTGTTTTACGTTCTTTTTTATGGCTGAATATTCCTACACTTGTGTGTGTACTAAGTGTTGTCACTTATCAGCTCATGCACACTTAATCATGTTTCCCTATGTTGACTGTTGTGAATAATACTACAGTGGATGTGGATGTGCAGACACTTCGTGTAGATTTGATTTTGTTTCCTTGGGATACATACCTAGAAATGGCAATGGTGGGCCATGTGGCGGTTTCATTTAAAATTTTTTTTGTGACTCCTCCCTATTATTTCCTATAATGACTTCCCTGATTTACATACCCAGCAACAGTATTCAGCCATTCTTTTTTCTCCACATCCTCACCAACATGTTACCTCTTGTTTTTTGGTCATAGCCATTTTAACAGGTATAAGGTGATATCTTGTGGGGGTGTTTTTGTTTTTTGTTTTTGTTTTGTTTTGTTTTTTTGAATGAGAGACTGATAGAGATAGCACATGCAAGCAAGGGAGAGAGAGAATCTTAAGCAGGTTCCAAACCGAGTGTTGTGCAGAAATCAAGAGATGCCTAAAACGACTGAGCCCCCCAACACCCCACATAACTTATGATTTTGATTTGCATTTCCTGATGATTAGTGCTCCAAGCCCTTGTTGGCCAATTGTGTCTCCTTTTCACTGTCTTCTGTGTGTCTGGTTCTGCTGCTACTTTGCAATTTGCTATAATCCTACTTGTTTCTTTTTGATTTTGTTGTGTGTGTTTTTGATGTCATATTAAAAAAAAAATTGACAATAGTAAGGTTAAGGAGACTTTTCCCTAGTTTTTTTCTAAGAGTTTTAGGGTTTGATGTCATGTGCTGAAATTTTTAATTAATTTCAAGTTTATTTCCATGAGAGCTGTAACATGCAGATCCTGTACATTTTTGTTTTTCATTTGGAATATCAGATTCGACAACAGTCTTAAAGAGATTATTTTTTTGGGGCGCCTGAGTGGCTCAGTGGTTGAGCGTCTGACTTCAGCTCAGGTCATGATCTCGCGGTCCGTGAGTTCGAGCCCCACATCGGGCTCTGTGCTGGCCACTCAGAGCCTGGGGCCTGTTTCGGATTCTGTGTCTCCCTCTCTCTCTGACCCTCCCCCGTTCATGCTCTGTCTCTGTCTCAAAAATAAATAAATGTTAAAAAAATTTTTTTTAAGAGATTATTTTTTCAACAGAGTATTCTTGGCATAATTGCCAAAAGTCAGTTAATTATGTATGTGTAGTTAGAATTTGGGCTCTTTATTCAATTGCACTGGTCTATTTTTTATGCCAGTGTCCTATTGTTTTGATTATACAGCTTTGTAATGTTGTTTGAAATCAGAAATGGGCTGCCTTCAGTTTTGATTTTTGTTTTCAAGATTTCTTTGCTTCCTGTTTTAGGAGACCCAGTGGCAGGGGTGCCAGTGTCCTCTGTGGAGCAGGCAGTAGGAGTCCCTGCTGAGCAGGGACCTCAGTAGCACCCACCTGGTGGCTGACAGAGATTCCCCAGCCCCTGTTTTCTACCCATCCCCCCATGTCTCTGCTAATATTGTCTCCAGCCATCCTTTCTGTGTGCCTGTGTTCTCTTTTATGCTTCACTGTGTATTAGTCAGTCTTGATTGGACTCTTGAGCCCTCTGAGGCTACTATGATTCATGAATAGCTGTTGAATTGATTTTTTTTGGTGAAGGCTGGAATCCCGTATTCTACCATCCTGCCAACGTCAGTCACATAGGATGCCTTTCTGAGTCTGTTGTGTGCTGAGTAGCTCTGGGACAGTTGTGGCCATCCAGCGTGACCAATTTTCTTCAGTATTTCTAGCCTCCCTGTGCCCTGTAGTTGCTCACCTGGAGCTTACAGGGAAGAGTCCATACATGGACTGTATCATACAATGGACCTGATCCAGACATGACCAGGTGGGCTCACCGGGGCCTTTTTCTGGTGAATGGCAGCTGGGGAAGGTGTGATATCAGGACTTTGTTCAGATCACACTAGGTACCTTTGTTCAACTAGAGTTTGGTGCCATGCCAATGGCCATACCTCGTTCTTGTCTTTCCTTCTTCACTGTTGACAGTTTGTGTACTTGTGGGTTCTACTCCTTTGGTAGTCCTGTGACTTCCAGCACAGGGGTAATTGCTGTTTCTCAGGCCTCCACATCTTACCCATTTCTCTCACTGCTCTTCCTGGGTAGTCCAACATTCACCTTCGCCCATTTGCCAGAAATGTTCATGTATCCTTAATGTGACCTTGAACAGCCACAGATTTCTTTTGATTGGATTTTTCAGCAGCCTCCTACTCAGCCAGGTGTCAGTAGCAGAAAAGAACCTTGCCAATGCTGTGGGCAGAGAAACAAGTTGTAGACCCTGGCTCTCTTCCTTCCATCAAACCCTGGTTTTCTGTCCTTCCAATGAGCTGTCCACAGTGCATTGACCTTAGGGGCCCAGTAACGCAGAGCAGGCACTCCTTCACCTGAATTCCAACTCCCGTGTCTGGAATAGCATCAACTCAACTCATGCCTACACGAGACAGGTGCATATGTGTGACGGGCTTACCCCTCACTGTAGTCACCACGTATTTCATGAGAGTTTCTTTGCGTTCAGGTTGCTGCTGTGGAGCAGAGGATGCGGAGGCACCCCTTGAACAGAGCGTTTCTGTAGGTGTGTCACAGGCCAGCACGCCCAAGGCAGCTCTGTCTTCCCGGAAGACCCACCCCTGTGAGATGTGCGGTCCGGTCTTGAGAGACGTTTTCCGCTTGGCTGAGCACCAGGGAAAACCAAGCAGCCAGAAACTGTTGAGGTGTGGGGCATGCGCACAACGATTTTACTTCAGCGTAAACTTTCAGCAGCAGCCGGAGCAGCACACGGGAGAGAAACCATTCAGAAGTAGTGTGGACACGGCCTCTTTTATGAAAGGATATGGACTCCATGATTCAGGAAAGCCCTTTACCTGTACAGAGGTTCAGAAGGATTTCGTGCCTGGCTCAGGGCATCTGCAGCAAGAGGCCACTGAAACTGGAGAGAAGCCAAACACAATCAGTCAGTGCAAGGCAACTTTGCAGAGTAGTAAAGGTCATTACACTCGGGGAGAATGCAAGGAAGCCTTCTGTTCCAAACATACACATGTTCGGGATCAGAGTGTCCAACCTGGAAGTCCATGTTTTGTGTGCAGTGAATGTGGGAAAACATTCAGGCACAAATCTTTATTTGCCATACACCAGAGATTCCATACTGTGGAAAGACATCATGAGCTTAACAAATGTGGAAAATTGCTAAGGCAGATGTCAACTCACACTGCACATGGAAAGACTCTCACTGCGTCTAGGCAATACATGTGCAACAAATGTGGGAAATCCTTAAGCCACAAATCTGTGCTCATTCATCCCCAGAGAGGGCATAGTGGAGAAAATGATTATGTTTGCAGTGGATGTTCAACATCTTTTAGCCATAGTTCAGTTTCGATTATACATTCTGTTCAAACCTCAGAAAGGCCCTATAAGTGTAGTGTCTGTGCAAAATGTTTTACCTCTATATCTGCCCTCACTTATCATCAGAGATCTCACACAGGGGAAAGACCTTATGGGTGCAGTGAATGTGGGAAGTCTTTTACCTCCAGGACTGGCCTCCATTACCATTACATAGTTCACTCTGGAGAGAGGCCTTATGAGTGCAGTAAGTGTGGGAAGGCTTTTATCTCCAGAACTGGCCTCCGTTACCATTACAGAGTTCACACTGGAGAAAGGCCTTATGAATGCAGAGAATGTGGGAAATCTTTTACTGATACTTCTGCCCTCCGATATCATCAGAGAGTTCACACTGGAGAGAAGCCTTATGAGTGCAGTGAATGTGGGAAATCTTTTACTACTCCGTCTGCCCTGCGTTGTCATCAGAGAGTTCACACTGGAGAAAGGCCTTATGAGTGCAGTGAATGTGGGAAATCTTTTACTACTCCTTCTGCCCTCCGTTCTCACCAGAGAGTTCACACTGGAGAAAGGCCTTATGAGTGCAGTGAATGTGGGAAATCTTTTACTCATACTTCTGCCCTTCGTTATCACCAGAGAGTTCACACTGGGGAAAAGCCTTATGGCTGTAGGGAATGTGGGAAATCTTTTACTACTCCTTTTGCTCTCCGTTCTCACCAGAGAGTTCACACAGGAGAAAGGCCTTATGAGTGCAGTGAATGTGGGAAATCTTTTTTCTCTAAGTCTGACCTCCATTGTCATCATAGAGTTCACACTGGAGAAAGGCCTTATGAGTGCAGTGAATGTGGCAAGTCCTTTCTCCGAAGAAATAATCTCAATGTACATGCAAAGGTCCACTCAGATGAAAGGCCTTACAAGTGTAATGAATGTGGGAAATCTTTTAAGTGTAAGTCAGCATGCATTCAACACCAGAGAGTTCACACTGGAGAAAGGCCTTATGAGTGCAGTGAATGTGGGAAATCTTTTACCACTAGTTCAGGCCTTCGTTATCACCAGAGATTTCACACTGGAGAAAGGCCTTATGAGTGTACTGAATGTGGGAAATCTTTTGCTGACACTTCTGCCCTCCATTATCACCAGAGAGTTCACACAGGAGAAAGGCCTTATGAGTGCAGTGAATGTGGGAAATCTTTTTTCTCTAGGTCTGACCTCCATTATCATCACAGAGTCCACACTGGGGAGAGGCCTTATGAGTGCAGTGAGTGTGGCAAGTCTTTTTCCCGAAGAAATAACCTCAATGTACACCTAAAGGTTCACTCAGATGAAAAGCCTTACAAGTGTAATGATTGTGGGAAATCTTTCAAGTGTAAGTCATCATTCATTGAACACCAGAGAGTTCACACCGGAGAAAGACCTTATGAGTGCAGTGAGTGTGGGAAACCTTTTTCCACTAGTTCTGTCCTTCGTTCTCACCAGAGAGTTCACACTGGAGAAAGGCCTTATGAGTGCAGTGAATGTGGGAAAACTTTTACTGCTAGCTCTATCCTCCGTAATCACAAGAGAGTTCACACTGGAGAAAGACCTTATGAGTGCAGTGAATGTGGGAAAACTTTTACCACTAGGTCTGTCCTCCTTTATCATCAGAGAGTTCATAGTGGAGAAAGGCCTTATGAATGCAGCGAATGTGGCAAGTCCTTTATCCAAAGAAATAGTCTCAAAGTACACAGAAAGGTTCATTCTGGTGAAATGCCTTATAAGTGCAATGAATGTGCGAAATCTTTCACCTGCAAGTCAAAACTCCTTGAACACCAGAGAATTCACACAGGAGAAAAACCTTATCTGTGCAATAAATGTGGGAAATCTTTTAGTCGCAGCCATGCCCTTCAGTATCATCATCAAAGTCACCTTGGAATAAGGCCTTATAAGTGTAGTGAATGTGGGAAATCTTTTGCTTGTAGTTATTCCCTCCGATCTCACCAGAGAGTTCACACTGGAGAAAGGCCTTATGAGTGCAATGAATGTGGGAAATCTTTTACGGCTAGTTCTGTCCTACATGCTCACCAGAGAGTTCATACTGGAGAAAGACCGTATGAATGCAGTGAATGTGGCAAGTCCTTTCTCCGAAGAAATAGCCTCAATGTACACATAAAGGTTCATTCGGGTGAAAGACCTTACAATTGTAATAAATGTGGGAAATCTTTTAAGTGGAAGGCAACATTCATTCAACACCAGAGACTTCACACAGGAGAAAGGCCTTATGAGTGCACTGTATGTGGGAAATCTTTTATCAGTCATCCTGCTCTTAGTTATCACCAAAGAGTTCACACTGGAGAAAGGCCTTAGGAGTGCTGTGAATGTGGGCAGTCTTTCAGCCAAAGCTCCAGTCTCACTCAACAACAGAAAGTATAGTAGATGAAGCCCTTCTGAGTGATCAATTATGAATTGTTTATGTTCACTAGAAGTTGTATTTCTCTTCCTATCCTCTATTCAGGATTAGCAGATGATGTCTTTGGGAGGTAATTTGAATCAGAATGGGTCATGAGTGTGGATGGAGCCCTCATGAATGGGTTTATTGTCTTCATACCAGTTCTAAGAGAGCTTGCTTCCTCTGTGTACCATGTGAGGACCCTTTTGAGAAGATCATCTATAAATCAGGAAGTTGCTCCTCACCAGACATGGAACCGGACCCTATAGGGAATGTTAGGTTGGCTATCCAGCCTCCAGAAAGAAGTTTCTGTTGTTTGCAAGTCACCTAGTTTGTGGTACTTTGTTAGAGCAGCCTGAGGTAAGACATGTGAAGAATGTGGGCAATCTTTTGGCGAAGGATACAGTTTCATAAAAATCAGAAATTGCCCTGGGTAAGGCCTCATGAGTGAGGGGAATGACACAATTCCTTTTGCCAGTCCTCTGTCTTCATTGCACACTTAGAGTTCACACTGCCAAAGGGCATTAAGGTAGCAGAGCAGGTGGTATTTCCTTGAGTAGTGTAATCACAGTGGAGGAGTGCCTTTGTGAAGCAGCCACTTAGCTGGAACAAACCTTGTTCACTTGAATGTCCGCAGTGGAGTGACTTACCCTAAGTTCCAGCTATTTGGGAAAACTTGAGGAGCTGTGTTGTGCTTCTGATGTGTCCAGAGTCATTGCTAGATTGAAGTCACTGCCAGTTTCTGTAGCAGAAGTCATTTCACCAATGCCACCTGGCAGGTTCCCACAATATATATCAGTCACCACCCCAATATGCTATGGCAAGATGGTCTCTGTGGTTTGTCATTGGCGATAGGAATTATGGATTGTTGGAACTTCTCATTCCCTTCTCAGTTAGAATGTGGATGTGACACATTGTTTATCCACAGCACCTGATCTGAGTTCTTGGTGGTATCTTGCAGAGAAAGACTCATCTTAGGGACGTTACCATCTTGTGATGCCCAACTGGTCATGTGGGGCAAGGCCTCGTCCAGAAGGAAGAGGCAAGAGGTAGCGTTCTGTGCAGCAACATGGTGAAGTCTTTTCCTTTGCAGACCCTGGTGTGAGTGTGGTAACATCTCAGATATGATTTTGAGGAAGTGGCTGAGCCTTGTGGACAGCAGTGTGGGGCATGCCAGGGGACCACTGTGCCAGGTTGGAGGGCCGGGTTGACATGCAAGGAGTAGGTGAGACACCTGAAGGGGGTGGCACACCCAGCAATGCTATTTAGGTAAGACTCTATGGGCTGAGTCTCCCTTTTTCACCCTGGACATGGATTTCCCACTGTGGGTCCCTAAGACAGTGACCTGCCTATTGCTCTAGCCACTCTTTTCCCAGTAGTTCCCTGAGGGACACCGCACAGTCTATGTGGCCCAGAGGTCCTTGACCCAACTCATACGTACATGCTGTGCAATGGCATGTACAAGTCTGTGGTGCCAGTGAGGGACTCAATCTCTATAGTGATTATATTTTTTGAAATAAATTGTTAAGGACAAATTAGTATCAGGCAACAAACCACATATTCAGAAAGCTTAGAGTACACTAAACAGGATAAATGCAAGAAGAAGAAAAAAAGACCCACATGTAGGTGTTTTATTTTCAACTTACTTGAAATCATAAAGTTTTTAAAGAAGCCTGAGGGAAGAAAATACCTTAGCTCCAGAAGAACAAAGACTTACATCCATTTTCTCAGAAATCATGCAAGCAAGACAGGAGAGGAATGAAATATTTAGTGTTGAGAGAAAAACTCATCAGGCTATAGTTGTCTACCTGGCAAAATTATCCTTCGACAGTGCAGGGCAAACAGCATTTCTGAAAGAAAAACTAGGGAACGTTTTGCCAGCAAACCTGCCATCTTATTCCATTTTGGGTGATATGGCAAAGTACTACAGACTGGGTAATTTATAGAAAGATAAACATTCATTTCTCACAGTTCCGGAGGCTGGCAAGTCCAAGGTCAAGGCGCCAGCATGGGTGAGTTCTCTGGTCAAGATCCTCCTCCTGGTTCCTAGTTGGCTTTTCTTGCTACATTCTTCTATGATTAAAGAAATTAGGGATTTGTTTTTTCAGTAGGCCGCAGGTCCAGGATGGAGCCAAATATGGGGCTTTAACTCATGATCCTGAGATCAAGAGTTGGATGCTTAACTAATTGAGCCATCCAGGCACGCCAGAAATAAGGGATCTTCGTGGAGTTCCTTTTATAAAGGCAGTAAGCCCATTCATGAGGGCTCTAACCTTATAACCTAAACACCTCCCAAAAGTGTTATATTTAGGGGTTAGGATTTTTTCACATGAATTTGGGGAAGGGGGGTGACCATAGGATCTTGCTTGCAAGAATTGTGAAAAGAACTTTAGAGACAAGGAATGTGATATGGGTCAGAAACTTAGATCTACATAAAGAAAGAAAGAGTATTGTAGGAAGAATAACAACGTAAAAAAAGTATTTTTTTCTGGGGCACCTGGGTGGATCAGTCAGTTAAGCGTCTGACTTGGGCTCAGGTCATGATCTCACAGTTTGTGAGTTTGAGCCCCACGTTGGGCTGTGTGCTGACAGCTCAGAACCTGGAGTCTGCTTTGGATTCTGTGTCTCCCTCTCTCTCTGTCCCTCCCCTGCTCGGTCTCTGTCTCTCTGTCAAAATAAATATTAAAAAAATTTTTTAATATATTTTTCTTTTTTAATATTATTATTTAACAATTTTTAAGTATGCTCCACACCCGACAAGGGGCTTAAACTCATGGCCCTGAAATTAAGAGTTGCATGCTCTGCCAACTGAGCCAAACAGTTGTTACATCAACAATATATTCTGTTATTTATGATTATCTTAATGTGTGTGTGCAGATATTAGGCTTTGATATTCATAGAATGAATGATGTCAATGATAAAAGGGACTGGAATGAGGGATTGAGATTATTTTGTTATGATAAGGTATAGTATCCTTGAGGTGGTGTAGTATTTGAAAGTAGATTTGGAAGGGCTCCTGGTTGGTTCAGTCAGTTAAGCGTCTGACTTAGGCTTAGATCACAATCTCACGTTTCATGGGATTGAGTCCCATAGTTAGTGCAGAGCCTGCTTTACATCCTCTGTCTCTCTCTGGCCCTCCTCTCCTTGAGCATGTGTGCACACTGTCTCTCTCTCTCTCTCTCTCTCAAAAATAAAATCAGCATTAAAAAGAAGTAGATTTGGATTAGTTGTCAATGTTTATTGCAAATTCGAGGGCAACAAAAAGTATAACTGATATGCTAAGGGACAAAAGAAGATGGAGTACCATAAAATACTCAGTTAAAACCATAAAAAGCAGGAAAAGAGTGGAAGACAAATTGGGACAAAGAACAAGGGTGATGAATAGAAATCAGTAACAAATATGGTATATGTTAATCTAACTATATCAGTAATCACTTTGAATGGTAGAAAACTAATTAAAAGATTTTCACAATGGGCCCCAAAGCAAGATCCTACTATATATTGTCTACAGAAACTGTGCGATAATACGTATGCAGTGTTTTAACCTCTGAGTTTGTAGTAATCTATTACAGGAACAATAGAAAATGGATAGAGGAACAGACATGCAGAGAAATGAATGATTGAGAAAGACATAAAGCAAGTTAGTGAGGGCTCACTTTATGAAGCTTCTCCCTCTGTGTGACATGGTAGGATCAGTGTTGGTAAGTAAACTGCTTTATTTACTGTGGCTTCATTGCTTAACAGTACCCACTAACTGTCATCAGGCAAAGGTATAACTTTATGTTGATGTTTTATCATAAAATTATGCAGGTATCACTGGGTCAGAAATGACCTTAGGATTATAGAGTGCAAAAGTCAGTTGGTGACCTGTTTAGCTAGTTAGAAAGCATTTAAGTCATTGTGCTTTAACGAAACACCCTTTATCTGATTGTGAAGTTCTGAGAATGGGGAGGTATTGGAAGGATACAGCCTCATCACAGAATATTGTATGAAATTAACCTGATAAACACACAATGTGTAGAATTTTATAAATATGAAACCATACTCCAGGAATATAAGAGTTTGAAATTAAGCAAGCCTTCATAACTCATTATTGACATAGAAACACACAAATATCAATGGAACAGAATAGGGAGCCCAGAAATAAACCCATGCATGTATGGGTTTGTCTGTTTATAAAGACAAAGCCAAGAATATATAATTCAGAAAGGATAGTCACCAATAAATTATGTTGGCAAAACTGGGCAATCACATGCAAAAGAATGAATCTGGACACCAGTCTTATACCACAAATGAAAATAAGTTCTAAATGGATGAAAGATTTGAATGTAAGACCTGAAACAATAAATCTAGAAAAAACATAGGGGTAATCTTGAAATTGGTCTTGGTAATGTTTTGGGTTTTTTTTTTTTTTTCGATTTGATACCAAATATATAGTGGTGACGAAACAGGTACAAACATTTGTCAAAACTCAATGAAGTGTATATTTTATTACTGTTTTCAGTTTATTATTTTGAGAGAAAGGGAGAGAGAGAGAATCCCAAGCAGGTGATGTGCTGTCAGTGTAGAACCTGAGATAGGGCTTGAACTCATGAACAGTGAGATCATGACCTGAGCTGAAATCAAGAGTCAGGCACTTAACTGTCTGAGCCACCCAGGCACCCCAATTGTATATTTTAAATGGGTACACTTTTAACAGTTTAAATTGTGCTTCAATGAAGTGTGAAAACACTAGCTTGTTTAAATGGTCACTAGGATCAACAGCCTAGCCATCTTGTACAAAATGGGACACAGAGGTATACCTTTCTCTGGGAGAATGGGGAAAGGATCTTCCCCCAACGTAATAAAAATTATGTCAGACCTGAGGCCAGAATGCAGGTCGCCTGACACACAAGCAGGGTTTCTTTTACACCCCTGTCTTCCACATAAAGGCTCTGAGGCGCCTGGGTGGCTCAGTTGGTTAAGCATCTGACTTCGGCTCAGGTCATGAGCTCACAGTTTGAGTTTGAGCCCTGCCTTGGGCTCTGTGCTGACAGCTCGGAGCCTGGAACCTACTTCAGATTCTGTGTCTCCTCTCCCCCCCCCCTCAAAAATAAATAAACATTAACAAAAATTTTTTTAAGAAGGCTCCATCCGACTTCCTTGAATGAACATGGGCACATCCTCAAAAGACAGGTTCTGGGTCAGAGACCACAGGGCAGCTCTTCACATTCACCTCCAGGTGACCATGATATCTGAACTGCTGGTTGACTTGTCCAGTAGTTTTTGTCTTGAGGATAAGCTCCACCTGCCAGGGTGGGGAGGAAAGGACAGTCATCCCCTAGGATTCTTTTACCTGGCCCCAGGGCTGGTCTCCAATCACTCAGAGAGAGAGAGAGAGAGAGAAAGAGAGAGAGAGAGAGAATCTTGAATATATTCAAAGATGTTGAGGTCTAAGGGGGCACTGAAAAGAGGAGAGTCCAAACATCTTCATTTATCCAAGTTAGAATTTTTCTTTCTTCTTGATTTATTAAGGAGAGAACCTCACCTTTTAGATAAGTTCTTCATTTTTTGTGAGTTCTTTGGACCATGACAGATCCCAAGAGGGAAGAATGAGTATGTGAAAGAACTTATAAATAGAGGGTGAGGCTTCTACTTGTCCTTGGAGGAAGCTAATAATTACGTGGGTGAAAAGAATGAAATACTTTTGCAGGTGTCTTTTGTTGTGTAAAAACATGACCCCAAACTTAAGTGATTTAAAATAGCAAATAATGGGGACACCTGGGTGGCTCAGTTGGTTAGAAATCCAATTCTTGATTTTGGTTCAGGGTCTCAGGGTTCATGAGATCGAGCTCCATACAGGGTTTAGTGCTGACTTCACAGAGCCTGCTTAGGATTCTCTCTCTGCCCCTCCTCTGCTCGCATACACATTCTCTCTCAAAATAAATAAACAAAAAAATTCAGTTTTGGGGGTCAGAAAACTGAACAAGTTTCAGTTGGGTAATTCTCTTCACTGTATCAACAGAAATTATACTTACAGACATTCAGGTAGTGGGTGGGTTGGTTTAGGGAGCCTGGGATGATTCACCCACGTTCCTGTGCTGCCTTAATAGATGGCTGGAAAGGTGGGCTCAGCAGGAACTTTGAACTAGAGCATTCACATACACATGGTCAAACTTCTTACACGGAAGTCCAGGTGTATCTAGAAGCTCACAGAGAAGCTGCAAACTCTTTGTGTCTTGTTCTCAGAGATGAAAAAAAATGCATCCACCAGTTCTTTCAGTCAAACAAGTCATCCAGTTTTGAGGTAAGTTGAAATAGAGTCACTTTTCAGTGGGAGGAATAGCAAGGAATTTGCTGTCTTCCTTAATATACCACGAACACTTGGGGCACCTGGGTGGTTCAATCGGTTAAGCGTCCAACTTTGGCTCAGGTCATGATCTCATGGTTCATGGGTTCGAGCCCTGCATTGGGCTCTATGCTGACAGCCTGGAGCCTGCTTCGGATTCTGTGTCTCTCTCTCTCTCTGCCCCTCCCCTGCTCATGCTGGGAGTTCTGTCACAATGGGGACACTGATGTATTAGCCAAAGCCCTGCAGGTAGGAAAGCCAAAGTAAACCTTCTATGATGCCACACTAAATGATGAAGATTGGAATGTTATGAGAACATCGAGGACAAACGAGGGTTAGTGAAGCTGTTGGGTATTAGGAAAGGGTCCTTAGTGGTAGCCTTGAAGGATAGGTGAGATGCCTCAGTGAAGAATCGAGGGCAGGCATCAGTTTTGTGATACTTGCCTCTTCCTCTAGCAGCCAAGGTCCATTTGAGCAAAGGCTCTGTGTCTGTTCCACCCATGCTGCATCCATAGAGCTTCACACCTGTCATTTGTTCACTAAGTGTTCATGAGAAAAGAAAAGCAGTTAGGAAGATGCACAGAAGTACAAATGTATAGGATATTCCAGGAAGGCAAGTAGATTAATGAGGCTGAAAGTTTCTGTTCAGGGAGAGGGTTAATGAGGGCAGACGCTGCAGACAGAAGCTTAACACAATGCCTTACCATTTACAAAATAATAGAATCACATATTGATAATACTTTGAATTATAAGATAAGATGTTCATAATACAATATTACATTTAAATGGGACACTATACAATTCCTATGGTTTAAATCAGGAGTAAAACATGTATCCAAATTGGGTAGTATTTTTCACTATGTTGTGTGATTTTTCACAGAAATGTGACCTGCTCTGGCCAGCCTTCCTGACCTCAGATGATGCCAGCTTCATCTTCCCAGTTGCAGAGCCCACAAATCTAGGGACCATCTTTGATTCATTTTATTTTCACTCCCTGTATCCATTCCTACTGGATATCCTACTTGCTCTGTCTCAGAATTTGTCAACAATGTGAACACTTTCCATTGTTTTCTCTGCAACTAGCCTGGACAGAGCCAGCATCTTTTACTTGGGTTTCCTCATTGGGTGTGTAACTGTTCTTCCTCTTCCTAACTTTATTTTCAGTGTAGTCTCCACCCACCAGTCAACATGAACCTTTCAGTGTACAAAGCAGATAGTGTCTGTGTTTTGGTCAAACCCTGTAATGGCTCCCATTTTATTTAGAGAAAATTCGAAATTCTTACAGAAACCTAGACAGCCTTACAGTTCTTCCATGTTTTTCTCTGACCGCCTCCTTAAACTCTGCCCCACATCTAGTTCCGTGTGCACTGGCACTTGGCTTTGCCTGGGACAGGACACTGGTGGCTTCCTGTGTTTAGATAATATATACAACATATCTGCATAGCTTAGTCGTTCATCTTTTTTCAAATACTGCCTGTAATGATCTTGTCAATGAGGTTCTCCATTACTACCCAGTTTATATTGCATCTTCCTTCGTTCCCTGATCATCCCTCAAACCGTCTTTTTTTTCATGCAAGGAACTGTCATCTTAGATTCAATATTTTGTTATTGTCCATCTTTCTTAACTGTAATGCTGGCTCGATAGAGACAGATTCTTCACAAGTTTTTTTTTTTTCCTGGTACCTCTTATACATCAAAAAAATTAATAATAATGACATGTGATGCTTCACCTGTGCCTATTGAAGCAGTGAGTAAAAGTCTATCCACTTTTTCCAGTTCATTTCTGACATTCAGGCAATTTGTTCCTAATCAATTCTTTTCTTCTCCCTTTCAGGCTTCCATGGTGCAAAGTTATAAGAATTGAAAAATAATCACAATTGGAAAGCAAAATGCCTCAGGTTGGCAAGAAACAAAGCCCAGCCTTGTTCTCAGCTTCCTTCTCTCACTTTCTAGACCCCAGTGTCCTTCTCTCACCTGTCCCTTGTACCTGGTCTTTTCCAGGCTTCTGAGATGTGTTTTCTCTGGCCTCTCTCTCTCTCTCTCTCTCTCTCACCATATAATTGGCTAATCATTGCAAATTGCTCCTACTAGCTTTTAGTAATTTTCACATTTCACAGTTGTCTTTCTGAGAAAACTGCCACTACCCAGACAGACACTGTCACTAAGCTTACAAGTGAAATGATAATCACTTGCCAGCAAGAGAGGAGATCATATTGTCCCCAGCCTTTATTGTGGGGATAAGATGCTCCCTTTGCACTTGCGCTCAGACTGTGGTCATGGTAGCTACTGTCTCAGCAAGAAAAGGTATTTGGTAAGTGGACCTTCTTTCTAGATAGATACTTAGAAAAGTAGAATATTTCTTTAGAAAACTCATAAGAAATATGGACATATCATCTTTTCTTCTTCCCCTCCCCCCGTGGTTGAAACTGAACCAAGAAAAATATATGAAGTGGTGATATTTTCTGAGGGTTCCTGAGGCACAGAGCCACCCCAGCCTTCCTAGCTCAAAGTTGCCTGACATTTCTTGTCCATCTTCTTTGTCACAGCCCCATCTGCAATCCTCTCCCTGAGTGAACACGTACACCCTCACAGCCCTCACTCCCCTACTTACATGGTTGGTATGAGTGTGTTTAGCTCTTGGCTTCTGCTTAGACACCTGGTGTCTAATGGCACCTGTGACATCCTTTTACACATCTGTGTATATTGTGCTCTGAGTGGCTGTGACAGTATGTCTGTGAAAACTTTCTGTGACCAGTGCGATCCTCCATATCCTTTATTATGGGTTCTGGAGAGCAGGATGCACTTTACTGAACCAGTATTTCATTGCTACAGAAAATTTCTGGGATCAGTGTCAAGAAGGTAGACTATATCTCCCATTTAGTGAAATACAAATCAATCGCTCTCTTTCTCTCTCTCAGAGAGATTGCCAGGTTTAATCAGCAGGATTAATCAGAGATTAAAATGTGTTAATGTCGGGGCGCCTGGGTGGCTCAGTCGATTGGGCATCCGACTTCAGCTCAGGTCACGATCTCACAGTCCGTGAGTTCGAGCCCCGCGTCAGGCTCTGGGCTGATGGCTCGGAGCCTGGAGCCTGCTTCTGATTCTGTGTCTCCCTCTCTCTCTGCCCCTCCCCCGTTCATGCTCTGTCTCTCTCTGTCCCAAAAATAAACAAACGTTAAAAATAAAATAAAATGTGTTAATGTCTTTTTAAAACAATTTTTAATTTTTTTTCTTTTGAGAGAGAGGGAGAGTGAGCGGGGGAGGGGCAGAGAGAGAGGGAGACACAGAATCTGAAGCAGGCTCCAGGCTCTGAGCTGTCAGCACAAAGATGTGGGGCTTGAACCCATGAACTGTAAGACCATGACCTGAGCCACCCAGGCACCATGAAAATGTGTTAATGTCTTAATGCCACTCTGACATTTAAAGATTTAAAAATGCTTTGATAGTCCTCAGACCTCTGCATCTGCACCAGATCCGTTGAGGTTTCGGAATTTGTCACCCCACTCAGTCATCAAGTAGTGAAAACTTTACCTGTTCCAAGCCAGAACACCTGTGGAGTGGGTATTTTCCTGTCACTGTGCCAGGAAGTAAATGTGCCCAATTTAATCCCTAACTGTTCCTCCATAGAAAATACTTTGATAAAATAAGGGAGAAAGGTTTTGCTTTTCCATGAGTGACTACCATTCTTGAACGCACCCAGATCCATAGCCACAGCTGGCCCAGAATTCAAATATTTTCTTGTTTGAAAATATTTACCAAAATTTTATTGTTCTCCCTCTTACTCACTTGCATGGTTTCTGAGGAGATGAATGTAATTCTTAATCTGTGTTCTTCCATAGGTAAGGTATTTTTTTCTTTCAGGATTGTTTTCTTATTTATCTTCCAAGTTTCAATAAATTGAAATATGCCTACATGTAACTTTTTTTTGACATTTATCTTGCTTAGTGTTCTCTGAGTTTTCTTCTATTCCTCCTGTTCTTCCTCCTCCCCTTTCCAGTGCAGGATATGTGATTGTGTTCCACTTAGTTACCACTTATGTTGTTTATACACACTTATATTTAGTTGATCAAATTATTTAAAATACTGAGGCATTTCATGCAAGGTAGTTATTTGTGCATTCCTTTAGATCTTATTTTAAGTTATTTTCTTGAAATATTTATTCTGTATTTAATTCTTTGGTTTTGTACCTTTATACACATTTTATCAAAGCACTTTTTTCCCATCATATTTTCAAATACAATCTATATCTACACAGAACCACCTACAAATTATTCATTTTACCATAGCACTTGTACATTTTCTAAACTCACAGATATTCATAATAATTCATTTTTTCCATTTACTAATTGCCTATTTATTTAGCAAGTATTCAACTGTATCATCTCCACCAGTTAAAAGGTAAACTTGTGATGCCAAGAAATTCAGTATCATTATACTTTTGCCTTATATTTGCTAGAGATATGGATTTCAGCCTTATCATATTTCTGAAATTTTTTCATATGTTGCTGGTTACAACCGCTCTAATAATAATAAAGGATGCTCTTTAATATGGAAAAAATTAAAATCATACAAGAGACAGTGCTCTATTAATAAACCACTGGTCCATACGTTCCTGAGGTCTAGAAGTAGGGGTCAGGAAGTCTCACCCAAAAAATGTACGTATTTGTTTGAGTGCTTTGATTTTTAAAAAGACTTTATTATTTATTTTTTTTAAAGTTTATTTATTTTGAGAGAAAGAGAGAGAGAGAGTGCAAGTGGGGGAGGGTGAAAGAGAGAGAGGGTGAGAGAGAGAGAATCCCAAGCAGGCTTCACGCTGCCAGTGCAGAGCCTGCCGTGGGGCTTGAGCTCACGAAACCGTGAGATCATGACCTGAGCCAAAACCAAGAGTCGGGACACTTAACTGATTAGGCCACCCAGGCGACCCTAAGATTTTATTTTTAAGTCATTTGTACAAAAAACATGGGGCTTGAACTCAGAAGCCCGAGATCAAGAGTAACATGCACCACTGACTGAGCCAAGTGTTTTGGCTTTTTTTTTTTTTTTTTAACATTTATTTATTTTTGAGACAGAGAGAGACAGAGCATGAACGGGGGAGGGTCAGAAAGAGAGGGAGACACAGAATCTGAAACAGGCCCCAGGCTCTGAGCTGTCAGCACAGAGCCCGACGCGGGGCTCGAACTCATGGACCGTGAGATCATGACCTGAGCAGAAGTGGGACGCTCAACCGACTGAGCCACCCAGGTGCCCCAAGTGTTTTGGCTTTTAATTGAAATTTTGTTTTCTGATAAAAATCAAGGATGCATTTTTAAAAACAGGTGATATTTGATGACACCAGAACACAACATCAAAAGAAAGTTAGAACTGGGACATGGCAACCTATTCCCTTGGGCATCATATTCTCCATTTTCCACTTCTGTCCACATAGCTGGCCTCTTTCCTTTGATGTGACTTTGAACAGTAAAGGCATTAGAGTTTTTAAATTCAGAAAAATAATAGAAATAGAGTAAGATAAAGAGACTTCAACATAATACTCTCTGAAAATTGCAGGCCAGTTGATACAAAGTGAAAAAATTACAGTGTCCAGGAGAAAAAAATAAATGTCCCAAATAGAAAACAAATTCTAATATTTGTTATTCAAATAAGAATTTTAAAACATTGATATATGAATTTGCAGACATCTACAAAAGATGAGGAGGCAGTATAATAAACCACGTGAATCTATTACACATCTATTCCAGGATCAATCCATGGCTAAATTCATTTCATGTATAATTGCACCCATATTCTCCAGGAACTACTTAAAAGCAAATCCTAGAAGCCATATAATTGCATCTATAAATACATCACTTTGAAAGACAAAGACACTTGGAGTACTTGGCTGGCTCAGTCAGCAGAGCATCTGACTCTTGATCTTGGGGTCATGACATGAGTTCAAGCCCCACATTGGGCGTGGAGGCTCCTTATTAAAAAAATTTTTAGGGGCGCCAGGGTGGCTCAGTCGGTTAAGTGTCTGACTTCAGCTCAGGTCACAATCTTGCAGCCCGTGAGTTCGAGCCCCGTGTCGGGCTTTGGGCTGATGGCTCAGAGCCTGGAGCCTGCTTCCGATTCTGTGTCTCCCTCTCTCTCTGCCCCTCCCCCGTTCATGCTCTGTCTCTCTCTGTCTCAAAAATAAATAAACGTTAAAAAAATTTTTTTAAATTTTTTTAAAAAGACAAAAACCCCTTTCCTCTTATTTACAATATCTTTCCATCCATAAACATATTAATTCTTCAATACCGTGAAGTATCAAATCATTATTCAGAAAGAGGTCATTTATCATGTGGAATTCACCTTATTCTAAGTTGGCTTCTGATGTGACTCTCTGCCCTGTAATTCCTTTTACAGATAATTATTCTATCTAATTTGACATTCAGTAGACTCATTCACAGGTGTTCATGTCTACTTCTGTCTACTTCTTTTTGCATAACATGAAAATATTCTATACTTCTGGGGCACCTGGGTGGCTCAGTTGGTTGAGCATCCAACTTTGGCTCAGGTCATGATCTCACAGTTTGTGGGTTCAAGCCCCACATTGGGCTCTCTGCTGTCAGTGCAGAACCGGCTTTGGATCCTGTCTCTCTCTTTCTCTCTCTCTCTCTGTCCCTCTCCCTGTTGTGCACACGAATGCGCACACACACTCTCTCAAAAATAAACATTTAAAAAATGCATTAGAAAAAGAAAATATTCTGGGGCACCTGGGTGGCTCAATTGGTTAAGTGTCCAACTTCAGCTCAGGTCATGATCCCACAGTTTGTCAGTTCAAGCCCCACGTCGGGCTCTGTGTTGACAGCTCAGAGCCTAGAGTCTGCTTCAGATTCTGTGTCTCCCTCTCTCTCTCTGCCCCTCCCCTGCTCGTGCCCTGTCTCTCTCTCTCTCTCTCTCTCTCTCTCTCTTTCTCTCTCATAAATAAACATTAAAAAAAGGAAGAAAGAAAATATTCTATATTCCTGTCTACTTTTGTGACATTGTTGTTATTTTGTTAGATCGATTGAATAAGAAAAATAAGAGTTTTGGGGCGCCTGGGTGGCTCAGTCAGTTGAGCGACTAACTTCAGCTCAGGTCATGATCTCACGGTCCATGAGTTTGAGTCCTGCATGGGGCTCTGTGCTCACAGCTCAGAGCCTGGAGCCTGCTTCGGATTCTGTGTCTCCCTCTCTCTGTCCCTCCCCCACTCATGCTCTGTCTCTCTCTGTCTCAGAAATAAATACACATTAAAAAAATTTTTTTAAAGAAAATAAGAGTTTTAATTTTACTTTCACTCATTCCTTTGATGCTCTTCATTTCTTTGTCAATCTGAGTTTCTGAACTTGCTTTCCTTTTCTTTAAAGAATGTCTTGTGACATTTCTTGGCAAGGTAGGTCTAATCGCAAGAAATTCCCTCAATTTTTGTTTGTCTGAGAAAGTCTTTATTTCTCTTTCACTTTTGAAGGATAATTTCACAGGGTACAAAATTATAGTTTGGTGAGGGTTTTCTCTCAACATTTTCAATGTTTCACTCCTCTCTTGATTACATGGTTTCTGAAGAAAAGTTGTAATTCTTATTTGTTGCTGTGCTATTGGTGAGGTGTTTTTCACTCCAGCATTATTCATGGTTTGTTTTTACTTATCTTTGGTTTTACATAATTTGAAAATTATATGCCTACTAGTATTTCTTTTATTGTGGGTGGTGGTAGTGGTGGTTTGTTTTGTTTTGTTTTGTTTTGTTTTGTTTTTGTCCTGTTTGGTGTTCTCTGAGCTCCCTGGATCTGTGGTTTGCTGTCTGACATTAATTCGGGGGAAATTCTTAGTCATTATTGTTTCAAAAATTTCTTCTATTCCTCTCTCCTTTGTCCGTCTGGTCTTTCCATTGTGTATATGTTACACTTTTTGTGGCTGCCCCTCAGTCCTTGGATATTCTTTCCCTTTTTTTCAATCGTTGTTCTCCTTGCATTTTAGTTTCTGAAGTTTCTGTTGATATCTTTCTGTAATGTTTTATTTATTTATTTATTTATTTATTTATTTATTTATTTATATTTGAGAGAGAGCACAAACAGGGGAGGGGCAGAGAGAGGGGGACAGAGGATCTGAAGCGGGCTCTGCACTGACAGCAGTGAACCCGATGTGGGACTTAAACTCAGGAACCTTGAGATCATGACCTGAGCCAAAGTCAGACACTCAACAACTGATCCACCCAGGTGCCCCACTATCAATATATTTTTAAGTCCAAAGAATCTTTCCTCAGCTGTGTCCAGTCTACTAATAAGTCCATCAAAGGCATTCTTCATTTATGTTACAATATTTTTGATCTCCCGCATTTATTTTTGGTTCTTCCCTAGGGCTTCCATCTCTCTGCTTACATTGCTCATGTGTCCTTGCATGCTGTCTACTTTATGCATGAGAGCCTTTAGCATATTAATCATAGTTGCTTTTTATTCTGGGTCTGATAATTCCAGCATCCTTTCTATGTCTGGATCTGATGCCTGCTCTGTCTCTTCAAATTGTGGGTTTTTTGCCTTTTGTACCTTGTAATTTTTTTCTTGATAGCCAGGCATGATGTATGGGTAAAAGGAACTACTATATTTAGTCTTTTCATTGTGTGGTAGTAAGGTGTGGAGGAGGGGAATTCTAAGATTAGGTCTCAGTGTTCTAGTGAACCTGTGCTTCTGGACTATTTACTTCACAAGTGTTTCTATATTTTTCTCCTCCCTTAGATGGGAGGGATAAATGGCTAGAATGGGCTGGAGTTGGGTATTTGCCTTCCCTGGGGTTAGTTAGGCTCTGATAAAACCCAGCAAGTCAGGTTCAGGTTAAGTAGTTTCTCCTGAGTGCAGGCCTTGTTGAGAAGAATGAACTGTTCTGGCTTATTTCAGAAGGGTTCTTTTTCCCCTCCTGCTGCAGGAATCTTGAGATTGATGGTTTTTTGTTTGTTGAGTGTTGTTGTTGTTGTTTCAGTATTTACTGTGTGCATCTGGCCATGTTCCTGGAGACAATTTCACAGTTTTATGGGGTCCTGCTGTGACTGGGTCCCCTGGAGTTTTCAGCTTGGAATTGTCCACACTATGCATCCAGCAATTCATCAGTTACGGTGTGGGTTTTTCTACCCAGACACTGGTTCTTGTGGTGGTTTCTGCTCATGAGTGTCTCTGCTGCAGCAAGGGGTGACTTTCTATATTCACCTGTCTGTCTCTCTGATCTAGGGCACCAGTTTACCCTGCGCCCCTCCCCTTATGGATCCAAAAAGAGTTATTAGTTTTTCAGCCTGTTCAGCTTTTTATTTGTGGTGAGGTTGTAGTGGTGACTTCCAATTTCCTTATGAATTTAACCAGAAACTAGAAGTCATCCATCATGTTCATATTCTCTTGGAATAATGGTGGGGGTTTTTTGTTTCTTTGTTTGTTTTTGAGGAAAGACACTTTCTTGATGTAATGAGAGTAACCAAATTTTCTTTCAGTCTCCATATTCCTCTGATTCAAATGAAATTAAACTGTAACATCTCTTCTGAATGGATGGATTGATTTCTATTAACTTAAACTGGGGTCTTACCTTCCTAACTCAGATTGTTGCTGGGATCCTTGGAAATTCTTCACTTCTTTGTCTTTATAATGTTATGTTGCTCAGTGCACAGGTCTTGAGACCCATAGACTTGATTCTTAACCAACTGGTCTTAGCTAACATCTTGGTTCTTTTCTCTAAAGGGGTCCCTCAGACACTGACAGCTTTTGTATTAAAATCTTTCCTGGATGATGCTGGATGTAAATTGGACTTCTATTTATACAGAGTGGCCAGAGGGGCTTCCCTCAGCACCACCTGCCTCCTCGGTTGTTTCCAGTGCATTAAGCTTTGCCCCAGTTTCTCTGGGTAGATGCATTCAGAATTAGATCCACAATGTGCATTGGCTTCTGCTCTTTCATCTACCGGATTCTGCACCTTTTGTTAAATATGCTGATTATTATGAATGTAACTGGCCCAAAGAATAGCAAAAACATGGGTGTGGAAAACATTTATAGATACTGTTCCTCCACCCATTCCTGAGAGATTGGTATTCTCTGTAACTGCAGTTGTTCACACCTTCACTGATATTGTGTGTTTCAGCCTCATGATGTGGACTAACTGCTCCATGGTCCTTGTTCTGTTCAGGCACAATCAGAGTCCAACACATTCACAGCAACAGCCTTTCCCCCCAGTCCTTCCCCCGAAACCAGAGCGACATGCACCATCTTGATCCTGGTGAACATGTTTGTCTCTATCTTCTATTTTACCATTCTGGATAACCCAGACTGTGAACCCAAGCCACTGACTGAAGAACGCCTCTGCACTAAAGATTGGTGTCTTTAGGCTTCCCAACTTTCAGCCCCTTTGTGTTCATTTTCAGTGATATCCGAATCTCAAAGTTTTGCTTTGTTGGCTGGACAAGGAAAACAAATGCTCTAAGGATGGTCTCTGGGCCATAAGTTTCTTCCAGAACATCCCACCATTAATTTGATTATTTTATGCAACATTTGTGGGCTTCTATGCAAAAACTCTAAGATTGTGTTGAATAAAAATTTTGATTTTACATTGTTTAATGGGCTTCCAAGAAATGAACATGGTATAAATAATAACTCAAATGTATGGCAATTCCTTAAAAAAAATAGCATTACCTCCTTAAAAATGTAGCATTACCATATTATTTAACAATTCCACTATACCCAAAAGAATTGAAAGCAAGGACTGCAACAGATATTTGTACATCAGTGTTCATAGGAACATTATTCATGATGGTGAAAAGGTGGAAACAACTCAAATGTCCATGGATGGATGATGAATAGATACAATATGGTATATACATACAATACGATATCATTCAGCCTCAAAAATGAATTAGATTCTGAAACATGCTACAACATGGATAAATCTTGAAAGTATGCTTAGTGAAATAAACAAGACAGCAAAAGACAAATACTGAATGATTCCATTTATATGAGGTATTTAGAATAGCCAAAGTCAGACAGAAAGTAGAGTATTCATTACCAGGGGCTGGGGGAAGTAGGGAATGGAGACTTTTGTTTCTTCAGTATGGAGTTTCCATTTGGGATGATGTAACGAACGTGGACAATGTGATGATGTGGACTTAATGCTGCTGGTGGTTGCACAACAATGTGAATGTACTTAATTCGACTGAATTGTACACTTAAAGTGGCTAAGATAGCTAAGGGCACCTGGCTGGCTCCGTCAGTAGAGCATGTGACTCTTGATCTCAGGTTCTTGAGTTTGAGTACCACTTTGGGTGTAGAGATTATTTTAAAAATATAACAGGGTGCCTGGGTGGCTCAGTCCAATTTTGGCTCAGGTCATGATGTCATGGTTTGTGGGTTCGAGCCCTGCATCAGGCTCTGTGCTGACAGCCTCAAGCCTGGAGCCTTTTTCAGATTCTGTGTCTCCCTCTCTCTCTGCCCCTCCCCCATTTGTGCTCCATCTCTCTCTGTCTCTCAAAAATAAATAAATGTTTTAAAAAATTTAATATATAAAATGGTTAAGTGGCACATGGGTGGCTCAGTCAGTTGGGCATCTGAGTCTTGATTTTGGTTCAGGGCATGATCCCAGAGTTGTGGGATTGAGCCCCACGCTCAGCTGGGAGGCTGCTAAGATTCTCTCTCTGTCTCTCTCCCTTGCTCATGCACTCTCCCTCTTTTTCTTAAAAAAAAAAAGTAAAAAAATAAAATGGTTAAGATGGTCAATTTTATGTCTATTTTACTACGATAAAAATGTAAAAATACTCAAAGGTGACTTTCTCAAATGGTAGTATCACTCACTACTGAAATTTGAGGGTTTCATGATAATGCTGTGGATGGAATTTTCAGTGTTTTGGAGTTCTGAGATGGAAACTGTTGGGGAAATATAATTATCAACAAAATCTGCTGCTGACCCAGAAAACTTCTCCACACTAGCAGACAACAGTCTTATTCTTGAACAGGATGTAATGTGCATCAGGGACTACCCACTAAAAAGACAATAAAATCAATAAGAACTCTCTGCCTTTTATAGGTCAAAGAAATACAACCTAAGACATCCATGTTCTTAATAACTAGACGTCAAGTAAGATGACTGCATAGCACCATTTGTTGCACAAAATCCATCTTAAACTCACTTCACAATTAGAATGGCTGTTGGTTTTTGCTGATTGCCTTATCCTAAGGAAAAATAAATTTCTTGTATCTTTATGGCAGGAAGGAATTTTGTAACTTGGACCCTGGCTCCTGCAGAAGTTAGGCTCCTATCTTCCCTTGGAATCTAGGAGATGGTATCTTAGTTTTCTCCGTATCATTTCAAAGAGATGCCCTTCAGATCTTCAAGAAAAAAAAATCCTGGGTTTTAAAACTGGCATGGGGCTTATCTAACATTTATAAATATTTTTTTTAATTTTTTTTTCAACGTTTATTTATTTTTGGGACAGAGAGAGACAGAGCATGAACGGGCGAGGGGCAGAGAGAGAGGGAGACACAGAATCGGAAACAGGCTCCAGGCTCTGAGCCATCAGCCCAGAGCCCGACGCGGGGCTCGAACTCACAGACCGCGAGATCGTGACCTGGCTGAAGTCGGACGCTTAACCGACTGCGCCACCCAGGCGCCCCAAACATTTATAAATATTTACATACATTTCAAAGAGCAAAGGAAGAATTCACAATTATAAGTTTTCTAAAGCAAATACTCTAAGAAAAGTGATGGATAGATGGAGTCTCTTTCTCTTCTTACCTCAGGTTTTTTTTTTTCTTTTTTAGATTTATATTTACCCTTACAAAACTCACTGCTAATCTGAACTTTAAACTAATGACTAAAAGATTTATTTGCATTTTCTAAGCATATAAGGTGAAGGTCCTTTCAAATGGAGAGAAAAGTCATGGGAATATCCCAGATTATGGAGGCTGATAATAAAGACTTCAGAAAAACTGAAGGGAATTTAAGAAGTATGTGAGTGCATATAAGACAAAGCAGAGGAAGTATTGATCATTTCTTCTGTTAGGTCTTGATGGATATGCCAAAGATGAGAATCTTTACAGAGGGGACATGATGGGTCAATAAGCATTTATTCGCATAGGTGAAATGATCATATTTCTTTAAAAATTTAATTAAATAAATTTACTTTATTGACTGTTACATTTAACCACCAATGAACCAGGAAAAATACTAAAGGAATAGTTTGGAATTTTTTATGAAATGAAAACAACTTTTAGAAATATTTGGTGGTCACTGGCGCATAATGGCAACTTTCAAATACCTGGATTTTCATTTCCTCATTATCTATATTTCATAACCATTTGTCTTTTATTTATTTTAAAAAATTTAGTATTTATGTATTTATTTACTTTTTTGAGTGAGTGAGAGAGAGAGAGAGAGAGAGAGAGAGAGAGACAAAGCACAAGCAGGGGAGGGGCAGAGAGAGAGGGAGAATCCGAAGCAGGTTCCAGGCTTCAAGATGTCAACACAGAGCCAATTCAGGGATTGAACTCACGGACCAATGAGATCATGACCTGAGCAAAGTCAGATGATTAGCTGACTGAACTACCCAGGCGCCCCCCCCACCTCCCATTTGTCTTTTATGATGACTAACATAAAAATAATTCTTGGTCATTGAAAAATAGTCTTATCTGTGGCTAAATGTAGTTCTGTGATATCTGCTTTAAAAAAATCGATTTGAAAATTGTTTGAATTTTAGTATTTAAATACTGTTTAAGTAAATATGAAGCACATGTTTGCCTAAATAGCACTTTAATCCAATATATTTAAGTAACATGGGTGTTATAAATGATAAATCATGGTGATTTAAGTTATATTTAGTATTTCTAATAAACTCAATAACAACATAAATTTCCATAGGAAGAGTTGTTTCTTTTCAACATTAATCTATATTCTAATAGAAAATAAGAAACTGCATGATTTCCTTGAAGCTTTTTTCTTTTGAAGTTTTTACTTTGATGTTTTAATAGTTTTCACAGTCTAAGAGTTTTTAGTAAATGCTCAGTGGCTTACCTAGATGTCATCTGAATGAGATGCAATTATTTTGAAATGTTGAATCTTTCCATTGTTTTCACAAATACTGACTTTGAAATCTGGCCTAATGCAAGACACTCAAATTACATGTTCATGTATTGCATTTTTCAAAAGTACATATATTATATGAGGGTTTTTGTGCCTATGCACCTTGTCTGTTATATTCCAAAACTTGGGGCATCTGGTTGGCTCAGTCGGTAGAACATGCGACTCTTGATCTCATGAGTTCAAGCTCCACGTTCGATGTAGAGATTACTTAAATAAATCTTAGGGAAAAAAAGAATCCAAAACTTAACTCCAATTTGTCTCAGTGTAAACAAAGCTCCACTTGAAAAATTGGTTTATGAAACTCTCAGAATCACTTTTCTTTTCTTTAAATGTGTTGTAGGTTCTAGTAATGATGGAGTTACACGATCTGAATCACACCCTGCACAGTGGAGAGCAGATTATGTATGAGGTTAAGAGAGGAGGGAGGGAGGCCAGAAGGAGGCTACTGCAATAGTCCTGGTGAGTGTTGGTGAACCAGAGTAGTGGCTGTAGAGGTGGGAGAAGTGGTTGGTTTCTGGGTCCATTTTATGATTTATTGTTTATTTATTTATTTCACACAATTGGAAAGGAAGAAGGAGAGAGAATGGGTCTATTTTTAAAGAAAGGCTAAGTAGACATTTTGATGATGTAGGTGAGGGAGAAAAGGGAGGAGTCAGAAAAGACCTTAGGGTTTTTGGTCCTAGCAGCTGAAACAATGGAAGCTCCATCAACTAGGATGAAGTTGGTGGAAGATTAATTTTTATTGGGACTATCAAGGGTTTTGTTTGGCTCTGTTAAGAGTCTGTGATATTTCATAGAATGCTAAGTGAGGTCACCAAGTGGGCAGTTGGACACACAGGACTAAAAATATGGGGAGCAGTTCAAGAGGGAGACATCCAAAAGTGGTGAACCTGAGTGGAGCTTTGGATCACATGTAGGAGGGGGAAATTTATGTTATGGTGGTGATGCTCTTTTTTTTATGGTGGTGATGCTCTTAATAGGTTAGGAAGATGGTACCCAGGATTGGGCACCATGGTTGAGTGTGGAGGGCACAAAGGTGAGGAGAGGATGGTCTGGCAGGTGACCAAGGCTTCCCTGGGATGAGTAGATATGAGATGGATATGAGGACAGAATAGTAATTGAGTCAAGATGACACTGAAGGCAAGGCTCCTGCTTATTCTTACTACTATACTGAATCAGCATAATTTTGTGATGAGCTTTGGTGAGGTCTGGGATTTTTCAGTCTTGCTGGTGGATAAGATCTGGAGCAAAGGTTGTCATCTGTGAGAGATACTATGCCTGGCATGGGGGACTAGTAGTGCTGGGATTTTAATTAAAGTTTTGTAGAGAATGGTGGGTAATGGCTGCTGAGGGGATACCAGTGCAGCACAGAAGTGCAAGAAAGCCATGCGTGTCTCAAACTCACTTGTAGTTCTGGGTGGTTAATATTGAAGAAAGATTCAGAGGCAGGCTGTGAGGCCTTCAAAGCAGCATTTGGGACTTTTCCTGACTGTGGGATCCATCAGAGGTCTGGGGTTGTGCTGGATCATGTTTGAACTGGTCAAGCACTCTTTGGATGCCATGTGCCCGGTACCTGGGTGAGTCCAGGGAGATACCTGTGAAGGGGGGCAGGGAGGTGGTGGTGACTATAGTGTCTGGAGATGTGAGAGTATGGTCCACAGAATGATGTGCATATAGGGGGGAAGTGTGATCTGATGGCTCCAGGGCCTTGCTATGGGGACTGAAGGTAGAGTTGTGAAGACAGGTTTGGTTGTATCTGGGAGTCATGATCTTGGGGGGCCCAGGGTTATTGCCTGGCAGGAGGGTTTGCACCCTGCAGGCCAGGCTCACTGCTTAGATGGGGTCTATCTCCCCACCTGCCTGTTGTTAGTGAGGTCTGAACAGTATTAATGTGACCAAGAGGAGAGCATAGTCATCAGTGGGACCAACGACTGGTATCTAATCTGAGATGTGGATCTCTGGAGGAAGATGAGTTTGTATTGTGGGACCTCAGAGAGGCTACTCCTGAGTTCAGCTGTCCCTATAATGACAGCCACTATGACATTTGGGGACATGCTTTTGTATTTGTGGGAGGAGTGGGGGTTCCTGGATGAGTTCCAGAGATTCCTGTACCACAATGTGAATCTGAAGAACTTTGCATTTATATGCTCATATCCTCACTGGGCAAGGCATTCATGCCCTCCCCAGTGCTCTGGTCTAAGCTTTGTATCCCCACTCTCCAACCCTGCTTTCCCCAGATGGTGCTCTGTCCTTCTCACATCAGGACCATGGACACTGTTTCTGTCCCCCAGTTCCTGAGCAGGTGCTGTGGTTGATAGGGCTGGACTGTTTGCACTGACCTCTTCCCTCCTCATGCCCCAACATCTGCCTCATAGGGAAAGATTCAGGGTCAGTACTCTTATAGTGAGCCCAAGGATCTCACTTGCTTGCCCTCTCCCTAGCCAGTGACTGTGTTTAGGTCCATGGAACCTCTGTACCTTAGGTTTTACTCCCTTACTTTAACTGACATTTCCTTGTGCAGGCTCATGCCACGAATTCCTTGCATTCTCATGGCCTCTACTTACCTGGACCATGAGCTGTTTTTCAAGCCTCCTGCTCAGTTCTCTTTGTAGTGTGGAGATCTCTTTTGTGGTCTGTTGTGTGCTGAATTGCCCTGGCCCGGTAGTGACCACTCACCTGACAGTTTTTTCCTTCAGTGCTTGTATCCTCCATGTCCCATGTAGTTGCTCAAGTAGGGCTTCAGAAGAGTCCTTTCTGCATCACAGGATGGACATGACCTTAGCCGTGACAGGGTGGGCTCAGAGGGGGCCTGCCCCTGGTGGATGGCAGCTGGGGAGTGTGTGATGTCTGGGCTATGTTCAGATCACACCAGCAACCTGTCCTTTCCAACCAGGGTTTTGGTGCCATTGCCAGTGGCCACACCCCATTTCTATCTTTCTGTTGTTGGTACTGTGCTGACTTGTTGAAGTCCAGGGGAAATCTCTAATATCTCTGTATTCCACATCTTACCTATCCCTCTCAACAATCTTTCTTAAGTGCTCTGCCACACTGACCTGCCTATGTTGTACCCCAAGGTGTACAGTATCCTGACATTGGCCTTGAACTCCCACTCATTTGTTGCAATTGGATTTTCCTGGGCTCTCACATGCCTCTGCATGGCCTTCAATGTCACCAGCAGACAAGTTCCTGCTGAAAGTCTTTGGTGGAAGAAGAAGATGTACATCTGCTTTGCTTCCCTGTGCCACACCCTGTCCCATGTCCTCCTGGTGAAGCCTCTACTATTCTGTGACCTTATGGTTTTAGTAATGCTCAGCAGCCACATCTGCAACCAGAACCCCACTCCCATTTCTCAAAAGCATCCCCTGAATTATTCCTGGTTGCAATTCAATTGAGTAATTCAACTGGATGTGATTCATTGAGTCAGTGTAGACACATTACTCCAATAATGTCAACACATATTTCACTGTTACTTCTTTGCTTTAAGGTTATTGGTGCAGATCAGAGAACAAACAGGTACCTTATGAACAGAGTGTTTCTGTAGGAGTAGCACAGATCAGGATTTTCAAGGCAGGTCCCTTCATCCAGAAGACCCACCCCTGTGATATGTGTATCCCTATCTTGAAACACATTTTACAGTTGTCTAAGCACCATGGAAAGCATCATGGACAGAAACTGTTTACAAGAGAACAGCATGTACCAAACAATTTTATTTTAGTGCAAACCCTTAGTGTCACCAGGAGCAGCATTTTGGTGAAAAATTTCAGAAGAAACATGGAAAGGGCCTCATGTGTGAAGAGATGCAAGTTCCATGTGTTAAGGAAGCCCTTTACCCATGGGGAGGTTAGGAAGGACTTCCTGGCCACCTTGGACTATTTTTATAAGTAGGGCACTTATACTAGGGAGAGAGCAAACAAAACCATCAAGTGTGGGTTGGTAGAAAAAGTCATTAAAACTGGGAAGAACGCAAGACAGCCTTCAGCTACACCGACACACTTGCTCAGAATCAGGGTGTCTACACTAAAGAAAATCCTTACAGTATAGTGAATATAGGACATCTTCTGGCGATAGCCTCACCTTCAATTATCAATGGAGAGTTCACACTAGAGAAAGACCACAGTTTGGAGGAAATGTGAAATTTCCTTGTTCAGTATAACAAAAATGGATCAAAGCCTCTGTGAGTATCCATCTGTCTGCTTTGAATCTCATACATCTGAACCTCCATAAAGGGAAGATGCCCCATAAATTTCATTTATGTGGGAAGCATATGTGGCTATGTTGCACTTTCTAACCAGCCCAGGGCTCTTTCCAGATTCATGTCACTGCCAGTTTCTGTGGCCAAAGCCACTTCATCTCAACTACCTGGCAGGTTCCCCTCCGGGAAGCTGGCATCTGTTCTGCCATGTATTGGAGAAAAGTAGTAGTAGCCTGAGCCCTTAGAAGGTCCATATCCCCTTCTCTCTGATTAGTTGGCATGGACCTCACCTAGTGTTGTCCCAGAGGAAAGCAAATGAATTCTACTGGCAGCTTGCCAAGAGCTACCTTTTTCAGGTACGTTTGTCTCACGCGATACTTGCAATTAATTTTTCCTACTCCCAAGTCTCCAACTTGGGGACTGCCTATCACATATTGCTTTGGTTTGTACCATAAGAAAGACCTTATTTTTAAAATACTCTCTAAATTTGGGGTTTCTAGCTACTATGCAGTGGTTTATAATAGATTTGGGCTTTGCAAGCATTACAATTTTTGTCGATTCCCGAACTCTGTGTGCCTCTAAGGGAACAGTATGGGAGGAAATGGCACCTCAGTGTTGGGCAAATTTGCATCGCTGCCCATAGCCTCTTGGCAAAGATTTGTTATTCTAACTCATGGCTTGGACACCTGGGTGATTAGTCTCCAGATATCCGCCCATGGCCTCCTTAAAGAAGGACCGCCGAACCTCTACCCTTGAACAAGGGCCTTCCATTTCCCAGAGGCTCTCTCAGTAAATCTTGGCCTTTTCTCCTGGAGTCAGGTGGAGAACCCTCTTTCCTAGGCCTTGGGAATCTGTGGGAACTAAATTTCCCAGTACGCCCAGCGTTAAAGACGGCATCGCTGAGCCAACGAAGGCTTAGAAAAGAGGTGTTTCCGTTTGAGCACAAAGGGTTGGGGCGGGGCTTCCTGTGTCCAGTCTGTGGCCATCGTTTTGGCTGTCGGCAGGTGTCTTCGCCTTGTGAGACGTTCCGGAGGGCCGGGCCACGGCGAGAAAGGAGGCTTTGTCCCGCCGTAAGGAGGCGAGTCTGGGGGCGGGGACCTCGTCGCCAGCGAGACCGGCCTGGAGACTTCTGTGCCCGTGACCGTCGTGTTCACTCAGCTGTCATCACTTCACTCCGCCCACAGTCCGATGGCGGTGGCCGCGCCCAGGGACCCGGCTGAGGTAAACGCGCGGCCCCCGGGCCCCCGCCTCCGCCCCTCCAGGCCAGAGCGCGGGGCACCTGCTCGGGTCTCTGCAGCCCAGGCCCCAGTGTCCGGCCCCGGGGAGGTGCTCGTGGGCGGGGGCCCAGTGTCTGAGCGCTGGCGTGACGGGGTGTGGGAGTGGGCTGCAAGGAAGGGGCCGGCTGGTGCAGGGCTGCAGGGGGACCTGAGGGGGAGGATTCGGGAGTGTGGGGTCCTCCTTCTGCCCTCGGGGAACATAAGTGCCGCGGAGTCACGGGGGGCCTGGCGGGCTGGAGGGTTGTCCTTTCACGTGAGGACTCTAGACGCCAAGGACTCTAGACAGTAGACGCCAAGTTTTGGCCAAAGGAGGGACACGATCTCCGTAAGGGGTGGGGGGTGAGGGGTGGTGAAGACCTTGTGGCCCTGGGAGGTTGAGTCTTTGTTCAAGGTCACACCTGGTAAAAGGCAAAACTGAGTACTCAGGCACAAAAAATAGAAGCCAGCCTGAGGTCAGCTGGCTGAGGTCCTAAGTCCATGTCAGGGGTTATATGTGAATGTTCCCTTTAATGGCGACCTTTTTAAGCAGGTGTGGAAGGTTAACCCAGGACTGGGTACCAAGATGTGCAAGTGCCTAGAGGTAAAACTAAAGTCAGGAATGTTCAAAACCACAGGTCTCCGTTTCTTTCAAGTAGGAATAAATAGCAAGTGGATAGGTGTCATGACAAGAGTGACTGCCTGAGCTTCTGGGTGTGTGTTCTAGAAGTAACGAGAGGTTTTGATCACAGGAAGGAGGTGATGTTACCAAGGTCTTAGAAGACTTCATCTGGCTTCAGAGTGGAAAACAGACTATGAGCTTGAGGGAGCAAGAAGGACAATCATTGTGGTGGCTACTGCTATAGTCCAGGTGAGGGGTAATGGACCAGGGTTGTTGCTTAGGAGATGGTTGTATTCTGGCTGTGTGTTAAAAAAATTTTTTTATTAATGTTTTATTTTTGAAAGAGAGAGAGAGGCAGAGCACGAGCAGGAGAGGGGCAGAGAGAGAGGGAGGGAGACACAGAATCTGAAGCAGGTTCCAGACTCTGAGCTGTCAGCACAGAGCCCAACACAGGGCTTGAATTCATGAACCATGAGATCATGACCTGAGCCAAAGTTGGTCACTTAACAGACTGAGCCACCCAAGTGCCCTGTGTGTCTTTATTTATTTTTTATTTTGTATTTATTTATTAAAAAAAATTTTTTTTTGTATTTATTTTTGAGAGACAGAGAGAGACAGAGCCTAGGCGGGGGAGGGGCAGAGAGAGACACACACACAGAATCTGAAGCAGGCTCCAGGCTCTGAGCTGTCAGCACAGAGCCTGACATGGGGCTCGAACCCACAAGCTGCGAGATCATGACCTGAGCTGAAGTAGGACACTTAACTGACTGGACCACCCAGGTACCCCTGTGTGTTTTTAAAAGGGGCAACTAGACTTTCTGATGTGGACAGTGAGAAAATGAAGGAGCTAATTAGTGATGACCTCAAAGATTTTGGTCTTAGCAGCTGTAGGAATGGAAGCTGCATCAATGTGTTACCGAACTCCAGTCCTTGGACCCAGTGAGAGTAGAAATGAACCTGGACCCACGATTTAAAAATACAGACAAAGCTTTATTGGAGCAACAGCTGTAACTGAATGGAAACACAGTCACAACAAAGGTGTTAGACTGGCTCTCCGAAAAATAGGGAATTTTAAAGGACCTAGGGCGGAAAAGGAGTGACGTGTAAGCATGTAGGGGTGGGGAAATACAAGGAATTGGGCACTCAGGCGCAGTTGACAGAACATCCTTCTTCATACATTGGGTGTTTTGTTTGCAGTTAAGCCTCCACCTCTGGGCGTGATTTTCAACATTGTAGTGAGTTAAAGGTAACTCTTGGTCACTCCATGATCCATCTGTGCTGGCGTGAGTTAGGGGTTAAGCTCCAACTGGTCTGGGCCGCAAGAGCTCTTCCTCCAGGCAGTCGTGATAGCTTGAGGGGTAGTTTTGGTTTCCATCATGGGATGCTCTGCCTCTTGGGTCTTTGGCCTGAGTTAGGAGATAAGCTGGAAAGAAGAGCCTAAGAAAAATGTGGGACAAAGGTCGGTGGATACAAGCAGGTGAGAAGTAAAGGTCAGGTCTCGGGATCTAGCTGCTGGCACATTCAGATGAGCAAGTTGGTATTCACCGAGGATATCAGGAGCTTAATTTCGACCATGTGAAGAGTCTGAGGTGTTTCAAAAATCAGTGACTGGAGGCATCAAATGAACAGCTTACAGGTCGGGAAATCTGGGGAGGGATTCAGGTTAGAAACATCCAAAATGTGGAAACTACAGTGGGGACGAAGAGGACTGAGCGGTGGGTCGTATTTAGGCAAACTTGAGGTTGTGGTGGCAAAACTATTTGGGGGCCAGGTGTGGAGGGTGAGGGCCAGGACTGGGTCTCTTGCTTGGATACCTGGGTGATGGTTTCGGGCTGCACAGATGCAGGTAAGTAGACATGAGGTTTGGTGTATCAGACAGACTAGTCTGTAGATGGCCAGAGCTTCCAAGGGAAGAGTGGATTTGCAGTGGATGCAGAGACGAGAGGTAGGGGACAAAAGATGACGCCCAGGCCAGAACTGGTATTTATTAGCCACTTTTTAGACTTATCAAGATTTTGTGAGGACTTTGGTGGGACCTGATGTGTTTCATTCAGCCTGGTCAGGGAAAATAGGGTCACCTGTGAGAATCACCAGGCCTGGGGTGGGCAATCAATGGAGTTGGTCTCGAAGGTTAGGGGGACAGAGAAAATTTTTATTTGCTGAGGTGATAGCAAGTGCATCAAGGAAATAGGATGGGCCTATGGATATGTGGGATCTGCCCATGGTTCTGTGTGTCTAAGTCAGGCAAGGATCAGAGCCACAGGATGATCAGAGCCATAAAATGATTTGGAATAACACTGCTGTTGGGACCCGTATGAGGTTAGTGGTCTTACAGGATCCTGTTTGAATTTGCCACTTGAATTGTGGGTGCTGTGTGCCAAATTGTGGCATAAGGCCTAAACCCTGTATGATATGCTTCCTTGACGTGTGGAGGTACCTAGTGCTCTCAGATGGCCTGAGTGCAAATTCTCCTTCCCACACTGCTTCATGGGATAATATCTCCTAGCCTAACAACCCTTTTCATAAAGGGAACAGGGCACGGTTCCTGCTCATCTCTTTGTAGCAGGTTTCAGTCCCCTCCCAGCCCACAGACTTATTCACACAAGCCAGTCACAGCCTATGGGATTCAGAGGGCTCCCAACCTTTTCATCCTACAAGGATAGCATCTCACAGCCCCTATTTTCTCACTTTTTTCCAGAATGCAGCCTCCATGTGGGCCTTTATGGTGAGTAGTATCCTGTACTCAGAGGGGTGAATTTGTGATAAACTGCTGTCAGTCACATCTGTCCAGTCTTAGGTGTTATGTGTTCAGCCATCACCATAATCTGAGGGTGGGGTGAGGAGGAAGCAGTTTAAATATAGGTAACTTCTGGGCAGGTCAGGGAGCTGTCTTTGGAGTGGGACAGTGAGGCGGTGGCAGCCACAGTAATTTGACTGTGGGTTACGGGCACTAAGGGATGTGCAGCCTAAAGAAAGATGTGGGTTTGGAGAGGGAACATGTCAGATGATCCCAGCGCCCTGCATTGTTAATTACATGACAATGACCATACCAGGGGAATTGCTTGTCAGGAGGTTGTGGATCCCTGTGTGCCAGGCCCACAGCTCAGATATATATTTTTCTGCCTGTCTTTTATTGCTGGTGGTTGAACCCAGTGGCCAATGGGACCATGAGGAGACAATAAGACCAGTGGTACCAGGGCCTGATTTCTCCTCTAAGTTGGGAAGCTTGGGAGATGGATGGTCATAGGGAGATGTGCAGGGGAAAGGATTGTGGCTTCTCAGAAGTAGAATGTAGTTTTATCTGTCATCATGCAGGGCAGTGTGACCTTTGAAGATGTAGCTTATAGTTGTCTACACTATAAGCAAGGTGAAGCAGACTTACTATCACTGTTACTGAATTTTGAATAAAAATATCCTGGAAGATTAAATGACATGAAATGTGAGGTTACAAATATATAAAGTTGATTAGATAAATAATGAGATGTTCTAGAGGGAACTTAAAGCCTAGAGACTATACTTGGAACATTTGTTTTTCTTGCCCAGCAGGTAAAGCAGGACTGAGACACCCACATGTCACTGTCAGAAAGCATGAAGGGATGAATGTTGGGGAGGCTGAGGAGACCAGTGTAGAGGTGTTCATCAGACTATGTTGTAGGTTCATAATCAGGGTTATTCAAAAAGATGAAGTAGAAGAAAGTAAAAGGCGACTGACATATTCATTAGGATGAGACATGGCTCTTGTCTCACTGAGATGAGAATAGAGTTTGGGGCTTTGGTTTCACAGGAAGGTCTGGGGGAAAGGCCGTGGCTGTGAACATGGTGGGCTTGTTACTTGTACCCGATCAGGACAAGGACATGGAGCCACTTGGTAGATGAGGCCAGAGCACACAATGTCAGTGGATGGCAACATGCATACATGCAGTGAGGTGATATTTCTAGAATATCCAATGAATACTACTATATATTTTTTTAGTAGTTTTTATTTATTTTGGGGCCATTTACTTTCATAGCAGTAAAGTTACTTAATGCAGATGCAGGCTGCAGGAGAAGAAACCAGTGACACTTTGGAGACATCATTCTAAGCTCCATCCACTGCAAAGTATTATGGCAAAGCTTAAGGTTCTGAAAGCCACTCAGAAAGCAGGCAATGCTGAGAAAAACCTGCCCCTTGTGTGAAAATAAAGACAAGGTAATATCCAACATCATTCCAGAAAATATTTCCTTCCAAAAGCTGTCATTGGCTGAGAAATCTCATTAGAGGGAAGCTTTATTGAGTTTAAAGATAAGTTGGTTGAAATTCAAGTCTGTCAATAACACCTTCTGTGCTGTGAGAAAAGTAAAATTATAAAGATAATATAAGGATCCCACATTCAGTATGGTTGAGGAAGATAATATCCAAATTTTAGTAGAAACCATTTTATCAATTTAGAGGACTTGGGCGGTTTGATTTTCCTTGAATCAGAGAAATATGTAAACTTTAAAATAAAATTGGATCGGGGCACCTGGAATTTGGTGGAGCATGTGACTCTTGATCTCAGGGTTGTGAGTTTGATAAATAAATAAGGCTTATTATCTTTACAGTCAGAAGTCATTTTTCACGTAACCGACTTTTCCAACTCAATATAACATAAACATTAACATCAGGTCTTTCACACACACAAATTTAATTTTTGGAGGGTTTTTTAATACTACCAAAGATTGAAACTAATTTGATGTCTGTCAATGGAAGATTGAATAAATCATGACGGATACCAAGATGGAGCATTAGCTTTGGAGGAAGTTCTGCCAACTGCTACAGCTCTGGAACATACTGTTAGGTGAAAAAGAAGGGGAAGAAGGTGTCATAATATTTTGTGCAGGTAGCTGTATTTTTCTAAGAATGGAAGGAAAATTTTGTTTGTTTGTTTCTCTTGAGTGTCATTAGGAGCTGATTGGCTCCTAAGTAAGAACTTACTGAATATATTGATACTGACTTGATGAAAATAGAGATAAGGAGATAGTATGTTTTTTGGAATGTCATATAGAGAAAAGTAGCAATGGCAATGGCCCCATATGAATAATTCTACCCAAGTACCAAATCTAATTTTGATCCCACCCATTGATTTTAAGTGACTGTTTAAAGGAACAATGGGGCATCGAAGATTATATTAAAATACATTATGAGTAAGCAGTAAGCCAAATTAATATATGTGAAATTCTATTAAGATATATGAACCCTTTCATAAAATGTAATATGTTAAGATAAAAGGGATAGGATATCTGTAGAATATAATAAAATCTAGAGAACATATAAATATGATACAATGGTCAGAAAAATATTTGAGTGCTGATTCCAACAAACAACTCTAAATATTTAATCAACACATCACAATTGAATACTGACTTGGTAATTGATGATTTTAAGCAACTATTATTTAATTTACATGTAATAAAAATACTTTATGTTAAATGAAATATTCTTTTATAAAAAACATTCTTTTATAAATATTCACATAAGTGTTTAGAGGCACAATTATATGGCTTCTTAAATTATCCTTAACATGAATTGGCTTTGGAGGGAAGTTGGGTGGGTTTATAAGCAAAATGAGTTTGGCAGTGGGTAGGTTCTGTGAAACTGTTATGGGTTCACATGGTTCATTTTATTAACCTTTCTCTTTTGTAGATGTCTGAAAATTTAAAGTTATTGTTAAAATGTCATTATTTCAATAATTAAATACAGATAAAAATATTTTTCCTCTGTTTCCTAAAATCATTATTTTCTAGGGCACCATTCATCCTTATATTGCATTATTTAGCCTTCAATTTTGAGAGTATTACATTGAAGTCTCTTTCTGTTACTCTGTTTCTCATCATTTTTCCTAAGCAAGAATCAATAATTTATATGCTTTCTACGTTGGGAGGAGAGGTCAGTGAAAGGAGTAAGGTCAGCCATGTGGGTAGAGCTTGCATACTGGAGAAGAGAAGACCCCACTAAGTTAGCTGTTATTTTGTATTTATGATCAGTTTTTTACTTGTTAAGCAGGTCATCAAACCCAGATTATTATTAAAAAAAATTTTTTTAACGTTTTATTTATTTTTGAGACAGAGAGAGACAGAGCATGAACAGGGGAGGGGCAGAGAGAGAGGGAGACACAGAATCAGAAGCAGGCTCCAGGCTCTGAGCCATCAGCCCAGAGCCCAACACGGGGCTCGAACTCCCGGACTGTGAGATCGTGACCTGAGCTGAAGTCGGACGCTTAACCGACTGAGCCACCCAGGCGCCCCAGATTATTATTTTTTAAATTAGACTTTATGATTTTAGGGCAGTTTTAAGTTCACAGCAAAATTAGTGGAAGCTACAGAGGTATCCCGTATACGACTTCCCCCACAAAAGCACACACTTCCTGCTATCAACATCCCACGTCAGAGTGATATGTTTGTTCACAATCTATGAATCTGAGCTGACACATCATTTTCACTCAAAGTCCACAGTTAACATTAGGGTTCACACTTAGTGTTGTGCATTCTGTGGATTTTTACTATCTCCATAGTTCGACCTTTTCCAGAATGTCATATACTTGCAATCCTACAGTATGTACCCTTTTCAGATTGGTTTCTTCCACTTAGTAATATGCCTTTTCATGACTTGATAACTTCTTTTTTTAAATAATTTTTAAAAAATATTTATTTTGAGAGAGAGTGCAAGAGAGCACATGTGCATGAGCAAGGGAGGGGCAGAGAGAGATGAAGGGAGAATCCCAAGTAGACTCCGCACTGTCAGCGCAGAGCCCGATGTGGGGCCCAGTCTCACGAACCATGAGATCATGACCTGAGCCGAAGTCAAAAATCTGATGTTATCCAACTGAGCCATCCAGGTGCCCCTTGATAACTTCTTTTTAGTGCTGAATAATATCCCATTGTCTGGATAGGACATAATTTATCCATTCACCTATTGAAGGACGCCTTGGTTGCTGCCTAGTTTGGGCAGTTATGGATAAAACAGCTAAAAATGTCTATCTTCAGGTTTTTATGTGGACATACATTTTCAACTGCTTTGGGTAAATACCAAGGGGCACAATGCCAGATTGTATAAGAGTGTGATTAGTTCTGTAAGAAACCACCAAAGCATCTTCCAAAGTGGCTGTACCAGTTTGCATCCCTACCAGTAATGAATGAGAGTTTCTATTGCTCTGTATTCTTGGGAGCATTTGTTGTCATCAGTGTTCTGGATTTTGGCCATTTCTATTAGATATTTAGTTATATCTCATTGTTTTATTTTGCAATTTCTAATAATAAAATGATGTTGAGCATCTTTTCATATGCTCGCTTGCCATCCATCTGTCTTCTTTGGTGAAGTATCTGTTCACGTTTATGTTAAAGAAAAAACAGTTTTATTAGCTACATTAAGTTAATGACACCTAAACCATCCAAATTTGAGATTCTCCCAGAGAATTCAAATTAGGATTCATCACAGCATCACTTACTTCAAATCCATAATAATATTTTACTTGTTTACCTTAATAGTCCATAAGTTATTAAATAACAGTAAATTATTAATTGGAATTAGACTTCAGGGACCATCAGATGTTTGGTAAACTACAGGTTAGTTACTGCGAATATATGCTAACAAATAAGTATTTCTGGAGGGATGCACAACAATTGATGACAGAACTTAACTCTTGCGTTATAGGAGATAGGGCGTCAAGTAGGAGAAAGAGGAAATACTAGGTATTGTATGTGTATGCACATAAATCTCAAAATTTTCTAAACAAAAAGGTTGTATACATATTGAAAAAATAGTAAGGAAAACAGTAATAAGCTAGAACAAAGTGTGTGTGTGCGCGCACGTGCGCGTGAAATTAATCAATAAATACAAATAATAGAAAATTATAGAGGAATTGTAATAAAGAAAAAGTATGAAATGAATTTAAATAATAATCAGATGTAACATGTAAGTGGGAGTCAGAACCACAAGATTTGGGTACATAAAGAGATCACAAAAGATCTTTGAGTCCTGGACCAGTTGTGGTTACCTGTCTCACTCCTACTAAGAACTATAGTCATTTGTGGAAAAAAATCAAGCCTGTGTCCTGTCTTTTATCACATAGTTTCTGTAGAAGGACACTTAGGGACTAAATTGGCACATCTTATTTTCAGGAGAAGTAACAGGAGACTCCCCACCTCACAGCTGTGGCTTAAATTCTAGAGGTCAGATCAGACCAAGTTGTCACTGCTCAGAGGATGAGTGGGGCAGCTGCTTTAGAAATCCTTGCAGATCTGGAGCAGGTGCTGATATCCAGGGGCCATATAAGTGCCAGAGAAACACTTGGGCCTTGACACCGTCATACACCTTTGTGATTCCTGGCCTCTGCACTCGGTGATCTTTCACTTGTTCTTTCTCTTATCCAATGAGGTGTTTATTCTGAGTGAGAACACACTTGTGACAGCACTCCGGCTGGTTTTAAAGGTTAACTTGCTTCTAGTTGACACGCTCCTTACTTGCTGACCTGAGGTCCTTGATCTATAACAGCTCATTTATACTCTCTTTGAGATTTGCAGACCACCTGTCTTGAGGTGTGAGGAACTAGAACTTTCCCAGGCCACAGAGGCCAGCAGATCGGTTTGAAGGCACCTCGGCTTTCTGATTAGCCTAGCAATTTTCTTTTCTTTTCTTTTCTCCTTTTTTTTGTAGAAAAACTTTTTTTTTTTTTTTAGGTCACAGAAATGTTTTTCCTCACCTCCCTTTTTGTATCTGTAGACCTTGCCCTCCTTTGCAGAAAGAACAGAGTCCTCCTGCACAGCACATAACCAGGACCCCGCCGCACAACTACCAAGCACCGAGACAACATCTATAACTGGCACCATCGAGTTTGCCCGTGACCAAGAAATGTGGCAGGTCACGGCACTCCCTTTGCTGAGTAGCTGTCCTAAACCCTTTTACCAACCCCTGGGCCAGGTAGAAACCTCAGAGTTGGCGTTTGGACAAGAGTCCTCTTCTCCCCAGGTTGTCGGCCTTGTATATAAAGCTCAAATTCCTTTCCAATTAAAACTGGTCTCTTGAGTAATGATCTTTCAGGCGACTGCCAGCCACACTTGGGTTCAGTAACACTTTCTTTGTGCTGATCCCAGAAATTTGCTATAGACATAAAATACGGATGAAATAATGTGCACCCAGCTCCCCAGGACCAGTAATAAAGTACACGGGGTGTGCAGTTTTGTAACTGATCACAGAAAGTTTTCAAAGACTATTCATTCATCGGGCTCTCCAGAGCAACAGAACCGAGAGAGAGAGAGAGAGAGAGAGAGAGAGAGAGAGGGAGAGAGAAACATCATATTCATTTTTTCCTCGGTAATATTGGCTTAATGGAGACACAAGAGAGAAAGGAGAGAGATTTTAAAGGAACTGGTTCACAAAAATGTGGAGGCTGGAAAAGTCTAAGATCTTAGATCTTAGATCTAAACTGGAGGTTCAGGGAATAGTGGATGTTCAGCGCTAGTCTGAAGCCAGTCAAGAGACAGAATTTCCTCTGTCTGTGGAATCCCTGACTGTGCCCTTCTCATCTGAAAATATATTGCATATTTTAGCTATTTGTTTTGTTTGAAGTTTATCTTTCCTGATGGTAACATTGGCTTAATAGAGGCAGGTTCTTTGCCAGACATTTTCTTCCTCCTGCTTCTCATATACAAGAATAAGGTGTGACACACATTGCATGCTTAACATGTACCTATTGAAGCAGTGAATAAAAGTATACCTACCTTGTCCCTGTTCATTTTTAAGAATGTGAAATCTTTCCTACTTCTTTATTTTCATCTTCTAGCAGGCTGCAATGATGCACAAATAACAGAAATTTAAAGTAATATATTTTTAGGTGAAACACTTGGGTTGACCAAAAACACATCTCAGTAAACACATCTTCCATCTTAGCTGTCTTCTCTCAATGATTAGACCTTGTCTTGCCTGTCGTTTTTACCTGGTGTTTTCCAGGCATTTTAGATATGTTATAGGCTGGCTGTTTCTCTCAAATAGTTTTTTTAAATTTTTTTAACTTTTTAATTCCTTTAGTTTATTTATTTTTGAGAGACAGAGAGAGACAGAGCATGAGCAGGAGAGAGGCAGAGAGAGAGGGGGAGACACAGAATCTGAAGCAGCTTCAGGCTCTGAGCTGTCAGCACACAGCCCGACCTCGGGCTCCAACTCATGAGCTGTGAGATCATGACCTGAGCCAAAGTCTGATGCTTAACCGACTGAGCCACCCAGGTGCCCCAAAAAAACACTCTTAAAAAGTTGAGTTGTAAAGGTGTGAGTGAGAAATGGTAGAAGCAGGAAATGTACTGGATGGAAGAGTGAAGTATAATTGTTTTAAGGTGTCCAACGAAGTTATTTTAAGTTTTTATTTAAGTAGTCTCTACACCCAACATGGAACTCAAATTCACAACCCAAAGATCAAGAGTTACATGATCTTCTAACTGAGTCAGCCAGGCACCCCCAACATAGTTATTTTAAGAGATTTAAACAACTTGTCTTTGCCAACTCCTTACAGCTTCTCTCTAAAGAGTACCTTCAGACAGTGGTGGCTTTGGAAGGAAATATTTTCTAGGTGACGTTGGACATAAACTTGTCCTTTATTTTCACAGAGGGGCAGAAGGATCTGTCTCAGCACTACATTCTCTCAAGTGACTTCTAGGCCAATACACTTTGCCCCAGGATTCTGAGGTGGGTGGAGCTAAGAATGATGTCTTCAAAGTGCCTTGGACTCTGCTCTTTCCTCTAGTGGGACCTGTAACTCCTGCTAAATTCCTTTCTTGCCATGAATAGACGGGAGCAATAAAAAGGAAAAACAACTCCAGAAAAAAAAAATAATTCATGGAAACTGTTATGCAGGCATTCCAGAAAGATATATAGTCCCAGTACATGAATTCATGTTGTTCGTCATTCACATTGTATGTTCTCACTTCATGGTCTACCAAGTGGCTCCAAGGGACTTTGGCGCAGACACAAGTGGAGAATCCAATACAGTCACAGGAACCGCCTTTCCCCTAGACTTTCTCGTAAGCAGCATTCTTATCCTGGTGAGACAAAAGCCACATTCACCATTCTCATCCTGGTGAATACGTTTGTCACCTTTTGTTCTCTTTTATCTTTCGGAATATGAACCTACACCATGGTCTGATGAATAGCTCTACACTGATTTCTTCAGGCTCCCTGACATTCATCCCTTTGTGCTTGTTGGTAGTGACACCCAGGTCTCTCAGTTATACTTTGCCGGCTCGGCAAGAAAAACATATGTTCCAAGTGTAGTTTCTGGGCTCTAAGTTCTCTCTAGGACATCTCACCATTTCTTTAAATAAACTTTACATGTTTGTAGGCTCAGACTTTATGTCATTTAATCTGAGAAACTTTGACTCAAAGGTGAATAACAAAGATCATAACTCTGTTCTATATTGCTTATATTGTGGAAAACATGAAGGCCACTCATTCAAAAGTAATTTTCTAAAATTGTATGATGTAGTTCACTAGAGGCTCAGGTAATTTTATGATCTAACAGTGGGAATGTTCAGAATATAGGAGTTGAGAGTATAAAACCACTTCTGATTAGAAATTTATGCTGACATTTAAAAGATTCTAATTAACAAAGCATAGTGGCAGGGGAGGGGGTGTTTCAATTGGAGAAAAAAAGACCTGGGAATACTCTGAGATGGAAAGGCACATGGAATTCAAAAGACTGAAGGAAGATCAATGGGTGTTTAGTACAATGTATGATGGGGACTGTGGTGAGAAAAGCAGCATAGAAAGTGGGTGAGGCTTTTTCTATGAGGTATCAGAGGACACCTGAACTGTAAGAATGATTAGAACTTTGAGTAAGGGAAATAATGGGTTTGTGAGGGATTAATCAGATGGGATCAATAGTATTGTTAATGATAACATTTTAAGTATCCAAATAAATGTATTAAACTTTACATTTTAGCACCTTTTAATATTTGTTTTAATTGAAAGGTTTTTGTTTTAAATAGTTCTTATAAGTGCATTTACAGTATTTAGTATGAAGCTTTTGGAAATTGTTTTTATAAAAGTCAATTTTAGTAATTATTGTGAGCCATTGGCACCTGGATGATACTTTCAAAAAGTTGCTCTTTTTCTCTTTATTACATATCGTTAATAAGCCATTTGCCTTTCATTACCACTAAAACGTTTATTAATGTAATATTAATATTTGAAATCCTAAGCCAGAATGTGTATCTGGAGAAAGAGCATTCATAGAGGCAATTAAGGTAAAATGACATCATAAGGATGGGGCACTACTTCATTAGGACTGATTTCTTTATAAGAATAGACACCAGGAGTATGGTCACAGAGAGGAAAAGGCACAGCAAGATGGCCATCCACAAGCCAAGGAGAGAGGCCTTAGGAGAAACCTTCATCTTCAACTTCCAGCATCCAGAGCAGTGAGAAAATAAATTTCTGTTCAAGCTGCTTCAGTCCATACTGTTTTGTTATGACAGTCCTAGTAGGCTACCACAATTGTCATTTAATGTGTTCTTCTCACCAAAAAAATAAAGAAGCTGGACACCCAAAAAGATACAGTTAGGGGACACAATGGTCACAATTCTAAAAAGGCTACACCTGCCCTGGCTGGCTCAGTCAGTGGAGCATGTGACTCTTGATCTCACGAGGCTGTGGTTCCAGCCCCACCTTGGGTGTACAGATTACTTAAAATTTTTTTTTAAAAAGGCTACACAATTATAAATTAGCTTTTACAAAATATAGAGGGTTTAGTATAGAGCTTTTACAATTTTACTTCCACTTCTGTTGATTTTTGCTTCCACTTCTCAAAATCACTTATGATACAGGTAAGGGAGAAGTTTTCTGTGGGAGCCAGAAACAATTCCTCTTTGTCCACCTGTGTCAGGGTGGTGTAATATGCCTTTTCTTGCTTTTCTGTGATGGCCCTGTGTGGAGTCTTTTTTCTTCTTCCTGACAAACACACACACAAAACTGAGTAATGCTTCAGGCCATATACATTTGAGGAACAATACCGTAATGTTTCCAGCTATGTGTGAACTCTTTTATGTTTTAATGATGTATGGAATCAGATGCCATTTTAAAAATTTGTTTATTGAGAGCAAGTGAGCACATGTGAGCGAGCCAGGGAGGGGCAGAGGGAGAGAGAATCTCAAGTAGGCTCCATACATACTGCGGACCCAGGAGTGGGGCTCGATTTCACCACCCTGAGACCATGACCTGAGCTGAAATCAAGAGTGGGCCGCTTAACCCACTGGGCCAGCCAGAAGCTCAGCCTGGCGCTCCTAAAATTAATATTATTTGAGATGCACCCAAATCCTCTATCCAGATGTCATCTCTGGCACCTGGATGGCTCATTTGGTAGAGCATCCCACTCTCGATCCCAGGGTCCTGAGTTCAAGCCCCACGTTGGGCATGGAGCCCATTTAAAATAATACTTTTATCCTCAGGGAGCAGGCTGAGCTTTATAGAGTCGAAATAATGTCTCTAAGCCACGTTTAACAATGAGCAAAAACCCCTTCTCCCCACTGACTCTGAAGCGTCACTAGCCTTGCCTGCGTGCCGCGTGGCCCACCTGCTGGTAGACACTGCGGACCCTGTGCTACTACTACATTTCCCAGGAGATCCTGCGCTGGGCGGCCGCAGTCAGGAGCCAATGAGGGGCCATTTCCGTGCGTGCGCATCGTCTCGGGGCGGGGCTTCCGGGGCCGTCGTCCTGGTCCTTTTGGCACGTTCTTTCACACAAATTCCGGAGCTCGGGGTTCGGGCTGTGGATGACTGACCGAGAAAGGGCGGGAGAGGCGCCGTACGCGGCGCGCCGACCGGGATTCACGGCTCGGCGACGCCGCCCGTGCTGCCCCGCGCCGGGGCCGGGACAGGCACCGCCCGCCCGGGTGTCCGCTCCGCCCACAGAGTCCGATGGCGGCGGCCGCGCGCAGGGACCCGGCTGAGGTAAACGCGCGGCCCCCGGACCCTCCTCTCCCCGCCCCCACCCCCGACCCTCAGGCCCGAGCGCGGGGCGCTTGCTTGCGTCCCTGCGGTCCCGGTCCCGGTGTCCGGGCCCGGGAGGCGCTCGTGGGCGGGGGCCCAGTGTCTGAGCGCCGGCCTGAGGGGGTGCGAGAGCGGGCTGCAGGGGAGGGGTCGGCTGGTGCAGGGCTGCAGGGCGCGCCGAGGGGGAGGAATCGGGGGGTGTGGGGTCCGCCCTCTGCTCTCGGGGAACAGAGGGTGTGCGGCGGGGGCACTGGCGGGCTGGAGGGGTTGCGTCTTCATGTGAGGACTCTAGACGCCAGGGAGCGTTCTGGCCTAGCAGAGGGGGGAGGGTTTGGTCTTAGCAGCTGAAGCTACGGAAGCTCCATCAACTGGGATGGGGACGTTGGCGGTGGGCTCATTTTTACTGTGAATGTCTTAAGTTTTTCGGCCCTGTTAAGAGTGTGAGAAGTTTCAGAGAACTGAGTGAAAGCGTCAAATGGGCCACTGGACACTCAGGTCTGGAATCTGGGAGAGGTCCAGGATGGAGACATCCAAGAGTTCTGGCTATTGTGTGGACCAGGTGGAGCTTTGGATCACATATAGGAGGGGTGAGATGCAGGTGGTGGTAGCGTGGTGGCAGTGCTGTTGGTGGGCTGGAAAGAAGAGGGTGCCTGCTGAAGGAGAAGTGTGATAGCGGGAACAGTGTGGGAGAGAGGACCATCTGGCAGGTGGCCAAGACTTCCCTGGGAGGAGTGGACAGGACAGGAAACGGCTGCGGAGGCAGAACTAGTCGTTGAGTCAGGATGACAGTGAGGCCTGTTTATTCGCTACCGTGCAGATTCACCAGAATTGTGGCGAGATTTTATGGCATCTGCGGTGTTTTAGTCTTACTGGTGGATAAGGTCTGGGGCAAATCTGTTCATTTGTGAGGGTCACTGTGCCTGGCATGGAGACCATTGGGGTTTTGATGCACTTTTTTTTTTCCTCCGTTTATTTATTTTGGGAGAGAGCACAAGCAGGGCAGGGGCAGAGAGAGAGAATGCAAGCAGGCTCTGAAATGCCAGCGCAGAGCCCGATATGGGGGTCAATCTCATGACTGTGAGATATGAGCTGAAATCAAGAGTCGGACGCTTAAGAGACTGAGCCACTCAGGTGCCCCTTGATGCACTTCTAATGAAAGTTAAGTGGAGAAAGGAGGGTTGCTGCTGCTATGGGGACAGCAAGGGCAGCACAGAAGTAGAAGAGGGTCATGAGATTCACTTGTGGTTCTGGGTGACTAATATTGAAGCAGAGATCCCAGGCAGAGAGATGGGCAGGCCTTCAAAGCAGCACTTGGGGTTTCTTTGTCATTGGGATCCCATCAAAGGACGGGGGTTATACCAGATCATGTTTGAAACTTTCAAGCACGCTGGATGCGGTGTGCCCAGTACGTGGGTGAGTCCAGGGAGATGCCTGTGGTGCAGGGCAGGGAGATGGTAGAGCTTGGGAGTGCATTTGAGGGATCCGTAGGTGTGAGAGAGGTCTACTGAATGATGTACACATTAAGAGTAAGTATGAGCTGAGAGCCCTCCGGCCCTGGGATTGGGGACCTTGGGGTGAAGCATGAGCCCATGTGGCCGTATCTTGTATGTATGATCTGTGAGATGTAGGAGAAATGCTTGGTAAGAGGGATGGGGCCCTGAGGGCCAGTCCCAGAGCTTCCTTGACATGTGCACTGCTGCTTGTTGTTGCTGAGAACCGCTGTCAGTGGCGCTGGGGCCCGGTACCTCCTCTAGGGTGGGGAGTTCTGGAGGAGGATGGATTTGGAGTAGATGTGTAGGAGGTGGATTGTGGGTTCTCAGAGAAAGAATGTTCATGGTCTCATCTGTCCTGTTCTTGACAGGGTGGTGTGACCTTTGAGGATGTCGCCGTGTACTTCTCCCAGGAGGAGTGGAAGCTCCTTGATGAGGCTCAGAAACGCTTGTACCACGATGTGATGCTGGAGACCTTTGCACTTATATCCTCACTGGGTAAGACCCTCCCCAGTGATGTGGACTAGGTTTTGCACTTCACCATCCATAACCCTCTTTTCCTTTTTTTTTTTTTTTTCCTTGTCCCTCTTGCCCCCGGGGTCTTCTCTGTCCTTTTCAACATATAGACCATAGGTACAGCTGGCTTTCCCCGTTTCCTGGATAGTTGCTGTCCTAGGTAGGGCTGTGTTTTTGCATTGCCCTCTTCTCTCCCCACAGTCCCAGCGCTGTCCCTACTGAACTTTTACAAGAAGGATTTGATTTCAGTAGTTGTGCAGTAAGGCTAATGGATGGCATCTTGTTTGTCCTCTCCCTGGCCAGTTCATCTCTCTAGGTCCATGGCTCTTCTGTGTCCTTGGTTTTGTTTGCTTATTTAATCTGAGATTTCATTGTGCTTGCCTGTACTGGGAATTGCAGGCATCATCATGACCATTATTTACATGGACCATGGACTGTCTTTCAAGACCATCCCGGTTCTATTTATAGTGTTCAGACTTCTTTTTTCTTTTTCTTGTTTGCCAGCTTTATTGAAGTATCATTGACCAATAATTTTGTATATATTTATATTTGTAGTGTATAGTGTTATGACCTTGATATTCATGTATATTATGAAATGGTTATTACAATTGATTTCATATCATCACTTTACATATTTTTTGTGAGTATAAGAACCCTTAAGATGTATTCTCTTAGCGAATTCAAGTGTACAACACAGCATTATTAATGATAATCACTGCGGTGCATATTAGATTCACAGAACTTGATCAGTTTGTAACAGACCAACATCTCCCTGTTTCCCATAGCCTCCAGCCCCTGGCATTCTACTCTTTGTTTCTTTCCTTCCTCCCTCCCTCCCTTCCTTCCTTCCTTCCTTCCTTTCTTTTTTTGATTCCACATAGAAGTGATACCATATAGTATTTGTCTTTCTCTGTCTGACTTATTTCACTTTGCATTATGCTCTCCAAGTTTATTCATGTTGTCATAAATGCATGATTTCCTTTTTTATGGCTGAACAATACTCCATTGTATATATATACACCAGGGTTTATTTATCCATTCATCCGTAGATACTTACCTTGTTCTCATACCTTGGCTGTTGTGAACAGTGCTGCAATAAATACAGGAGTACAAATACCTCTTTGAGATACTCAGTTTTTTTAAGGTTTTACTTTTTAAAGTAATCTCTATACCCAAAGTGGGGCTTGAACTCATAACCCTGAGATCAAGAGTCTCATGCTCTTCTAACTGAAACAGGCACTGCTATTTTTTTTGTAATTTTTTTTTTAACGTTTTTATTTATTTTTGAGAGAGAGTGTGCTAGCAAGGGAGGGGTAAAGAGAGAGGGAGACACAGAATCTAAAGCAGGCTCCAGGCTCTGTGCCTGGATGCAGAGCTCGTACCCATGAACCTTGAGATCATGACCTAGCCAAAGTTGGACACTTAACGGACTGAGCCACCCAGGCGCCCCTGGTGCTGCTATTTTTAATTTTTGAAAGCTTTTCCATTCTGTACCGATGTGTGTACCAATTTATCTTACCAACTGTGATGATTTCCTTTTTTTCACATTCCTTACCAACACTTGTTCTCTCTTGCATTTTGATAAGAGCTATCCTAATAGGTGTGAGGTGATTTTTCATTGTAACTAAGATTTGCATTTTTCTGATGTTAGTGATGTTGAGCACCTTTTCATGTACCTGTGGGCCATTTATATGTCTTTGGATAGATGTTTATTCAGGTCCTTTGCTCCTTTTTAATTGGGTTATTTGGGTTTTGTGGTTGAGTTTTATGAGTTCTTTATATATTCTGGATATTAATCTCTTGGCAGATATTTCTCTTATTTCTTAGGTTGTCTTTTCATTTTCTTGATTATTTCCATTGCTATGAAGAAGTTCTTGGTTTGATACAGTTCCACTTATTTATTTTTGCTTTTGTTGCCTTTGCTGTTGGTGTCCTATCCAAAAAATCATTGGCAACACAAATGTCAAGGAGCTTTTTCTGTATGTTTTTTCTAAAACTTTTATAATTTTAGGTCTTATGTTTTAAGTTTTTAAAAAAATCCAATTCAAGTTAATTTTTGTGAGTGGTGTAAAATACAGGTCCAGTGTTTTTGTTGTTGTTGTATTTGGTAGCCTTAGGGTTTATTAAGCTGTGCCTTAGTATAGATAGGCACTGGGGCTTGCCCATGGTGCTCTTAACATGGAAAACCCAGGTGTTCTGCCAATTCTTCTTGAGCACTGACAACAGGAAATTGACAGCTAAGTAGATGTTGTCCACAAGGTCCTCATCTGTCATCTTCACATGGCCAATGGCCACTGCCCGACACAGCATTTTCTTCATCTGGAATTTGATTGTGAACTTCATCCACATAGGCCACGTATTCTCATTATGGGTCAGCAAGAAAGGGAACTTATCAGCCTTATTCAGGCCTGGGCCCAGGATTTGTGTAATCTGCTTGATCAGAGATTCTGAAAGCAAAAAGGCATCATAGTTCTTGGCCAGCTTCTTGACTGATTTTTCTATTCTTGTTGAGTTTCTTCAGTGCCTCAGTATCCATGTAGGGAATATCCACAGCCTTGGCCTCATCACAGTGCTGCTGGCACCCAAATTACATATGGAGAACTTGGGGTGGGGAGTGGACAAAAGCCCGCAATGTCCACATTCACCGACAGCTAGTCTGGCTTCTCAAACCAGCTGGCAGGCTTGGCCAAAGTCTCCCCATGCCTCCCATCTTATTTTAAGACCCAAGGTGGAGGTCTTTTTTCTTTTTCCATGTGGATATCCATTTATTGAAGAGACTGTCCTTTCCTCGTTATGCATACTTGGTGTCTTTATCAAAGAGTAGTTGACCCATGTGTGCAGAGGTTTATCTCTGGGCTCTCTATTCTGTTTCATTGGTCTGTTTTTATGCTAGTACCATACTGTTTTAATTACTATACCTTTGGAATATTTTGAAATTAAGAAGTGTGATGTCTCCAGCTTTGCTCTTTTTTCTCAAGATTGCTTTGGCTATTTGGAGTTTTCTGTGGTTCCATATGAATTTTACAATTGTTTTTTCTATTTCTGTGAAAAATGTCATTGGATTTTGTTATGGATTGCATTAAATGTGTAGATTGCTTTGGGTAGATTGCTGTGGTAAAATGGACATTTTAACTATTAATTCTTCCAGTCTGAGAACACAGGATGTTTTTCCATTTGTGTCTTCAATTGTTTTCATCAATTTCTTATAATTTTCAAGATACAGATCTTTCACCTTCTATGTTAAATTTATTTTGAATATCGTTTTCTTTTTGATGCTATTTTAAGTGGGATTGTTTTCTCAGTTTTTCTCCCCAGGTAGTTTATTATTGGTGTATATAAATACAATTTAGTTTTGTATGTTGAATTTTTTTTTTAGTTCTACAACCTTACTGAATTCATTAATTACTTCTAACAGTGTTTTGGTGTATTCTTTGATTTTCTGTATGTTAGGTTGTATCACCTGCAAACAGACCATTTTACTTTCATTCCGATTTGGATGCCTTTTATTTTTTTTCCTTAATTACTTGGGGCTAGAACTTCTAGTTCTAGGTTGAATAAAAGTGAAGGTGGGGCACCTGGGTGGCTCAGTCAGTTGAATGTCCATCTCTTGATTTCTGCTCAGGTCATGATCTCATGGTTTGTGGGACTGGGCCTTGCATCAGGCTCTGCACAGACAGTGCAGAGCCTGCTTGGGATTCATTCTCCTTCTCCCTCTCTCCCTCTCTCCCTCCCTCCCTCCTTCCCCTCCCTCCTCCTTCCCCACTCACACTCTCTCAAAATAAATAAACTTACTACATCTATTGATGTGATTATATGATTTTTACCTTTTTAAACTCTTATTCCATTAAGGTGGTGTATTGCATTTATTGATATGCACATATTGAACTGTCCTTGGATCCCAGGGATAAATCCTGATTGATTGTAGTGTATGATCCTTGTAATGTGCTTTTGGATTTGGATTTGGTTTGCAAGTATTTTTTTTTTTTTTTTGAAGAGTTTTGCATTCATGTTCATTGGGGATATTGGCCTGTACTTTTCTTCTCTTGTACTACCTTTGAGGTAATACTGGCCTCATAAAATGATTTTAGAAGTGTTCCTTCAGTTTTTTGGAAGACTTTAAGAAGGATGGCGTTGATTCTTTAAATATGTAGTGGAATTTCCAGTGATTCTGTCCGGTTCTGGGCTTTTCTTTGTTAGGAGATTTTTTTTTTTTTTTTTAAGTTTATTTATTTATTTTGAGACACACAGAAAGAGAGCATGAGCGGGGGGGGGGGGGGGGGGGAGGGGGGGCAGAGAAAGGCGGAGAGAGAGAATCCCAAGCAGGCTGTGTGCTGCCAGTGCAGAACCCAGTGTGGGGCTTGAACTCATGAAGTGTGAGATCATGACCTGATCCAAAATCAAGAGTCGGAAGCTTAACTGACTGATCACCCAGGCACCCTGGGAGATTTTTTTTTTTAATGTTTATTTATTTTTGAGAGAGAGCAAGTGGGAGAGTGGCAGAGAGGGAGACCGAGAATCCCAAACAGGCTCTGTGCTGTCAACACAGAGTCCGATGCAGGGCTTGAGCCCACGAACCGTGAGATCATGACCTGAGCCAAAATTAAGAGTCAGAAGATTAACTGACTGAGCCACCTATGTCCCTTGTTGGAAGATTTTTTATTACTGATTGACTCTCCTTACCAGTTATGAGTCTGTTCAGATTTTCTATTTCTTCAGTATTTAGTATTGTCAGGTTGTATGTTTCTGTGAATTTATCTGTTTCTTCTAGGTTAGCCAATTTGTTGTCATGTAATTGTTCATAGTAGTCTCTTTTGTTTGATTATATTCCTGCAGTATCACTTGTGATGTTTCCACTTTCATTTCTGGTTTTGTGTCTTCTCACATTTTTCTTAGTCTAACTAATGGTTTGTCAAATTGTTTATCATCTCAAAAACCCAACTGTTAGTTTCATTGGTCTTTCTATTTTTCTAGTTTCTGTTTCAATTATTTCTACTATAATTTTTATTCCTTCTTATAACTGATTTTCTTACATTCCATAAGTTTTAATGTATTGTGTTTCTATTTTCATTTGTTTGAATATAGTTCTTGATTTCTTCTTTGACCCATTGTTCAGGATAATGTTGTTTAAGTTCCACATATTTGTGATATTTTCCAGCTTTCCTTCTATTAATGATTTCTAGTTTCATACCACATAGTTGAAAAAGATCCCTGGTATGTTTTCAGTCTTCTTAAGTGTTAAGAATTTTTTTGTGATCTACATGTGAGAGAGTCCTAGACATGTTCCATGTGTACTTAACAAGAATGTACAGTTGGGGCGCCCGGGTGGCTCAGTCGGTTGAGTGTCCAACTTCAGCTCAGGTTATGATCTCACGGTTGGTGAGTTCAAGCCCCACATCAGGCTCTGTGCTGACAGCTCAGAGCCTGGAACCTGCTTCTGATTCTGTGTCTCCCTCTCTGTCTGCCCCATCCCCACTCATGCTGTGTCTGTCTCTGTCTTAAAAATAAATAAAAAAAAATTTTTAATTAAAAAAAAGAAGAATGTACAGTTTATTGCTGCAGTTGGATGGCATCTTCTGTGTACGTCTGTTAGGTCTCTTTGGTATCAAGTGCAGTTCAAATCCAACATTTCCTTACTGATTTTCTGTCTGCATAGTCTGTTGATTGTTGATAATAGGATATTGAAGTCCCCTACTATTATAGCATTGCTGTCTATTTCTGCCTTCTGATCTGTATTTGCTTAATATATTTAAGTGCTTGGATATTGGGCACCTGTATACTTGTAATTAATTATTCTATCCTCTTGGTAAATTAACTATTTTATCATTATACCAGACCTTGCTCTTTTTTGGTTTTTATTTGCATATTTGTAATTGGGTTGCCCTCTTCTAATAAAGTCAGCGTGTATTTCACTAGTGTTTCTTTGCATTCAGGTTGCTGCTGTGGGGCAGAAGATGCGGAGGCACCCCTTGAACAGAGCGTTTCTGTAGGTGTGTCACAGGCCAGTGTGCCCAAGGCAGCTCTGTCTTCCCGGAAGACCCATCCCTGTGAGATGTGTGGTCCGGTCTTGAGAGACGTTTTCCACTTGGCTGAGCACCAGGAGAAGCCAAGTAGCCAGAAACTATTCAAGTATGGGGCATGTGTGAAACAAATCTATTGCAGTGCAAACCTTCAAGAGCATGAGAAGCAGCACATGAGAGAAAAATCCTTCAGAAGCAGTGTGGACAGGGCCTCATTTGTGAAGAGCAGCAATTTCCATGATTCAGAAAAGCCCTTTACCTATAAGGAGGTTGAGAAGGACTTCCTGACCACCTCAGAACATCTCCAACAACAGGCAGCTCATACTGGAGAGAACAGAATCACCAAGTGTGGGATGACTTTTCAAAGCAAAGAAAGTCATTACACCTGGGAAGAATGCGGTAAAGCCTTTGGTCCCAAACACACACTTGTTCAAGACCAGGGTATCCACACTGGAAGACAGTGTTTTGTGTGTCCTGAATGTGGGAAAACATTCAGGTACAGATCTTCACTTGCTATTCACCAGAGAATCCACACTGGTGACAAGCTTCATGTGTGTAGTGACTGTGGTAAATCATTTACGGGAAGCTCAACCCTCAGTCAACATCGAAGAATTCATACTGGACCAAGGCAGTACAAGTGCAGCAAATGTGGGAAATCTTTTAGCCAAAAATTTGTCCTCCCTTATCCTCAGAGAAGTCACACTGGAGAAAATTGTTACGTGTGTCGTGGCTGTGCTCAATCTGTTAGTCAGAGCTCCATCATTATTCGACAACGTACAATTCACACTGGAGAAATGAGTTATGAGTGCACTGAATGTGAGAAATCGTTTCGACGAAAATCCGATCTCATTGAACACTGGAGAGTACACACAGGAGAAAGGCCTTATGAATGTAGTGAATGTGGGAAATCTTTTACTTCTAGCTCTGCCCTCCGTTATCATCAGAGAATTCATACTGGAGAAAAACCTTATAAATGTAGTGAATGCGGAAAGTCTTTTACCTCTAGCTCTGGCCTCCGTTACCATCAGAGAATTCACACAGGAGAAAGGCCATATGAGTGTAATGATTGTGGGAAATCTTTTACCCAAATAAATCACCTCATTATACACCGAAGAGTTCACACAGGAGAAAGGCCTTACGAATGCAGTGAATGTGGGAAATCATTTAGCCACAAATCTTACCTCTCTCAACACCAGAGAGTTCACACGGGAGAAAGGCCTTATGAATGTAGTGAATGTGGAAAATCCTTTACCTCTGGCTCTGCCCTCTGTTATCATCAGAGAGTTCACACTGGAGAAAAACCTTATGAGTGTAGTGAATGTGGGAAATCTTTTACCAATGGACCGATACTTATTCGACACCGTAGAGTTCACACGGGAGAAAGGCCTTACGAGTGCAATGAATGTGGGAAATCCTTTACCCAAAGAAATCACCTCAATATACACCAGAGAGTTCACACAGGAGAAAGGCCTTACGAGTGCAAGGAATGTGGAAAATCCTTTACCTCTGGCTCTGCCCTCCGTTATCATCAAAAAGTTCACATTGGAGAAAGGCCTTACGAGTGCAAAGAATGTGAGAAGTCTTTTACCTCTGCCTCTGCTCTCCGTTGTCATCAGAGAGTTCACACAGGAGAAAGGCCTTTTGACTGTAGCGAATGTGGGAAATCTTTTAGGGATAGTTCCCAATTGAATCAACACCAGAGAGTTCACACTGGAGAAAAGCCTTACGAATGTAGTGACTGTGGGAGATCCTTTAGTCAGAACTCATATCTCTCTAAACATCGGAGAGTCCACACTGGAGAAAGGCCTTACGAGTGCAGTGAATGTGGGAAATCTTTTACTTCCGTCTCTGCCCTTGGTTATCATCAGAGAGTTCACACTGGAGAAAGGCCTTATGAGTGTAGTGAATGTGGGAAATCTTTTACCAATAGCTCCATACTGATTCGACATCGCAGGGTTCACACAGGAGAAAGGCCTCATGAGTGCAGTGAATGTGGAAAATCCTTTACCCAAAGAATTCACCTCATTATTCACCGGAGAGTTCACACAGGAGAAAGGCCTTTTGAGTGCAGTGAATGTGGGAAATCTTTTACCTCTCGTTCTACCCTCCATTATCATCAGAGAGTTCACACAGGAGAGAGGCCTTATGACTGCAATGAATGTGGGAAATCTTTTAGCCGAAAATCAAACCTTTCTCAGCACCAGAGGGTTCACACCGGAGAAAGGCCTTAGATGGGTAAGAAGCATACAGTTTCCTTGTTCGGTGTAATGATCCCAGAGGCAACTCTTTGTAAGGCACCATTTGCCTGAATTCAATCTACTGCATCTAAATGCCAATAGTAGAGAGGTTTCAGCTATGTGGCTGAAGCATGTGTGGCTATGTTGCAGTTTCTAAACTGCTGAGGGCTTTCTCCAGATACATTTCACTGCCAGTCTGTGGCCAAAGCTATTAACTCCTCCCCTGGCAAGTCTCTACATCATGCATCAGTCATCACCCCACTGTGCTCAGGGAAGCTGACCTCTGTTCTCATTGCTGGAGGAAATTAGGAGTAACCTGAGTCTCTGGGGGACCCACATTTCCTTCTTTCTGACTAATTGGCATAGACCTGGCCAGTGTTGTCCTAGAGAACATCAAATCAATTCAGCTGGCAGCTTGCAGAGAAGGATGAGCATTTGCAGGGACATGGTCTCCAGAGACATTTGTGATTAATTTTTCCAGCTTCCAAGCCACTCACTCAAGAACTGCTAGCCCCTGTTGCTTTGGTTTGTGCAGTAACAACGTCCATGTTTAAGTCCTTTTCAATCTTGTGTGTTTTATCTACCATGTGTGGTGGTTTATAAACATTTTGCGATCTACAAACATGAAGGGATGAACAGCTTTCATTGGGGAGGGTCTCAAATTTCTGTGCCTCAAGGGGACAGTATGGTGGCAGAAATGAGCTTACCAGTTTTTGCCAAATTTGCACTGCCCGTGACCTCCTAGGAAAGACTGCATAGAGATCACCCTGAGGAGGGGCAGGTGTGAGAACCTCAGGTGCTTCTGCGAGCAGCATGATTTTTTTTTTTCCACAGGGGATAGCACAGGGGATGTCAGCACTGTTGAGGGACACCTCTTTCCCAGGTCCTACAAAGAGCCATGTGTCCTGATATCCTGTGTTTTGTCATTGATTGTAAGGCCACAAGGTTCAGGGGAGACCAGAACTGCTATAGAAACACTGACTTAACAGGGAGTGGAGGAGACTGCAGCCAACTAGACAGAATGTGCCTCTTCTAAAAGTGTGCCCACATATACTCCTGCAGCAGAGGCTGTGCAGAGCTGGGGTGTGCGCAAGTCCATGGACCTCCGGGTGGATGGATCTGGTGTAGCTTACATCGTTGCCATTGGAAATAATTGAAAGGTTTTGTGGATTCCTGCAGCCTCTTAGTGATGTTCATCTCAAGACCACTGCTGCACAGGCAGGAAAACAGATCGAGAAAAGGGGGATCTGTAGTCCGGGGATGCGGCTTTTGTGACCCAGCCAGCAGTCCTCTTGACTCTCATGGAGAGTCCTTCGTTGATCGCTGTATTTGCTTTCACAGCAAAACTAGCCTCCGCGGGGTGAGACTGTGTGTTGAATGTAGGGTTGCAAAACCTATTTTCCAAAAAGAGTTGGACAAACAGATTTTTTATCTTGAATTATTTAAGAAAGGTTTATTAAGGTATAATTACATGTAATAAACTGTACATATTGGAAATGTAGTCTTTAGTAAGTTTTGACATACTTACAAACCTCAGAAAACATCGTGGTCTTATAGTGATCATATCGGTCATTGTATATTTACCTCCTGTCCTTTATCTGCCTTCACAGCACTCCAAGTAACCATTGATTTACTTTCCATTAAAAAAAAAAAAAACCTCTATTTTCTATGATTTATATAGTGGGAATCAAAGTTTTTTTTTTTTTAAGTTTTTAAAATTTTATTTATTTTGAAAGAGCAAGGGAGGGAGAGAAACTCACGCAGGCGCTGCCCTGGCAGCGCAGAGCATGATGTAGGGCTTGAACTCATGAACCATGAGGTCATGACCTGAGCCAAAATCAAGTTGTATGCTTAACCAGCTGAGCCACCCAGGTGCCCCCCTTTTTTCCTACTTTTGTGTTGCATAAATAATTGTAGATGCATCAATGATATATAAGTAGGTGATCTTTTTTTTTTTTTTTTTTTTTGGCTGAGAAATATTCTTTTGAGTTATACCACTCTTAGTTTACCCATTAATTTGTTTACAGGCATTTGGGTATTTCTAATTTTTGCATATGGAAAATAAAGTTGGTATAAACATTCATGTGTAATTATTTATATGGATATGTGTTTCACTTATTTTTTGTCTGTAACTCAGAGTAGAAAGTCTGAGTTGTAGGGTAAATGTTTAACTTAAAGAATTTAGCATATTGTGATGTAAATGGTATGCCTTTTTGTACTCTTACCAGCAGTGTGTGAGAGTTCCATTTCCTCCACATCCTAGTGAATTGTTTGGTTTGGTCATTCTTAATTTTAATCCTTTTTATAAGTTTATAGTGCAGTCTCAGTGTTTTAACTGCATTTTCCTGAGGAGTCATGATGAGCATTTTTTTCTGATGTGTATTTGCTATCTATATTTTTGCTAAACGGTTCATATCTTCTGCCTATTCTATGAACTTTGGTTATTTTCCTTTTACAAAAGGATGTGAAACAACAGATGTATGTTGGAATTTCATTTTGTGACTTTTACTTTGTGGGATAATTATTTTTAATACTGAAAGTATATGTTCTCATTGTTTTCAGTTTTTTAATGCTATGCATAATGGACACACATAAACACTTTTAACCTACATTAATATATTCTCCTTCACTTTCTAAAGTCCAGACATTTAATAATACAATAAAGCCTTGCTTTGTAGTGTCCACCCATTTTCCTGGTCTGTCATTATGGAGGTTGGTAGGCTGGAGCAGGACTCTCGGGGCACCAGGTGGACTCAGGATGGAGAAGGTGTTTTTTGAGTCCTAAAGCCCAACAGAGAGGATATAAGGCACTGATCAGGATCCCTAAGCCCTGGGTTTGAACCCCAGATCCCCAGGACACATTCCCATCTTCTGTGGGCCTCAGGTTCCTCTTGTGTAAAAGGCGTGTAAGGTGTAGGCTGCTCCTGAGCATTTGGAGGTCATTTGCTGTGCAGTGGCACCTGTGGCCTATCTAGCCCTGAGCAACTCCCAACTTCTGCCTGCAGTGGCACCCCTGGGCCAGGCAATGTTTCTCCAGTACCCCAACAGCCCTCTATCCCTTGGTATGTTTGAGAAAGAAATGGGGCCTTCCAGTACCTGCTAACCTGCCTGCAGGGGAAGCCGGGCTTCACCTGGGAATCTGGGCAACTCGTTACTGCTCCCGGAGTCTCAGCTCCCTGACTGACAGGGAGGCAGTGATGGTGCTTACCTTGGCCTCTGTGAGAATTACTAAGACCTGCACCCTAAGCATTTATCAGTGTCAGGACTCAAGGGCTTGCATTGTGAGCATCTCTAATTATGGCAACCTGAGGAGGTGAGAATGATTTTTGTATTTCCAGAGAAGTCCAGGGTTGGAAAGATAGAGTTGGTTCCTCAAGGTCATATAACAGACAAGTGTCGGATTTGAGAGACTGGATTCAAACCTGAACAACTAGCTCCAGCCCTGGGTGTGTGTAACCCCTGTACCACAGTTCACGAAGCCCTCAGCCCAGGGCAGGTGCATAGCAAGGACCAAGGAGGTGCTGTTGCTGCTGCTGTTCTCCTTGGAATGGTCATGACTGTTTTCCCACTTGTCCTCTGCCCCCACTGTCCTCATGGGGAGGCCATTGTCATCTCCAGTGGCCTTCCCCAGGGAGGGCTTTTCTCTCAGTAACAGTAGCATTATGTACACGATTGCATTAGCCTCCTCCTTGAGCCCAGCACAGAGCTCAAACCTTAAGACACCTTGGTGATTCACGGTTGGGTCTCTCTATCTTTATCAGCAATGGAGTGATAAGCTCTGATCCCACTCACCAACCCGAAGGTCAATATGATGCCTTAGTTTCACTTCCAGGTGTTTATGACCTTCACTCTGGTGGGCTGGGCACAGCCCAGAGAATCTAGTACCTGGAGGTGATGCTGGAGACCTTTGGACTCCTGGTCTTGCTAGGTAAGGACTCACCTCCCCAAGCATCATCTCTCTCCCTTGCTGCATCTCTGCTTTTCCCATAGGAGGAAACACTGAGCTCTGGAAAGAGCCAGGTCCCAATGCAGCCTCTGTCTCCCTAGCTGTGTGACCTTGACACACACACCTGGCCCAATGAAGGCCTGCCGGCAGCTGCTTCTGAGGGTCCGCCATCGGTTATCCTCTTGCTTCTCGGAGCCTGTAACACCGACATGGGACATGGAGAACAAAGTTGTACCAGCAGGCGAACACCAGGCCACTATGGCAGCAGGATGACAGCCAGGGGTAAAGTTGGAGGTTATAAAATCGACAAATATTGGCCATCGCTTGCCTTAGAGAGGGTTTGGGAAATCAGAAGAGCACAAGGGAGACTGCAAGGGGTAGTGGAACAGGGATAGAATCAGGTGGCAGAAGCCCCAGGCCCTCCCTGCCCTGCTGCTTCCTGCTGTGTGATAGCCTCTCATCTGCCCGGTGGAGGTTATAACCTATGCCCCACCTACCTTACGTGGCCATTATGAGAAAGAGGAGATAATGGCTGCCAAAGTACCAAACCGGTATTAGCTTTCATTTTTGCTACAATTTTTAAGATCTGGTGTCTGACCCAAAGGAGTTCACAAGAAGGGGGGGAAGGGGGGAGGGGAGAGGGGGAATGGCCAAACTGCTTTCCATCTTGGTTACAGGGTTCTACATCTCCACCACTAGTATTACTGAGAATTTGATGGAAAAGGAAAGAAGCCTCAGTTCTCGCTGCCACAGGAAAAAATTACAGGACAGCAAAATGAATGTAAAGGTGAGCAAAGTGTTACTAAAGTACACTCCAAGGGAGACAAAGCTCCCCCTCCCCCCAGGTGGCCTTCGGTTGGGGCTCTCCATCAGGACATCTAAGGTCCGTCCTCCTGTTGCACATGCCTAGCTTCCTGCCCAACAGTAGCCTATGAATTTCAGTTTCTTTAGATGCTCACCAACCCTTGCTGTAATCGATCTTTTTAGTGTTAGCCATTCTGATATTTGTCTCTTGGATCTCCTTACAAAAATGTGGAGCACGGCACCTGGTAGGCTTCTTTGTCTTTAAGAAGCAACATTTCCTCAACTAGAAACACTTGTCCTATGCCAGAGGATATGGAGGCCATGGACGGGGTCCTGTGGGAAAGAGCTGTGCAGCAGATCTGGGCTGTGGTGGGAGCAGTCCTGTCCACTGGGCCACAAAATTGAGCAGACCACCTGGTAGGAAACATGCAGTGTGGGGTTTGAGTAAGAGTCCAAGCCAGAGAATCACAAGACAGTCCCCCAGGGCTCTGGAGGAAGCCTATGTGTCTGTAGTACAGACTTCTACATCATTTTGACACCATTCCTGTTGAGTCATTGTCTCCAAATAAGAACTGAACAGTGAATAGGGTGTATAAATATCTGTGCATCCAGAACAACCCACTATGAGGAGAGTTCTCTTGGACCAACCAAATTATAAAGTCAAAGGACTCTGGTGTATTTAATTAGAAGGTAGAAATGTGCAGTCAGGATTGAGCCAAATCAGATCTAGAGAACACAACTGGGCTTCATGAGAACCCACCAATGTGGCAATAGCTCACTATAATGGCTGTACTAGGCGTTAAGGGCTTGAGCTTGGGTTCTGCTTGGCTCATTTTGGTTTATGGTTGCAAGTAAAATCAATGGTAGCCGCATCACAGCCATATTCAAGGTGTCCCAGAAAGACAATGAAGAAGCAGCATTTTACCTATGCTTTGGTCTGGCCATCCACTTTGTGTGGAACAATTATTATCCCAAGCTGATAATATATGTAGATTCCAGGTAGTAGCCAGTGATCTGCCCTGGTGAAGAAGGAAGAGTGAAGAAGATTGGAAACCAGGGGGTCTGTGGTAGAGACATGTAGATGTACTTACGGAAATGTGCACACAGTAAGGAGATTTCTGTCTGGCTTACTAAAATTTACCAACCAATTCAAACAACAATCACATCAATTGTCTTATACTCCAGGCAAGCTCCTGGTCCTGGGACATTGTACTGGCCATTTCTTCTCCATGGAACATCTTCCCCAAGTATCCAAATCTCTCCTTTCCCTCCTTTAATTGTGTGGTCAAATATCTCCCTATGAGAACAACCCTGACCCCTCTATTTCCTATCGAAATCCTCCTGAATCCACATCCTTGCCATTACTTGGTAATGCTCTTATTTCATATTTCCACAGCACCTGCCACCTTATAATTTAGTATAATATAGAATAGTCTCTTCACTACTTATTGGTCACTCCCCTCAATAATTTTGAATGCAGGCTACGGTAGGACACATTTCTTTCTTTACTGATGTGTAACATATCTAGACCAGTCTCTGAACCAGATAAGATGTTGAGTGAATGTTTTTGAAACAATGAAACAGCACAAGGCTATATAGCTTTCCTTCCACTTTTCCATGTATTTCTATTCTCACTTGATTATTTCCTTCCCTCTAAGTGTAATTTTCCTCAGACTTCTCAAGAGTGAGAAAAAAATAAACAACACGCTTTTTAGAAAGAAGAATTTCCTGGTAGCCAAGTTTCCAGTGTAGCCGTGGGTTCAACTTAATTCTTTTACACCTTAGAACTCAATGTTCTGTGCTTACTGCCTGAAGGTTCTGCACTCTTGTCCAGTGTCAGTGGTACTGGGGGTATGCGTGGGGGGTGCACACCAAGCAAGTCTCTGACACCATCTGGGTGTCCTACAATTGAAATCGGTTCTGACGCTATCTACCTGGAGATAGCGGGGATCCCACAGGTTGAGGGCTCAGTCCTACAAGACTGCTGCCCCTCTCCCACTTCAGATACCAGTCGCAAGCCCACGTTGTCACATGTCCTTCTCACCTACCTGTGTTCCATCTCGCTGTGAGCCCCTTTCGAGGCATTAATGTAATTTTGGATTTCCCTCATTACATAACTCATTTGTTCAATCCTTTGAAAATTACAAAGATGCAGAAGTAGAGGGCTTTACACCAGGTGATGATACATCTGCATTCACTGTTAAGCCTCAGTTTTGCCAGAGAGGTGAAAAGGTGACTATCACCAGAAAATTATAATGGTTTAGAAGGTTTGCATCAGGAACCAGGGACAGATCTATATTATTTCAGATGTGAATGAGAAATGGTAGTATTAGAGGAAGTCATCAAGAAGTCACCATCGGTTGAGTGAAGAGATGGGCCTGGGCAGTCAGAGGCTCCGAACCCCTCCCCTGTCCTGGGAATGTCCACTCTGCTTGCCTTCCCTGCACTAGAAGCTGCCCGAGGACACAGCCTTGCGATACTAAGTGTTGTTGATACCATCCGGATGGTATATGCAGCTGAACCCAGTGAAGGCTTCTATATACATTTTAAGATTCCGGCGGGCAGATGCAGAGATCTGTTTATCTTGCAGTCACCCAAGGTAAGCCTCACACATAAGTTTCCTTGCTTAATTCTGCCACCTAGCAATCTGGAGCGGTCTGCCTCTGTCCTCTGTGTACAAGGGCCAGTTTCAGATGATACCCAGGAAGCTCCCCAAATTATGAACTAACAGGTAGAAACAAGAAATGTACTGGATGGAAGAGTGAAACTATAATTGTTTTAACGTGTACAACATTTAAAGAGATATTTTAAAAAAAGACTCAAAGAGACTGAATAGTACTGATGGGGAGAATATCTGTTAAGAGATATGGTTAAACAACTTGTCTTTGCCAACTCCTTGGGGCTTCTCTCTAAAGAGTTCCTTCAGACAAGGGCAGCGTTGGAAGGAAATATTTTCTAGGTGACATTGGACATAAACTTGTCCTTTATTTTCACAGAGGGGCAGAAGGATCTGTCTCAGCACTACATCCTTTCAAGTGGCTTCCAGGTCAGTAAGCTTTGCCCCAATGTTCTGAGATGGGTGGAGCTAAGGAATGATGTCTCCAAAGTGCCTTGGATTCTGCTCTTTCCTCTGGTGGGCCCTGTAACTCCTGCTAAATTCCTCTCCTGCTATGAGTAGACTGGACCAAGAAAGAGGAAAAACAACTGCAGAAAAATATTCATAGATACTGTCTTTCAGACATTCCAGAAAGATGGACCATCCCAGTACACACATTCATGTTGTTCTTCGTTAATGTTATGTGTCCTAACCTCATGGTTGGCCATGTGGCTCCATGATCTTTGACCTACACAGGCACAGGAAGCAAGGCCGTCGAATTCACAGCAACAGCCTTTCCCCCAGACCTTCCCACGAGGCTAGAGCCCTCAGCACAATTCTTGTTCTGGTGAATGTTTGTCTCCTTTTACTCCGCCTTCTATTTTATATTTTCACATACCCCTGATTATGGGATTATGAAGCCACAGCTCTGATGAATGCCTCTGCATGGGTGTCTTCAGGGTCCCTGACAGTCATCCCTTCAGTCTCTTTGGCAGTGAAACCCAGATCTCTGTTTTGTGTTGCCCACTGGGCAAAACCCCAAATGTTCCAAATGCAGTTTCTGGGCTAGAAGTCCTCTCTAAAACATCCGTCATTTATTAGTCAACTTTATGTATTTGTAGGCTCTCATTGTATACCATTTAATCTTCCAGGACATTTTGATTCAAATTGAGTAACAATGATAATAACTCTGCTTTGGATTGCTTATAGTGTATGGAAAACAGGAATGCTATTGATAATTATTTTTAAAGAATTTTCTAAAATTGAATACTGTTAATCACTAGAGATATTCAGGAAATTTTATGATAGTATAATATAGGGAATTGTCACCTTAAATAGGGAGGTAAACTGGAACAAGCTTGAATTACCAGAAATTTATTTTATTTAGGAATGACAGAGAAATTGCAATTCAGCACATATAATGTAGAAAGATATAGGCAAGTCCAATGGGGGTTTCAAGCAGGCTGTATTTAGGGCTTGCAGTGCAAAGATAGAGGAGTCAAGCCCAAGTCCAAGCAGGAAGTTCATTGTCTTGAGGATGGAGATTCTTGGGGGATGTTCATTGGTCAGGTGACAAGTCTTCTGTAAATCAAATGTTTACAGCAAATCAGTCTCTCAGTTCTTTTTTGTTTTTTTAATAATTTTTTTGAATGTTTATTTGTTTTTGAGAGAGAGAAAGAGAGAGAGAGAGCATGAGCATGAGCAGGGGAAGGGCAGAGAGAGGAGATACAGAATCCAAAGCAAGCTCCAGGCTCTGAGCTGTCAGCACGGAGCCTGATGTGGGGCTTGAACTTGCGAACCATGAGATCATGACCTGAGCCCAAGTCAGATGCTTAACTGACTGAGTTACCCAGGAGCCCCGGGTTTGTTTGTTTTTTTTAATATTTTAATGTTTATTTATTTATTTTGAGGGAGAGAGAGAGAGAAAGCACAAGTGGTGTACAGGCAGAGAGAAGGAAACACAGAAGCCCAAGCAGGCTCCTCACCATCAGTGCAGAGCCTGATGTGGGGATTGAACTCATGAATCATGAGATCACAACCTGAGATGAGATCAAGTATCAGATGCTTAACTGACTGCACCCCCCAGGAGCCCCAGTCTCTCAGTTCTTAAGTTCCACTCTTCTGAGAGTCTGTGTGTGAGAGTCTCCATTTCATATTTTCTGGTTCCATTTCAAATTGAGATCCTTTCACAGAATGTTCAGGATTTAGGAGTTTAGGGTAGAAAACACTTCTGATTTGAAATTTATGCAGACACCTGTATATAGGTATATTTAAATTTACAAAGCATAGTGGGGGCAAATGTTTTAATCAGAGAGAAGGAAAGCCAGAAGTACTCTAAGTTGGAGAGATGCATGTGGAATTTAAAAAACTGAAGAAAGATCATTGCCTCTGTGGAAAAATGTATGATGGAGACAGGGGCGAGAAAAGAATCCCAGAAAGTAGGTGAAAGGTTTTCATGCCAGGTATCTGAGGACACCGCAAAGACCAAAATGTTCAGAACTTTTCTTAGGCCAGATGATGTGTTTGTGAGGGTTTAATCAGGCTGCATAAATAATCAGCGTTGCTTATGATACAAAATGATGAAATTCGAAGTGGGGTTCATGAGCAAACAGCTAAGAAAGAATTCTTGAGACATTTTTGGAGAAAAAAGGTGATTTTATTATAGCACGGGGACAGGACCCATGGGCAGAAAGAGCTGCACTGGGGTTGTGAGGAGTGACTGATTATATACTTTTAAGTTTGCAGAGGGAGTGGGGATAGAGAAATTTTGAAGCAAGGCTTTCAGGACCTTGAGGGGCTAGCTGTTAAGGTTACTTTTAGACTTTAATAAAATATAAACATAAAGTCACTAAGGCAGCCATGAGTTCCTTGGGGAAGGTCACACTCTGCATGTTTCAGGTGTCTGTCAGTGGACTGTAAGCTGGAAAGAGATTTAATTTAAGCTACATTTTTCTTGCCTTTGTTTCCATCATCACAAAATACTAAGTTTCAATTGAAAGAAATGTATTTTACTTTATTAAACTCTATGTTTTAGCCCTTGGTAATATTTGCTTTATTTTCTTAAGTATTTGAAGTTTTTAAAGTTTATTTCTTTTGCGGGGGGGGGGGGTGGGCATAGAGAGAGGGAGACAGAATTCCAAGCAGGCTCCGCACCATCAGGGCAGAGCCTGATGCAGGGCTCAAACTCACAAACCATGAGATCATGATGTGAGCTGAAGTCATACACTTAAGTGACTGAGCCACCTAGGCACCCTGTTTTCTTTAAGTAGTTCTTAGAAATAATGCATTTACAAGGGCACCTGGGTGGCTCAGTCAGCTAAGCATCCAAGTCTTGATTTCAGCTCAGGTCATGATCTCACAGTTTGTGAGTTTGAACCCCACAACTCCCCATGCTGTCCATGTGGAGCCTGCTTGGGATTCTCTCTCTCTCCTTCTCTCTATGCCCCTCCTCCATGTGCACTGTCTCTGTCTCTTTCAAAATAAATATGTAAATTTAAACAAACAAACAAAAAGAAACAATGCATTAACAGTTGATACTGTAAGTAAATACCACTAAATGCACCTTTTGGAAATTGCATTTTCATAAAAGTCACTTTTAGAAGTTATTGTGAGCCACTGGCAACTGGAAGATACTTTCAAATAGTTGAATGGTCTTTGTCTATCATCTAACTTTAGTAACTCCTTTGCCTTCTATTACCACTAAAACATTAATAGAATACTTTTCATATGTTGGAGCCCTAACCCCTAAGCGACTACTTTTAAAGAGGTCACTAAGGTTAAATGAAGTCACTAAGGTGGGGTCCTACCCTATTCAAACTGGCTGCATTTTTTTTTAATTTTTTTTAACATTTTATTTATTTTTGAGACAGGGAGAGACAGAGCATGAACGGGGGAGGGTCAGAGAGAGAGGGAGACACAGACTGAAACAGGCTCCAGGCTCTGAGCTGTCAGCACAGAGCCCGACGCGGGGCTCGAACTCATGGACCATGAGATCATGACCTGAGCCGAAGTCGGACGCTTAACTGACTGAGCCACCCAGGCGCCCCCAAACTGGCTGCATTTTAAGAAGAATAGACACCAACACTGCTCACCAAGAGGAAAAGGCCCATTAGAACACAGCTAGAAGGTAGCCATCCACAAGCCAAGGAGAGAGACTATAGATCACCAAACCTGTTGACCCGTCCATCTCGCACTCCCAGCATCCAGAACTGTGAGAAAAACATTCTGTTGTTGAAGCCACCCAGTCTGTGGTGTTTTGTTGTGGCCACCCCAGCAGACTAACACAGCTCTCACTTCATGTGTTCTCTTTGCCAAAGACATAAATAACGAGGCTCCACACCCAAAAGATGTAGTTGGGGACATACCCGGTATAATTCTAAAAATGCCACAACAATTTAAATCAGCTTCTTAAGTTTTTAATTTTTTTTTTTTTTTGAGAGAGAAAGAGAGCAGGGAAGGGGCAGAGGGAGAGAGAGAATCTTCTTCTATTTTTAAAATGTTTATTCATTTTTGCCTCTGTCCTTGGCTCTTTGCATAGGTCGTTCCTTCCTTCCTGCTTTGCCCTCACCATTTGCGGTATGCCTTAGAGCCTCCGACCCTCCTACACCACCTGAGGCTTCAGGAAGCCGCCCCCATGATAGAAGAGGACCAGGAGCTGGAGGGAAAAATTCCTGGATTGAACCTCAGTGGCTGAAGGTGAGAAGAAGACAGCCCTGGAAATGTGTGACAATTGTGTGACATTTTTGTTGCACAAGGAGGAGGACCATACCCTAAGAAATGCTCTTCGTTACATGATCATGAAGAACCCAGAAGTGGAATTTTGTGGTTACACTACAACCCATCCTTCAGAGAGCAAAATTAATTTATGCATTCAGACTTGAGGTGCTTTTCCAGCTGTTGAGCCACTTCAGAGAGGCTTGACAGGGCTTGTGAATGTCTGCCAGCATGGGCTGGACAAATTTGAGGCCAGCATAAAGGAATATAAGGATCAACAAGCAAGCAGAAATGAATCCACATTCTAGTCTCTTATGCACTGTTGTTGCTTGAGTTGTTAATGTTAGCCATTCTGAGAGGTGGGAGGTGGTGTCTCATTGTGGTTTTGATTTGTATTCCCCTGATGATGAGTGATGTTGAGCATTTTTTAATGTACCTGTCAGTCACCTGGATGTCTTCTTTAGAGAAGTGTCTATTCATGTCTTTTGCCCATTTCTTCACTGGGTTATTTGTTTTTTGGGTGTTGAGTTTGATAAGTTCTTTATAGATTTTGGATACTAACCCTTTATCTGATATGTCGTTTGCACATATTTTCTTCCATTCTGTTGGTTGCCTTTTAGTTTTGCTGATTGTTTCCTTTGCTGTGCAGAAGCTTTTTATATTGATGAGGTCTCAGTAGTTCATTTTTGCTTTTGTTTTCCTTGCTTCTGGAGACGTGTTGAGTAAAAAGTTGCTGCAGCCAAGGTCAAAGAGGTTTTTGCCTGCTTTCTCAAGGATTTTGATGGCTTCCTGTCTTACATTTAGGTTTTTATCCATTTTGAGTTTATCGTTGTATATGGTGTAAGAAAGTGGTCCAGTTTCATTTTTCTGCATGTCACTGTCCAGTTTTCTCAGCACCACTTGCTGAAGAGACTGTCTTTATTCCATCAGATATTCTTTCCTGCTTTGTCAAAGATTAGTTAGCCATACGTTTGTGGGTCCATTTCTGGGTTCTCTATTCTGTTCCATTGATCTGAGTGTCTGTTCTTGTGCCAGTACCATACTGTCTTGATTATTACAGCTTTGTAATACATCTTGAAGTCTGGGATTATGATGCCTCCAGCTTTGGTTTTCTTTTTCAAGATTGCTTTGGCTATTTGGGGTCTTTTCTGGTTCCATACCAATTTTAGGATTGCTTGTTATAGCTCTGTGAAGAATGCTGGTATTATTTTGATAGGGATTGCTACCTACCTGTGTTCTCTGAAGAATGTAAATTGCATGAGTATTTGTCTTTCCAGTGTTCTAATGTTTCTTTTTTTTTAACCTTTTTTAAAATGTTTATTTTTGAGACAGAGAGAGAACAAGCAACTGGGGGAAGGGCAGAGAGAGAGTGGGGGACAGAAGATCTGAAGCGGGCTCTGCACTAACAGCAGAGAGTCCAAAGTGAGGCTTGAACTTGCAAATGGTGAGATCATGACCTAAGCCAAAATCAAGAGTCTGATGCTTAACCGACTGAGCCACCCATGCATCCCCTAATGTTTCCATTCACATTACAAAAGTGCCTAAGTGCCTGCAACTGAGTATTTGCTCAGTGTACAGCGGTAGAGCTGTGAATAAACAGAACACTTCAGTTTCTTGTCCATTTTTAGTAATCTGGCTACTATAAATGTTCACTTTTTTCTTCCCTCCGAGGTGGTATTGCTTAATATTTTCAAGAAAAATAGTTCTGCTAAAAATTCTCTAACATCTTAACTTTCTTCAGCATCCCCTGGTATTTTCCCAGAGCTATTTCTAACACTATCTCTAAACTGCAAAAACATTATTACTGGGGCACCTGGCTGGCTCAGTCAGAAGAGCATGTGACTCTTGATCTCAGGGCTGTGAGTTTGAGCCCCAAGTTGTATATGGAGATTACTTAAAAGAGAACCTTAAAAAAAAAAAAAAGAACAAAAACATTATTACTAATTTTCTGAATTTGCATTTCCAAACTACTCTTCTGAAATAATCTCAGTTCCCCATGCACAACTGTACCTGCAATCACTGGAATATCATAGTCACTTACCAGTCAGGACATGACATCATGGGGGTCAATTACACCCTTTATCTGGAGGTTCAGATACTCTGCATCAGACATTCTGCAACTGTTAAAGTTGTAGCCACTGACCCAAACTAAAATAGCACTAAGGTTGGTCTTTGTTTGAGGTAGATGTCACTTTGCAAAATAGAATTGAGTGTATCCTAGAACACTGAGTAAGAATACTAGGTAGTTAAAAATGGGCAGGACACAATCACTGACCTTACAGGCAAGGAACAAATTTTCTGTGGGAGCCAGAGGCAGAGATCCTGTTTATTCTGGCCTAACATCTCTCTTTAGTCCCAGTCACGGCCCTGTGTAAAGTTTTTTCCCTTGCTCTTAGTCAATCATAATAGAACTCACAAAGTGATGACAAAAGCATCAGCTACATTCATTTGAAGAGGAGTAACATACTGCCTTCAGCTATGCGTGGATTATTTTATGTCTGAATGGTTCTATGGAATGATAGGACCATTTAGATCACTGGATTTGGGAACATCTCATTTCTGGGAAGAGGCTGGCAATCACAGAGTATGAAATTATGCCTGTTCATCGCAGTTCACAAGGAGCAAACTCCTTCTCCCTCTAGGTTTCCAGCATCCCTTGGAGAGCAGCCTGGCCAATGCTCAGATCAGAATGGAGAAAACCCTCGCTGCTGCCTCTAGGGATCCGCCAACTACATTTTCCAGAAGACCGTGCGCGGAATTGAGCCAATGGAAGCGTTTCCGCGGGAATTCATCCCGTAGGGGCGGGACTTCCGGCCTCCTCCTTGTGGCGGCCATTTTGCTGCTCTCGGGCGTGCCGGGGCGGGACCGAAGTGACGGAACTGTCAAGGCTCAGGAGTCGTTGTCCCCACGGCGGAGAGGCGGGTCCGCGGCTCGGCGACGACGCCGCTCGAGCTGTCCCGCGGCGGGTGTCTGCTCCTCTTTCGCCGCTCTGGGCCCCGCTCCGCCCACAGAGTCCGATGGCGGCGGCCGCGCGCAGGCACCCGGCTCAGGTAAACGCGACGCCCCCGGACCCTCCCCCACCCAGACTCCCGAGGCCCGAGCGCGGGGCACCTGCTCGTGTCCCTGCGGCCCAGGTCCGGTGTCCGGGCCGGGGAGGCGCTCGTGGGCGGGGCCCCGTGTCTGAGCGCCGGCGTGATGGGGTGCGGGAGCGGGCTGCAGGGGGCGCCGAGGGGGAGGATTCGGGGGTGTGGGGTCTGCTCTCAGGGACACAGGGTGTGCGGCGGGATCACGGGGGGACTGGCGAGCTGGGGTGTGGTACCTCCGTTCTGAGGGCGCTGGAGGGTCGTGAACCGAAGAGGGACACGGTCCGTGTTTGGGTGTGAATAGCTTTCCGAAAGCTTCTCAAGAGAGAGGTGAAAGGGGGTGATGAAGACAAGGAGGCCCCGGGAGTGCAGTTCTTGTCGAAGGTCACAGAGCTGGTAGGAGGACTGAGGCGCCGAGGTTGGTCATCCCGAGGTCCCTGGGTTCCAGGGCCGGGCGGGATGCAGGGGAGGCCTGACCTGGTAGAGCCCAGCCCTGGTTGCCTTCACTCAACCACAAGTTCTGAAGGTTGTGAAAGCTCATATGGCACCTGCGCAAGTCCCTCACTGATCTTGACATCGCCAGTACGGTGTCCAGGATTGTGGTGTCTTGAGCCCCTTCCCTTGCTGTTTTTCCAACGGCTGGGTGTGGGGTCCCTGAGGATACCCCAAGCCGAGGCTCCTGAGTGCAGGCCAAGGGTTACATATAAACAGGTGTGAGAAGCTATCCCAGAAATAGATATCAGAGTGTGCAAATGCTTGGACAGGTACGACCTGCGTCCATTCTCCCTGTCGGGAACAAAGCAGAGGGTCAAGGATCAGGCCTGTAATGTGGCTGTTGAGAATTTGGGCACCTCTTTTGGAGGCAATGAGAGGCTTGGATAAGAGGGGGAGGGGCTGGTCTTACCGAAGTCTTAATGGGCTCTTTCCGGTTGTAGAAAAGATAACAGACCTTGGGGGTAGGGGAGGAGGCAGCTGCTGCAATCCAAATGAGTGCTGATGAACCAAAGCAATGGCCATAGGGGTAGGTGAAAAGTTGGACTCTTCCATTTTTAAAAGAAGGGTAAACTAGATTTTTTGATGTTGTAGGTGAGGGAGAGAAAAAAGTCAGGGATGACCCCAGGGATTTTGGTCCTAGCAGCTGAAGGGATGGAGTTTCATCACCTGGGGTGGGGAGGTTGACGGTAGGTTAATTTTCTTTGGGACTGCCAGGAGTTTCGTTTGGTCCTGTTACGAGTCCTGTTAGGAGATATTTCAGGGCACAGCTCGTGGAGACAGCACGTGAGTAGCTGGATTTGCCGGTCTGGAGATTTGGGGAGGAGGTACAGGATGAAAACATCCAGAAGTGGTGGCTGTTGTGTAGACCAGAGAGGAGCTGTGGACTATGTTTAGGTTGGGGAATGCAGGTCATTGTGACAGTGCCTTAGCTGGCCAAATAGAGGGAGGTGCATGATGAGGAGTGATTTTCTTGCTGTGCACCTGATCAGGGTTGCTGGGCACACAAACACGGGTGAAGTAGAGACGTGATGGTGGGGAACACATGGGAGAGAGGATGATCTGGCAGGTGATGAAGGCTCCTGTGGAGTGGAGGCCGTGGAGGCACGGGAGTAATTGAGACAAGAGGACACTGAGGCCAGGCTCCTGCTTACTCACTATTGCAGTTTCACGGGAATTTTGTGGTGAGCTTCGGTGAGGTTTGTGGTGTTCAGTCTTGATGGTGCATAGTTCTGGGGCAGACTTTCAAAAACGGTGGCTATCGGACCAGGATGGAACTGTGGGTCACACTTTAGGAAGTGTGTAATGTAGGTTATAGTGGTAATGCTGTTAGCTGGTCAGAAAGACTAGGGTGCATGCTGAGAGGTGCTTCTCTTGCTTAGCTCCTGGTTGACATCCTAAGTATGAGAAACACAGGTGACAGGGAGAAATGATGGTGTGAATGTGTGGGAGAGAGGATGATCAGGGAGGCTAAAGCTTCCATGGCACAAGTGGCTGCAAGATGGCTTCGGAGGAGTAATTGAGGCAAGATGACACTGAAGGCAGGGCTCCTGCTAATTCACCACTGTATGGATTCACCAGAATTTTGGGGGGGCTTTGATGGGGTCTGGGGTGTTCGGGTCTTGCTGGTGGATAAGATCCGGTAAATGTAGTCCTTTGTGAGAGTCATCATGCCTGGCTGGGGTTTTAAGGAAGGTTGAGTGGAGAGGTGGGGAGTTGTGACCACTGAGACGACAGCAAGTCCAGCACAGAAGTGGAAGTGGGCCATAGCCATCTAATGCATATGTGCTTCTGGGCGGCTGACACTGAAGCAAAGATCAGAGGCACAGAGGAGGACTTCAAAGCAGAATTCAGGGCTTTGCCCAAAGTAGAGTTTGTGGGAGTGCAGCTGTAGGGACTGGAGATGTGAGAGAGGAGAGTCTGCAGAGCAGTGTGCACATCAAGAGGAAGTGTGTGCTCAGGGCCACAGGGCCCTGGTATTGGAGGCTGAAGGGTACAGCATGAGCCCACATTTCAGTGTGTCTTGGGAGTCTCAAAATGGAGGCCCTAGGGAATTGTATGGTTGGGACCCTACAGGCCAGGATGAATTTGGATGACATCTCTGTCTCCCTGCCTGATGTTGCTGAGGGCTGAACTCAGTGAATAAAGAGACCCTGAGGATGGGGGGGGGGGGGGGGGGGCGGTGCTAGTGGCACATAGGCCTGGAATTCTTGGAGTGGGGAGCTCTGGAGGAGGAGGAGTGTGGGGTAGATGTATGGTGAGATGGATTGTGGGATCTCAGAATGTTCATGGTTTCATCTGTCCCCATCGTAACAGGATAGTGTGTCCTTTGAGGATGTTGCTGTGTACTTCTCCTGGGAGGAGTGGAGGCTCCTTGATGAAGCTCAGAGATGCCTGTACCACGATGTGATGCTGGAGAACTTTGCACTTATATCCTCACTGGGTAAGGCCCTCTCCCTCCCCAGTGGCCTGAACTAGGTCCTGTTCTCCCCCAACCCATCCCTTCTCAGTCTCTCTTACATGTGGACCATGGGCACTGTGGGTTCTCAGCTTTCTGGGTAGTTGCCATGTCGATAGGGCTGGTTTGTTTGCACTGCCCTCTTCTCCCCGCCCTGCAGCCTCAGTACCTGCTATACTAAAACCCTCATAGGGAAGGATTCAAAGTTAGTCGATTTTTAGTGACCGTAATGGATTCCACCATGCTTGCTCTCTTCGTTTGGGTCAGTGAGTACAGATCCATGTCACTTCTGTATCCCAGGGGTTTTGTTTGTTTAAAGTTAGCTCTACAGCCTTGGGTCTTGAACTTAGAATTCTGAGATCAAGAATTACATGCTCGGGGCGCCTGGGTGGCGCAGTCGGTTAAGCGTCCGACTTCAGCCAGGTCACGATCTCGTGGTCCATGAGTTCGAGCCCCGCGTCAGGCTCTGGGCTGATGGCTCAGAGCCTGGAGCCTGTTTCAGTCTGTGTCTCCCTCTCTCTCTGCCCCTCCCCCGTTCATGCTCTGTCTCTCTCTGTCCCAAAAATAAATAAACGTTGGGAAAAAAAAAAAGAAGAAGAATTGCATGCTCTACTAAGTGAGCCAGCCAGGCTCCCCTGTTTCCCAGGTTTTGATCCCATCTTTTAGCTGACATGTCTTCCTGTCTCCTTGTGCTGGGTTTGCAGACATTGTCAGACTACTTAGCTGAATCACAGGCTACTTTTCAACAGACTCCTGCAAGGTTTGTACTTTAGGTGTATTTTCTTTTTCCCCCCAGCCTTCTGGAGATACAAATTTATATATATTCAAGTGTACACTGTAGTGATTTGATATATGTATACACTGTGATATAATTTCCACAATTGAAGTTAATTAAATATCCATTCTTATAAAATTATTACATTATTTTTCTGTATGAATGCCTAAGATCTACTTTTAGTACTTTCAGTAAATTTCAAGTATACAGCATCATTATTAACTGCAGTCACCATGCTGTATGTTACATTTTCAGAACTTTTCATCTTATTACTGAATGTTTGTACCATTTGACCAACATCTCCCCATGTCCTCCACACCCCGGCTTCTGGCATTCTATAGGCATACCTTGGAGGTATTGCTGGTTTGGCTCCAGACCACTGCAGTGTAGAAACATCACAATAAAGCAAGTCGGATGAATTTTTTGTTTTCCTGGTGCACGTAAGTTATGTTTGCATTATTGTAGTCTATTAAGTCTGTCATAGCATGGTGTCTCAAAAACAATGTAGCTGATTTAAAAATAGTTCGCTGCTGTCATCTGAAATTGCAGCCAGTCATGTTTTTGTTGGTGAAGGGTCTTGTCTTGATGTTCATGGCTGCTGACTGCCCAGGGTGGTTTGTAAGGTGAGTGGCTGTGGCAGTTGCGTAAAATAAGACAACAACAAAGCTTGCTGCATTGGTTCACTCTTCTGTTCATTAGTGATTTCTCTATAGCATGTGATACTGTTTAACAGCATTTTACCCACAGTGGAACTTCTTTCAGAACTGGAGTCAGTCCTCAAACCCTTTTGCTGCTTTATCAGCTAAGCGTATGTAATATTCTAAATTTTTTGTTGTAATTTCCACAGTCTTAACATCTTCACCAGGAGTAGATTTCATTTCTTTGATTTTTTTTTAAATTTTTAATGTTTATTTATCCTTGAGAGACAGAGAGACAGAGCATGAACAGGAGAGGGGCAGAGAGAGAGAGGGAGACACAGAATCGGAAGCAAGCTTCAGGCTCTGAGCTGTCAGCACAGAGCATGACATGGGGCTCAAACCCACGAACCGTGAGATCATGACCTGAGGTGTAGTCAGATGCTAAACCGACTGAGCCACCCAGGTGCCCCTGTTTGAATTTATTTTATTTTATTTTATTTTATTTTGAGAGAGAATGAATGCATGTGTGGGGGAAGGCAGAGAGAGGGAGAGAAAGAATCCCAGGTAGGCTCTGCTCTATCAGTGCAGAGCCCATGAACTGTGAGATCATGACCTGAGCTGAAATCAAGAGTCGGATGCTCACCTGAGCCACCCAGGTGGCCATGTTTTGAATTTTTAAAAATTTTAATTCCAGGATAGTTAAATACAGTGTTTTTATATTTTCTAAATTTTGGATTCCATCTCAGTAAACTACTTTCTTTGTTCATCCATATAAAGCAACTCCTCATCCATTCCATTCAAGTTTTATCATGAGCTTGTAGCAATTCATTCATATCTTCTAGCCCCACCTCCAGTTCTGTTGTCATTCCCACCACATCTGCAGTTACTTTCTCCAAGGAAGTCTTGAACCCTTCAAAGTCATGGTGAATCCTTTCCAGAAGGTTTCTATTTACTTTGCCCAGATCCATCAGAAAAATCACTGTGGCAGCTCTGTCTGGTTTTACAGGATGGTATTTCTTAAAAATAATGCTTGAATATCAAAATTATTCCTTGATCCATAGGCTACAGAATGGATGTTGTGTTAGCAGGCATGAGACATTAGCTCATTGTACATCTCCATCAGAGCTCACGGGTGCTTTGTCACTAAGCAGTGATATTTTAAAAGAAAGCACTACGTCTCAACAGTGGGCTTAAAATATTCAGTAAGCCATATTATAAACAGATGTGCTGTCATCCAGACTTTGCTGTTCTATTTATAGCACGGGCAGAGTAGAATTCCTAAGGGCTTTTCAGAATGATACGTGAGCCTTGGCCCTAACAAGCTTGACTTTTCCAGCTATGAAAGTGCTAGATGGCCATCTTGCAGTCGAAGGCTGCTCGGTCTGCATTTGGAAAATCCGTGGTTCAGTGTCACCACCTTCACGAACGATCTCCGATCTCCGCTAGGGCTACCAGAGCACTTGCTGCAGCTTCTGCATCAGCACCTGCTGCCCCACCTGGTCCTTTGCTGTTAGGAGACGGCTTCTTTCCTTCAGTGTCACGAGCCAACCTCTGCTAACTTCAAACTTGTGTTCAGCAGCTTCCTCACCTCCCCTGGCCTTCATAGAAGGGAGAGAGTTAGGGCCTTGCTCTGGATTAGGCTTTGGCTTAAGGGAATGTTGTGACTGCTTTGAGCTTCTGTCCAGAGCACTAAAACTTTCTCTGTATCCGTAGTAAGGCTGTCCTGTGTTCTTATCATTTGTGTGTTCGCTGGAGTAACACTTTTTTTTTAAATAATTTATCCTAATTAAAAATATAACGTTTATTTATTTTTGAGACAGAGCATGAACAGGGGAGGGTCAGAGAGAGAGGGAGACAGAGAATCTGAAACAGGCTCCAGGCTCTGAGCTGTCAGCACAGAGCCCAACGCTGGGCTTGAACTTACAGACCGTGAGATCATGACCTGAGCCGAAGTTGGACGCTTAACCAACTGAGCCACCCAGGTGCCCTATCCTAATTAAAAAAATATATATATATTTATTTATTTATTTTTGAGAGAGAGAGAGAGAGAGAGAGAGAGAGAGAGAGAGATAATGTGGGGGGGAGGGGCAGAGAGAGAGGGAGACACAGACTCTGAAGGAGGCTTCAGGCTCTGAGCTGTCAGCATAGAGCTGGATGCGGGGCTCGAGCTCACGAACCTTGAGATCGTGACCTGAACCAAAGTAGGATGCTTAACCAACTGAGCCACCCAGGTACCCCTGGAGTAGCACTTTTATAAATGCTTGTTTATTTTATTTTGAGAGAGAGAGAGAGAGAGCAAGCATGTGGAGGAGAGGCAGAGAGAGAAGGAGAGAGAATCCCAAGCAGGTTCTGCACTGTCAGCACAGAGCCCGACTCGGGGCTCGATCTTATGAACCATGAGATCATGACCTGAGCTAAAATCAAGAGTAAGATGCTTAACCATGAGCCACCCAGGGGCCCCTGCATGTTTTGTTTTGTTTTGTTTTGTTTAATTCCAGTACCATAATATTTTGATTAGTATTGTTTTCTGGTATAGTTTGAAATTACAAATGTGATTCCTCTAACTTTGATCTTTGTAATCAAGATTTCTCTATTTGACGTCATTTGTGGTTCGAATTTTAGGATTCTGGTTCTGTTTCTGGTAAAAAATCCCACTGGAATTTTGGTAGAGTGTAGTGAATTTTAGGTTGCTTTATGTAGTAGAAATATTTTAATAGTGATTCTTTCAGTCTACAAACATGGGATATCTTTCCATTTATTTGTGTCTTCAATTTCTCTCATTAATGTCTTACAATTTTCATTGTATATATCTTTCATCTGCTTGGCTAAATGTATTCCTAAGTATTTTATTTCTTAAATGCTATTGTAAATGGAATTGATTTCTTAATTTGTTTCGAGATATTTCATTGTTAGTAATGGGCATATGTGATTTTTGTATGTAGATTTCTTATCCTGTAGATTTACTGAGTTTATTCATTTTGACAGTTTTTTGGTGGACTTTTTGTAGTTTGCTTTATACAAGATCTATGTCATCTACAAACAGTTTTACTTCTTTTCTGATTTGGATGCCTTTCTTTTTCATCTCTGATTGTTCCAGGTAGGACTTCCAGTACAATTCTGAATAGCAGTTATGAGAGTGGACATCCTTGTCTCATTCCTGATCATAGAGTAAAAGTTTTTACCTTTTCACTGTAGAATGTGCTTTTAGCTGTGGGCTTATATGTGGCCTTTGTGTATTGTGGTGTATGTCTTCTTTACCTAATTTTGGGGAGTTTTATCATAAAAGGATTCTGAATTTTGTGAAATGCTTTTTTTTTTTTTAATATTTGTTCATGTGATCATATGAGTTTTGGTCTTCACTCTTTTATAAGATATAACACATTTACCAATTTACTTATGAGGAACCACCCTTGTATCCCAGGGATAAATATCACTTGGTCACAGTTTATGATTCTTTTCATATACTGTTGAATTTGGTTTGCTAGGATTTTGTTGAGCTTTTTTACATCTATGTTCATTAGAGATGTTGGCCTGTAATTTTGTTTTCTTGTAAGGTGTTTTGGTGTCCTAATTCTAGTCCTCTAAAATGAATTTGAAAATGATCCCTTCCTCTTCAGATTTTTGGAAGAACTTGAGAGTTTAATCCTTCACTCAGGTACCACCTCACGCCAGTCAGAGTGGCTACAATGAACAAATCAGGAGTCTAGATGGTGACGAGGATGTGGAGAAACAGGAACCCTCTTGCACTGTTGGTGGGAATACAAACTGGTACAGCCACTCTGGAAAACAATGTGGAGGTTCCTCAAAAAATTAAAAATAGATCTACCCAATGACCCAGCAATAGCACTGCTAGGAATTTACCCAAGGGATACAGGAGTGCTGATGCATAGGGGCACTTGTACCCCAGTGTTTATAGCAGCACTTTCAACAATAGCCAAATTATGGAAAAAGCCTAAATGTCCATCAACTGATGAATGGATAAAGAAATTGTGGTCTATATACACAATGGAACTACGTGGCAATGAGAAAGAATGAAATATGGCCTTTTGTAGCAACGTGAATGGAACTGGAGAGTGTTATGCTAAGTGAAATAAGTCATACAGAGAAAGACAGATGCCTTATGTTTTCAGTCTTATGTGGATCCTGAGAAACTTAACAGAAGACCATGTGGGAGGGGAAGGAAAAAAAAAAAAGGTTGGAGAGGGAGGGAGCCAAAACATAAGAGACTCTTAAAAACTGAGAACTAACTGAGGGTTGATGGGGGGAGGGAGGGTGGGTGATGGGTATTGAGGAGGGCACCTGTTGGGATGAGCACTGGGTGTTGTATGGAAACCAATTTGACAATAAATTTCATATTAAAAAAAAAGATGTTGATAGAAATCTTGTGGTCATGACCTTTTCTTTGTTGGGAGATATTTGATTTCTGAATCAATTTCCTTGTCATTTGGATTTTATGTCTTACAATTCAGTGTTGGTAGGTTGTATGTTTGTAGGACTTTATTCTATGTTATCTAATATGTTGGTGTATATAGTTCATAGTAGTGTTTTATGATCCTTTGTGTTTCTGTGCTCTCGCTTGCAATTTCTCCTCTTATATTTCTGCATTAATTTATTTGAGTCTTGCCTTTGTTCTAAGTCTAACTAAAGGTTTTTCAAGTTTCTGCTCAGAAAACCAGCTCTTAGTATTGTTTGTCTTTTTATTTTTCTAGTTTCTATTTTATTTTTGGTCTGATCTTTGTGTTTTCCTTTGTTTCTCTAACTTTGGTCTTAGTTTGTTATTTTTCTAGTTTCTTAAGGTGTAAAGTTAGGTTGTTTCTTGGAGATCTTTTCTTTTCTTTTCTTTTTTTAAGAGCCGGCATTTATTGCTCTAAACTTTTTTCTTAGAACTGACTTTTCACATTCTATATAGATATTTTTATGTATGTATGTATGTATTAATGTTTGTTTATTTTTAAGAGAGAGAGTGTGAGTGGGGCAGTGGCAGAGGGGGACAGAGCACCTGAAGCAGGCTCTGTGCTGACAGCAAAGAGCCCAATGTGGGGCTTGAACTCACAAGCTGCGAGATAATGACCTGAGCGGAAGGAAGACACTTCAACTGAGCCACCCAGGTGCCCTCCATATAGATACTTCTAAATGTTTATTTTTATCTTAGCGTGAGTGGGGGGAGGGACAGAGACAGAGGGGGACAGACATTCAGAAGCAGGCTCTGTGCTAACAGCATCAGACTCATTGCGGAGTTTGAACTCATGAACTGTGAGATCGTGACCTGAACCGAAGTCGGACACTCAACTGACTGAGCCACCCAGGCACCCCTCACATTCCATAGATTTTGTTTCCACTTTTGTTTTTCTTAAGATACTTTTTTATTTTGCTTTTGATTTATCCTTTGGCCAACTGATTGGATAGGCATGTGTTGTTTAATGTCCACATATTTGAATTGTTAAGTTTCCTCATGTTACTGATTTCTAGTTTCATCCATTGTTAGGAAAAGGTACTTGACAGAATTTCAGTCTTCTGAAATTTGTTAAGACTTGTTTGACATGTGATTTATCTTAGAGAATATTCTGTGTCACTTGAGAGTGTGTATGCTGCTATAGTGCAATGGAATGTTCTATATATGTCTTTTCCATCCATTTGGATGAGAATGTTCAATTCAGATATATCCTTAGTATTTTTTGTCTGGATATCTGCCTGTTGTTGAAAGGGGGATATTGATAATTAATATCTGATTGCTGTCTTTTCTGTCTTCAGATCTAGTCGAATTTGCTTAATACTTAAATTAGATGCTTTGATGTGTGATGCATATATACATAAAATTCGTGCATTCTCTTTATGATTTCATTCCTTTATCATTATGTAATGACCTTCTTTGTCTCTTGACAGTTGTTAACTTAAAGTCTGTTGTATCTCCTATAAGTATAGCTACCCCTATTCTGTTTTGGTTTCTACTTGTGTGGACTATCTTTCTCAATTCCTTCACTTTCAGCTTCTGTGTGTCCTTAAGGCTGAAGTTACTCTAGTGTTGGCAGCATATAGTTGGGTCATGTTTTGTTTTGAGTTCAGCCACTCTGTCTTTTGATTGGAGAATTCTATTAGCACCTACTGTTGCCATGTTAATTATCGTCTCAGAGTGTTGTAGTATCTTCTTCATCTTTTGCTGTCTTCCTTGGTGATCTGATGATTTCCCGTGGTCTTATGCTTCCATTCCTTTCTCTTTTGTATCTCCTATAGGTTTTTGCTTTGTGGTTACCATGAGGCTTACATAAATAATCTCGGGGCAGGTGGGTGGCTCAAGTCTGAGCGTCTGACTCTTGATTCACATCATGATCTCATGGTTTGTGGGTTTGTGCCCCGCATTGAGATCCACACTGACAGCACAGAACCTGATTGGGATTCTCTTTCTGTCCCTCCCCCCACTCACATGTGCGCGCACGCGCGCTCTCTCTCTCTCTTAATAAATAAACTTAACGAAAAAAAGAATGCCTCATCAAGAATGATGAAATAAAGTGAGGTGAATGATATAGGCATTGTGACATAGCATTAGGCTACTAGAGACCCTCTGAACTGTTATAATGAAGGAGGATCATTTACTTTTGCAACTTTTTTTTTAAGTTTATTTATTTTGAGAGATAGCATAAATGGGGAAGGGCAGATAGAGGGAGAGACAGAATCCCAAGCAGGCTCCGTACTGTCAGCACAGAATCCAATGCAGGGCTTAAACTCACAAACTGTGAGATCATGACCTGAGCCGAGATGAAGAGACGCTTAACTGACTGCACTACCTAGGTGCCCGCCCCCATTTGCTTTTGGACCATGGTTGACCATGGGTAAGTGAAACCATGGAAAGTGAAATGGATGAGGGACTCCTGTATTTTGACTATGACTATACAATTGCATTTACCAGTGTATTCTATATTTTCATGTTACTAATTAGCATACTTTCATTTCAGCTTGAAGAACTGTTGTAGCATCTTCTGTAGGGTACATCAAGTGGTGAACTCCCTTAGCTTCTGTTTGTCTCGGAAAGCAGTTCTCCTTTATTTCTGAATGACAACTTTGCTAGTAAAGTATTTTTGGTTTGCAGTTTCTTTGTTTCAGCATTTATAGAACACACCATGCCACTCTCCTAGTATTCAGTGTTACAGCTAAGAACACTACTCATACCCTAATGGAGGTTGGGGTGGGGGGGTCCCTTGTGTGAGTTCTCTTCCCACAGCTTTCAAATTCTCTGTCATTATACTTCGATTTTTATTATATAGTTGACTTTTTTTTTTTTTTTTTTTTAAGAGCGAGAAGGCACAAGTGAGCAAGGGGCAGAGAGAAAGAGAGAATCCCACGAGGGGCATAGAGACAGGGAGAGAGAATTGGGGCTCACCTGGGGTTCATGCTCACCTGAAGCAGGGCTCCAGCTCACCCGATACGGGACTTGAACTCACAAACTGAGATCATGACCTGAGCCTTCTTAACCGAAGCCACCCAGGTGCCCCATATAGTTGACCTTTGAACAGCACAGGGGTTAGGGACGCTAACCCCCATGCAGCCAAAAATGCATGTATAACTTTTGACTTCTCCCAGAACTTAGTTACTATTAGCCTACTCTTCACCAAAGCCTTACTAATAACATAAATTAACTCATATTTTGTACATTATACATCTACTGTATTCTTACATTAAAGTAAGCCAGAGAAAAGAATATGCTAAAATCATAAGGAAGAGTAAATACATTTATAGTATTTTACTGTATTTACTGGAAAAAGTCTGCTTATAAATTAATCCACACGGTTCGAACCCATGTTGTTCTTAAGGGTCACTGTAATGTGTCGTCTTTTTTTCTTTTTTCTTTTTTTTTTAAAGATTTTATTTTTAAGTAATCTCTGTATCCAACATGTGTCTTGAACTCATGACCCCAAGATCAAGAGTCTCATGCTTTTCTGACTGAGCCAACCAGGTGCCCCTGTAATGTGTCTTGGTAAAGTCCTCTTTGGTTTGAATCTTTTTGGGGACTTATGAGCATCATATACCTGTATGTTCATGTCTGTCCTCAGATATGGGAAGTTTTCATCCATTATTTTATAATCTGTGACTGTTTAAATGAGATTTCTGTCCCTTTCTGTCTGTCTGTCTTCTCCTTCAGGACCACCATAATGCAAATATTGTTTTATGATGTATAATCCACACAGACTTTGCTTATTCATTTTTTTGTTGTCTTTTTTCTAATTTGAATAATTTCAAAATATCTTCAGTTTCAGATTTTCTTTTTTTTTTTTCTTTTCAGATTCATTCTTTTGATTGATCAGGTTGGCTGCTGATTCTCTCTTCTGTATTTTTTGGTTTGTTTCATTCATTGTATTCTTCACCGTAACTTTTTTTATTATTAAATTTAAATTCCAGTATAGTTAACATACAGTGTTATATTTGTTTCAGGTGTACAATATAGTATGCCGTAATTTGTTTGGTTCTTTTTTATATTTTTGTATCTGTCTGTTGAAAATCTTTTGTAATTGTTTTCCTTATTTCATTAAATTGTATTTTCTTGTAGTTCAGTGAACTCCCTTAAGACAATTATTTTGAATTCTTTGACAGTTCATAGATCTGCATTTTGTTAGGGTGATGGATAAATTACTGTGTTCCTTTGGGGGTGTTCTGTTTCCTTGATTTTTTTGTGTTTCTTGTAGCCTTGCATTGATGTCTGTACATTTCATGGAGTAGTCACTTCTAGACTTTACAGAAAGGTTTTAGTGGGGAAGATCTTTACCTGTGTGTGGCAGTTCCCACTACAAGATGGCCAAGAGGCTTAGTGTCTGCAGCTCTGTCATCTGAGATCAATGTTAGAAAGATTGCAGGAGTCCTCAATAGCTAAGGCTCTGTGTGTCCACAGTAGTAGAGAAACACTTTCTCCCACAGGAAGTATTTTGGCCATGGGGTTCCCATCTTGATGCCCAGTCCAGCTCTTGGGTGTCTTCCTGGTAGTGGTAGCATTGGTGTCTGATGTGCAGGCACCTGCAGAGCAGGTACAGGTCTGGTTTCTAGGGTGTGAACTGACACAGAGCATTAGCAGTTCTAGGGTCCCAGATGCCAAATAGTCTGCAGCAGTGTTGAGTGTGCTATGTGAGATGCGGTTGGACACTGAGCATTGATGGAACCTGTGACAGGAGCATGGGTACATTTAGACAGTGTCTCTGGGTTTTGAGGAGCTGGCTAGCCCACAGTGGCCATGGCTTTGGTACTTGAGGCTTGGGCACTCAGGTGACAGTTATGGAATATGGGCAACCACGGAGCAGTTGCATCTCTTGGGTCCAGGGTGTGTGCGGGTTTGATGTGAGTGCCAGCTCTGCTCCCGGGGTGGAGCAGTAGCTCCTTTTTTGGCAGAGGGGGCAGCTCAGTTATTATTCCCTGGCAGGTCCCCATGGTGTCAGCTGTCGGTCATGTTAGTGCAGAAGCTGCCAGGGTCTTCTGCACAGCAGACATCTGGGGTCCATGTCTACAAACACCTGGACACTTCTACTGTGTAACCTGTGATAGTCCACAGCTGTAGTGGGACTTGTTGAGGTTCGCAGCAGTGGCTGCTGGGGTCCCCTGTAGAGTAGGCCACTGCAGAATGCAGTGGCATCACCCCTTTGGCTGACACATATAGTGCCCACCCTTATTTTCTGTCTCTCCAGGTGTCTTCACTAAGCCAGTGTGCCCATCAATCCTTTTTGTGGTTATTCTCCTTTTTGTGTGCTCCCTTGTGTTGCTGTTGTGTCTTAATTGGACTCTTTTTAAATATTTTTTTAATGTGTTAGAGAAAGCAAGAAGGGGAAGGGCAGAAAGAGAGGTAGAGAGAGAATCCCCTGCAGGCTCCACGCTGTCAGTGCAGAGCCCAACGTGGGGCTCAGTCCCATGAACTGTGAGATCATGACCTGAGCTGAAATCAGGAGTCGGATGCTTAACCAACTGAGCCACCCAGGTGCCCCTCTTGTTAAAAATGTTTTAAAAATTTCATTTAAGTCCAAGGTTGTTAACATGTAGTGTAATAATGGTTTCAAGAGTAGAATTCAGTGATTTATCACTTACATATAACACTCAGTGCTCATCCCAACAAGCATCCTCCTTAATGCCCATCACCCATTTAGTCCACCCTTCGCCCACCTCTCCTCCAGCAACCCTGAGTTTGTTCTTTGTATTTAAGAGTCTCTTATGGTTGTCTCCCTCTCTGTTTTTATCTTATTTATTTTTCCTTCCCTTCCCCTGTGTTCATCTGTTTTGTTTCTCAAATTCCACATATGAATGAAATCACAGAATATTTGTCTTTCTCTGACTTATTTCACTTAGCATAATATACTCTGGTTCCATCCACATTATTGCAGATGGCAAGATTGCATTCCTTTTGATCACTGAGTAATATTCCTCTGTGTGTGTGTGTGTGTGTGTGTGTGTGTGTGTGTGTGTGTACACATGTATGTATGTATGTACACATGCCACATCATCTTTCATTAGTCGAAGGACATTGGGTTCTTTCCATAATTTGGATATTGTTGATAGCCAGCCGCCCCTCTTAATTGGACTCCTAAACCTGCTAAGGTCAAAGGCTGGTTTCCTCTGCTGTCATGCTGACATCATCTACCTTGCTCTTTTTTCTAGGCCTCTTGTGTGCTGGACAGCCCTGGGACAGGGCTGGCTGTTCATTTGTCCTGTTTTTCCCTTAGGACTTGTATCATCCACGTCCCATGTAGTTGCTCAGGGCTTACAGAGAAGAGTCCTTGCGTATTACATGGACATGACTCCAGATGTGGCAAGGTGGACTCAGCGGGGGAAGGGATGGGCTGGTCCTGGTGAATGGCTGGAGAGAGTGTGCCATCAGGGATGTGCTCAGATTACACCAGAAACCTGTCTTTATTCACGCCCACTTTTCATGTCATTTCCACTGGCCGCACTTCATTACTACCTTTTTCTTCTCTGGCTTGACACTTTGCCAATTTCTTGGTTCTTCTCATCGTTTCTACTATGACTTTCAGTGCAGTGATGATCATCACCTCTCTGACTCCTCATCTCACCCATTTCTCTCAGTGTTCTTTCTGTGTGCTCCAGCATTAGCCATGAGATATTCACGTGTCCTTACAATGACATGGAACAGCAGCTAATCTGTTGCAGCTGGATTTTAGTGGGCTTGGATGCATGCTTCTACTCAGCATCTCATCAGCAGTGGCAAAGGTCCTGCCAATAACCGTTGGCAGAGAAACGAGTTGTAGTCCTCATCTCTCTTCCTTGTCTCATATGCTGTCTTTGTTTCCTTCCCTGGTGGGTTATCCACCAGTCTGTGACCTTAGGATCCCAGTAATGCACAACTGAATTCCAACTCCTGTGTCTGGAAAAGCATCCCATAAACTTGTGCCTACACGAGACAGGTGCATATGCATGACGGGCTTACCCCTCACTGTAGTCACCATGTATTTCATGAGAGTTTCTTTGTGTTCAGGTTGCTGCTGTGGAGCAGAGGATGCAGAGGCACCCCTTGAACAGAGCGTTTCTGTAGGTGTGTCACAGGCCAGCACGCCCAAGGCAGCTCTGTCTTCCCGGAAGACCCACCCCTGTGAGATGTGTGGTCCGGTCTTGAGAGACATTTTCCACTTGGCTGAGCACCAGGGAAAGCCAAGCAGCCAGAAACTGTTGAGGTGTGGGGCATGCACAAAACGATTTTATTTCAGCGTAAACTTTCAGCAGCAGCCAGAGCAGCACACGGGAGTGAAACCATTCAGAAGCAGTGTGGACAGGACCTCTTTTGTGAAGAGCTGTGGATTCCATGATTCAGGAAAGCCCTTTACCTGTGGAGAGATTGAGAAAGACTTCCTGCCTGGCTCAGGGCATCTGCAACAAGGGGCCATTCATACTGGAGAAAAGCTAAACACAATCAGCCAGTGCAGGGCAACTATACAGAGCAGAAAAAGTCATTACACCTGGGGAGAATGCAAGAAAGCCTTCGGTCCCAAACACATGCTTTCTCAGGACCAGTGTTTTGTGTGCAGTGAATGTGGGAAAACATTCAGCTACAAATCTTCATTTGTTATCCACCAGAGATTGCATACTGGAAAAAGGCATCATGAGTTTGATGAATGTGGAAAATCCCTTCAGCAAAGCTCAGCCCTCAGTCAGCATGGAAAGACTCACTCCGGATCCAGGCAATACAAGTGCAGCAAATGTGGGAAATCTTTAAGCCACAAATCCGTTCTCATTCATCCCCAGCGATGGCACGGTGGAGAAAACAGTTATATGTGTGGTGAATGTGCAAAATCTTTTAGTCAGAGCTCAGTGTTCATTCCATGTAGAGTTCAAACTGGAGAAAGGCCTTATAAGTGTGGTGACTGTGCAAAATCTTTTACCTCTATCTCTGCCCTAAGTTATCATCAGAGATCTCACACAGGGGAAAGGCCCTATGAGTGCAGTGAATGTGGGAAGTCTTTTATCTCTAGGTCTGACCTCCGTTATCATCAGAGAGTTCATTCTGGAGAGAGGCCTTATGAATGCAGTGAATGTGGGAAATCCTTTATCACTCGTACTGCTCTCCGTTATCATCACAGGGTTCACACTGGGGAGAGGCCTTATGAATGCAGTGAATGTGGCAAGTCCTTTACCCGAAGAAATAACCTCATTATACACCTAAGAGTTCACTCAGGTGAAAGACCTTATGAGTGTAGTGAATGTGGGAAATCTTTTACCTTTAGTTCCAGCCTGCGATATCACCACAGAGTTCACACTGGAGAAAGACCTTATGAGTGTAGTGAATGTGGGAAATCTTTTAACAATAGGTGGACACTCATTCGACACCGGAGAATTCACACAGGAGAAAAGCCGTATGTGTGCAATAAATGTGGGAAATCTTTTACCTGTAGCTCCACCCTACAGTATCATCATCGAGGTCACCTTGGAGAGAGGCCTTATGAGTGCAGTGAATGTGGGAGATCTTTTACTACTAGCTCTGCCCTCCGTTATCACCAGAGAGTTCACACTGGAGAAAGGCCTTATGAGTGTAACGAATGTGGGAAATCTTTTATTTCTAGATCTGACCTCCATTATCATCATAGAGTTCATTCTGGAGAAAGGCCTTACGAGTGTAGTGAATGTGGGAAATCCTTTATCCGAAGAAATAACCTTATTTTACATCAGAGAGTTCACACAGGAGAAAGGCCTTACAAGTGTAGTGAATGTGGGAAATCTTTTAATAATAGGTGGACCCTGATTCAACACCAGAGAGTTCACACAGGAGAAAAACCGTATGTGTGCAATGAATGTGGGAAATCTTTTACCTGTAGCTCCACACTTTGTTACCATCAAAGAGTTCATGAAGGTAAAAGGCCATATGAGTGCAGTGAATGTGGGAAATCTTTTACCTCCAGTTCTACCCTCCGTTACCATCAGAGAGTTCACACAGGAGAGAGGCCTTACAAGTGCAGTGAATGTGGGAAATCTTTTACCTTTAGTGCCAGCCTTCGTTATCATCACAGAGTGCACAGTGGAGAAAGACCTTATGAGTGCAGTGAATGTGGGAAATCCTTTAAGGATAGATCACAATTCAATAAACACCGGAGAACTCACACGGGAGAAAGGCCTTATGAGTGCAGTGAATGTGGGAAGACTTTTAGCCAAAAATCTTCCCTGTCAATACACCAGAGAATTCATAATAGTGAACGGTCTTATGAGTGTAGTGCTTGTGGGAAATCCTTTACATCTATCTCTGGCCTTGGTTATCATCATAGAGTTCATAGAGGAGAAAAGCCTTATCAGTGCAGTGAATGTGGGAAATCTTTTACCAACAGCTCCATACTGATTCGACACCAGAGAGTTCACACAGGAGAAAGACCTTATGTGTGCAGTGAATGTGGGAAGTCTTTTACCAGTAGCGCTACCCTCTCTTACCATCAGAGAGTTCATGCAGGGAAAAGGCCTTACGAATGCAGTGAATGTGGGAAGTCTTTTACTTCCAGTTCCACTCTTCGTTATCATCAAAGAGTTCATGCAGGAGACAGGCCTTATGGGTGTAGTGAATGTGGGAAATCTTTTATCTCTAGCTCCAAGCTACGTTACCATCAGAGAGTTCACACTGGAGAAAGGCCTTATGAGTGCAGCGAATGTGGAAAATCCTTCAGGGATAGTTCCCAATTCAGTCAACACCGGAGAGGTCACACTGGAGAAAGGCCTTATGAGTGCAGTGAATGTGGGAAATTTTTTACACGAAAATCTACACTCTCCCAACATCAGAGAGTTCACACTAGAGAAAGGCCTTAGGTGTGCGGGGAATGTTCAATTTCCTATCCACTGTAACAACTCTGGAGGGAGCTTTGAGGAGTCCTCTATCTGGACTGAATCTCAGACATCTAAACATGCTCAGTGGGGAGATCCCTTGTAAGTTTCATTGACATGGTAAGCTTGTGTAAATATGTTGCACTTGCCATACTGTTCAGGGCTCTTTCCAGATTTAGGTCACAGCTAGATCTTGTGCCCAAAGCCTGTTCTCCTCTACCGCCTGGCAGGTCCCCAAGGTGTGTATTAGTTTACCACCACAGTGTGTTCAGGGAGGCTGACCTTTGTTCCCTCATGAATTGGAGCAAATTAGGAGTAACCTGAGCCCTTAGGGGTCAGCTTCCCCATCTTGACTACCTTCAGCCTGAACCTGAATCATTGATGACCCAGAGAGTATGAGTTTGGCTGGCAGCTTACAGAGAATAACTACCTTTTTCAGGAACATGATGGTCTCCTGTGATACTTGTGAGATGTTTTTCCAGTTTCCAAGTCACAAACTTGAGAGTGGTCTGCTGAACATTGCTTTGGCTTAAACAATAATCAAGGCCCTTTTTTTTTTAATGTTTATTTTTTAGAGAGAGCACACACGAATGGGAGAGGGCCAAGAGAGAGAGAATCTGGAGCAGGTTCCAGGTTCTGAGCTGTCAGCACAGAGCCCTATGTGGGGCTCAAACCCACAAAACATAAGATCATGAGCTGAGCCAAAGTCAGATGCTGAACCAACTGAGCCACCCACGTGCCCCTCGAGGCCTTACTTTTTAAATCCTTTTTAATCTTGAATGTTCTACTTACTCTGTGGGGTGGTTTATAAACAGATTTGGGCTCAACAACCATTAGAGGGTGAACTTTTTAGGAGTCTCAAATTGTCCATGCCTGAGGAGGGAGAGGATGATGGCAGAAAGTAGGTTGCCAGCCTTGACCAAATCTGTATCACTGCCCCACAACCTCTGAAAAACTGCAGGGCTTTCTGGTTTTCATTTGAGGTCTGGATGCTTTGTGTTTTAGGAGTCTCAGTGATGACCCCAAGCAGGGGACAAGTGTGAGACCCTCAGAGGCTTTTGAAAGCATGAATTTTTCACTTACTCAGAGGAGCTATCACAGGGGATGTCAGTACTGTTGAGGTGTTTTCTTCCACAGCTCTGCAAACAGCCATGTGCCCTGATGTCCACAATCCATTGGGCCAGGGTCACTGGTTGTAAGACCACAGGCATCTGGGGAAACCATAATTCATAAAGAAACACTGGCTTAAATAGGGAGTGGAGGAAACTGCAGCCAACTTGATGGAATGTGCCTCTTCTAAAAATGTGTCCAGGAAAGTTTCTGTGACCATGACTTTGCAGGATCAGTGTGTACACAAATCTCAGGACCTCCGGGCACATTTATCTTATGTAGCTAAAGTAATTGTCAGAGAAAAAAATAAAAATTAAAATAATCAAAAGGTTTTGTGGATTCTGTGATGTTTGCCTCAAAGCCGTTATCACACAGACAGGAAAAGAAAAAAAAGATAAAGGAGGATCTATATTCCTGGGATGTGGAGCATTCCTGTTGACTTGTATGGAAATATTATTCACTGTTCTCCACATTTGCTGCCACTGAGGTGATACCCCCATAGGCGTGGGGAAGATTGATGGAGTCAGTGTGCCAAACAGGTTGCCAAACCTGTTTTCCAAAAAGAGTGGGACAGTCTATCTTGAGCTTTATTCAAGATACAGCCTACATGTACTAACCTGCATATATTTAAAGTATAATTTTATAAGTTTTGACATAGTTCTGAACCTCTAAAGCCATCATCATAGTCCTGATAATAACCATATCTGTCACAGTATGTTTACTTAGGTCCTTTTATAATCTTTGCATCCCACCTCTGTAGGTAACCATTTGTTTCTCCTACAATAGACAGATTGAGTTTATGTTTGGAATTTATGTGTCACAATTACTTAGAGACTCATCAATGATACCATGTGAGTAGTGGGTTTTATTCGTTTTTGCCAAGTAATATTTTTGGATATACCAGTTTATCCATTTATCAGTGTACGAGGATTTTTTTTTTTCTAGATTTTGACTACTGAAGATAAGGCTAGTATAAACATTAGTGCTCTCTATGTGAATGTATGTTTCCTTGATCTTCTGTCAGTAACTTAGAGTGTAATGTCTGGGTCACAGGGTAGGTAAATGTTTTACTTTTGATTCTACATTTTGCATCTTCCCAGCAGTGTCTCAGAGTTCCATTTCCTCTGTTTGGCCAATCATTTTAATTTTAGTCCTTTTAATAAGTTTTTAGTGTTATCTCACTTTCTGTTTAAATTGCATTTCTGTAAGGATTCACAATGGGCATTTTTTCCAACGTTCATTTGCTATCTACATCTTTGGTAACATGTCTGCACATATCTTTTTACTATTCTTTGAGCTTTGACTATTTCCTTTAAGAAACAGGACAGTGAAACAAGTGTGTGTGTGCACAATTCACAATGGGATGGACACTTATGCTGTACCCTTTTAAATTTTTTCTGCATTATTAACATATTCTCCATCACATTCTTAAGTCCAGTCATTGAGGAATACAATAAAGTCTTTCTTTGTAGTGGTTTACCCATTTTCCTGCTTTATCACCATCGGTGACCATTGGTTGGTGGGCTGGAGCAGGTGGCCGATAACATTGCATCAGGATGGGCTGGGTTAGACTTTACTTTGAGTCCCAAAACCTGGCGGGGCGGAGGGTGGGGTGGTAGTGATGTAGAGGTCATTGATCACACTCCCCAGGTCCTGGTCCAAGCTGCCTATGTTTAATTCTTGGATTCCTGGCCATAATAAAGACCCGCAGGCAAATGCGCCCATTGGGGGCCTCAGTTTTCTCTTATGTATAATGGGCATTAGGAGCTGCCCCACCCCTGGTCCTTTGGAAGATGTGAAGAGCTGTGTCCATTCCTGTATAGCTCCACCTGTAGGGGGCATCCTAGGGCCAGGCACCTGTAGCTCTCCCAGTTACCACCAGACGCCTATGCTCCCACGTGCGTGCTGGAAAGAAATGGGGCGTCTCAGAAGCCCAGAAGCCCCTGATCCAAATCAGTCCCCAAAAACCACCTGTAAGGAGGAGGGTCTGCACAATACCAAGGTCTTGGTGTGGATTCCCCAGCTAGGAATATCTGAGCAACTAGCTAGGGCCCCCTGAGCCTGTTTGCTGACTATGACATAGAAGCGATGATGGGGTTTACTTGAGCTCCTGGGAACATGAATAAACGTAACAAAACACTGAGCACTTATGCCGGAATCCCATAGGACTTTGAGTTTGTATATGATGTTTTATATCAAGTTTTTAATATAAATATTTCCATAACTTTCCTTTTTCACAGTTCTCTCACTGTGCTTAACTCTGATTTATTGGCATTTATATTGCATTAGTAATACCCTAGTTTTGTTCGTTCTATAGAGTGCCTCATAAATCAATGTTTACTGTAGAACTTTGACTAATCCATCTATATATGACCTAGTTTATTTTCTCTTCTGAATCACTCTATAACTGAAGCCAAGAGCATGCTTGTCAATTGGTGGATTATCACAGAAATATTTTGATTCATTTTCATATATACTGGGAGAGCTCTTCTTATGGACCTCTACTTGCCCTAACTGCTGAATTAATTCTCCTCACACCCTCTTAAAACAAATTCATGATGCTTAAATGCAAAATGATGAGTACTATTATAAAGGTGTGTTATTCCACACCAGAGATTCTTTTCATAGTTACCTTCTGGGTTCGTTAAGGATCATTTTTTTCTTTCCTAAAAATTCAATGCAGGTTTTATTTAAAATTTATATTGTTTAATATGATGTAAACAACAGATGATAGTTGGAAAAACAAAAAGCATTCTTATTTTAATGAATATTCATTTGAGTGCACTGGAAAGCTTCCAAATACATTTTTTAAAAATTCAGTGAAATGTGGCTGGTAAAAGTGTAAGTGATAAAGTATTAAGTATTCTATAAGTTTTCTACAATTAGGATGTTTTTGAAACATTTAAAATTTTCAGTCTACTTTAGCTCTGAATGGGTTAAAGGGAAGTTTTTAAATCAAAATGAAATCACAATGAAACTTTTGTATAGGTGTGTGTGTGTGTGTGTGTGTGTGTGTGTGTGTTTGTATCTTCATATATTGGATAGTTTCCACAAAAATTGTTTTAAAATTTTGCCTAGTATTTTATGGCTTGTGTGAATACTGAAAATATCAGTTCTGTTTTACATCCTGTGTTATTTTTGTGGTTAATTTTTTAGTTGTATTTTTGTATTGTGCATATATTTTTATTTTTAAAAAGTGAAAAGCATATTTTGTGGCTTTAAATTGAGATCTTGTTTTGTAATGACTTGGACATTTAAAACAATTTTTTTTAATGTTTATTTATTTTAGAGAGAGACAGAGTATGAGCAGGGGAGGGGCTGAGACAGAGGGAGATACAGAATCCAAAGCAGGCTCCAGCCTCTGAGCTGTCAGCACAGGGCCTGACGTGGGACTTGAACTCACCAACGGTGAGACCATGAACTGAGCTTAAGTCGGACACTTAACCAACTGGCCACCCAGGCACCCCATGACTTGAACATTTCAAGTGCAGTTTTGTTTTAAAAATTTTTAAATAATCTTAGGCTTTTTGTTTTCATGTTAGGATTGGTGCAGTTAATTTTCTATTTGAACTGAGATATAAACTGAGATTTTTTCCTTCTCATTTGCAAAATCCATCTTAATATTTATTTCATTATGTTCTCTACAAATTGATAATCAAATTTAATACGTGTATGTCTCTAAACGTTTACCAGTATGTAGATGTCAGAGGTGTTCCCAGGCTGTCTACTGTGTACCACTAACCCATTCTGGTTTTCCTTCTAGAATAAGTTTCTAGATATAAATGTAAGGTTTCTCAATAAAGTTACATTTATTATTTATGTATTTTGAGAGAGAGAGAAAGCAGGGGAAGGGCACCCCAAGCAGGTTCTGTGCTGTCAGCCTGAAGCCTGACACAGGGCTTGAACCTACCGACCATGAGGTGAGATCATGACCTGAGCTGAAATCAAGAGTCAGACGCTTAGCCAACTGAGCCACCCAGGTACCCCCATTTATTACCCATTAAAATACATTAAAAAAATTTTTTTAATTGAGGTATAGTTGACATGTAATATATTAGTTTTAGAGGTACAACATAGTGATTTGACACATACATCATGAAACGCTCACCATAAGTGTAGTTATCATCTGTCACCTTTCGAAGTCATTACAATATTATTGACTGTATTCCCCATGCTGTATTTTCATGTCTCTGACTTCCTTATTTTACAATGAGAAGTTTGTACTAATCAATCCCCCTCAACTATTTTGCAAATCCCTCTTCTCCTTCCTCCCTGGCAACCACTAGTTTTCCATGATTCAGTTTCTCTCCTTTGTTGTATTGTTTTTTAGATCCCACACATAAGTGAAATCATATGGTAGTTGTCCTTCTTTGACTTATTTCACTTGGCATAATGCCCTCTACATCCATACACACTGTCGTGAATGGCAAGATTCCATTTTTTTTTTTTTTATGGCTGAGTAATAGTCCATTGTGTACATATACCACATCTTTATCCATTCATCTATCAATGGACACTTTGGTTACTTCCATATCTTGTCTATTGTAAATGATGCTGCAATAAATGCAGGGGTGCACAAATCTTTTTGAATTAGTGCTTTTGTTTTCTTCAGGTAAATATCCAGAAGTGGAACTATTGGACTGTATCGTTCTATTTTTAGTTTTTCAAGGAACCTCCATATTGCTTTCCAGAGTAGCTTCACCAACTTACATTCCCATTAACTGCATGAGCGTTCCCTTTTCTCCATATCTTCACCGACACTTGCTTCTTGTCTTTTTGATACTAGCCATTCTGACTGGTGTGAGGTGATGTCTCATTGTGGTTTTGATTTGCATTTCCCTGATGATGAGTGATATTGAGCATCTTTTCATGTGTCTGTTTGTCATCTGTATGTCTGCTTTTAAAATTTTTTTTTTAATGTTTATTTATTTTTGACAGAGAGAGAGAGAGTGCGAGCAAGGGAGGGAAGGCAGAAAGAGAGGAGACGCAGAATCCAAAACAGGCTCTAGGCTCTGCACTGTCAGCACAGAGCCCAACGTGAGGCTCGAACTCACAAACCATGAGATCATGACCCGAGCCGTAGTCAGATGCCTAACCAACTGAGCCATCCAGGTGCCCCATGCCATTTGTATGTCTTCTTGGAAAACTGTCCATTCAGGTCTTCTGGAAATTTTTAATTGATTTGGAGCTTTTTGGTGTTGAGGTATGTGAGTTCTTTACAAATTTTGGATATTAACTCCTTATTGGATATATCATTAGCAAATGTCTTTTCTGATTCAGTAGCTTGCCTTTGCATTTTTGTTGATGGTTTCCTTTGCTATGCAAAAGGTTTTTAGTTTTAGTCCTATTTATTTTTGCTTTTGTTTTCCTCATCTACAGAGACATATTCAGAAAAGTATTGCTGAGGTCAATGTACACGAGATTACTGCCTGTTTTCCTTTAGTAGTTTCATGATTTCAGGTCTTCTGTTTAGGTCTTTAATCCATTTTGAGTTTATGTTTCTGTATGGTGAAAGAATGTGGTTCAGGTTCATTATTTTGCATGCAGGTGTCCATTTTCAATACCATTGATTGAAGAGACTGTCTTTTCCCCATACTATGTTCCTGCCTCCTTTGTCATAGATTAATCAGATAAGTGTGGGTTTATTTCTGGGCTCCCAATTTTACTTAATAACCTCAGGAATATTAGCATTTTTGTTTGAATTGTCTTTTAGTAATTTTATTTATAATATCTAATCTTCCTATATCAAAAATGGCTTATATCTATTTTTATTTAGGTCTGCTTTTCACAATTCCCATAAGTTTTTAGGTTTCTTTCCATTTTTTAAAAAAAAGCTTTTAGTGTTTATTTTTGGGAGAGAGTGATAGAGCATGAGGCAGGGAGGGGCAGAGAGAGAGGGAGACACTGAATCCAAAGCAGGCTCCAGGCTCTGAGCTGTCAGCACAGAGCCCAATGAGGGGGCTCTAAGTCATGAACCATGAGATGACCTGAGCCGTTGGAGGATGCTCAACCGACTGAGCCACCCAGACGCCCCAATTTCTTTCAATTCTTTTGTCACATTTCTTAGTATTTATTTTTCAATTTTTTATTTATACTTCATTAAGATATTTTCTCCAAATGTTTAGATGGGAGAAAGGTTCCTACAGGATTACCATTGATTTTTTTACTTTATTGCATTTCCATGTTAATATTTCATATGATTTTAAAAGGATTCTCGGCTATAGAAATGTCATTTGTTCTAAGTATAATTCATAAATATGCCCTCAGCCTTAGAGCATTAAATATTCCAGACATAACTTACCACCCATCCTCTGATCCATATCTCTTACCACTTCCAGAGTAGACAGACAGACACACAGCTTCTCAGGTAGCCATTCCAGTTGTGACTTCTGCACTCCTGCTCTTTGTTCGCACACAAAAGAAAGGCTAATGGTTTCCTGACCATCCCCAGCTCAGTTTTACCTGAGAACTTACACATCTTGGTACATCTCCCATAGTACCCTCCACACCTGTTTGCACTGGTTGCAAGAAATGGTAATATATATATATATATATATATATATATATATATATATATATATATATATGTATAACCTGACATGGATTTCAGTCCCTGGGCTTTGGGTTTCTCCATGATCTCCAAACTCAAGGACTGGGAAAATGGAATTTAGACTAACAGGGAACCACAGCCCTGAGAACATGCCAGTGGGGTCTCTGAGCGGCTTTGGAAGGCTGGACTTGAGTCTTCCTGTTCACGATCTTTCACTGGTCTCAGCGCCCTCGGGACGTAGGTACCACACCTCAGCCCGCCACTACAGCAGTGACTGCGCTGCACACCCTCTGTTCCACAAGGGCAGAGGGTGGATCCTACACCCCCGATTCCTCACGCGACGGCCCCCCTGTAACCCTCTCCCGCACTCCGTGACGCCAGAGCTCATACACGGGGCCCCCGCCCAAGAGCGCCTCCCCGGCCCGGACACCGGAACCTGGGCCGCAAGGACGCGAGCAGGCGCCCTGCGCTCGGGCCTGGAGGGTCTGGGGGGAGGGGGAGGACCCGGGGGCCACGCGTTTACCTCAGCCGGGTCCCTGCGCGCGGCTGCCTCCATCGGACTCTGTGAGCGGAGCAGACACCCGGGCCGGCAGTCCCTGTCCCGGCCCCGTGGGCAGCCCGGGCGGCGTCGCCGAGTCGCGAACCCGCCTCTCTGCCACGCGCCCATTTCTCTTCTATCACCTTGGTCCCATCCTGACGCTGGAGAATCGGAACACACCCTAGAGCAGCAAAGCAGCCACCACTGGGAGGAGACCGGAAGTCCCGACATAAGCGATGAATTTCAGCGGAAATGCTTCCGTTGGCTCAACTCCGCGCGCGGTCTTCTGGGTAATGTAGTTGGGGGCCCGTGGAGACCGCTGCAGAGATTTTCTCCATGCTGACCAGAGAATGCAATGCGGCTCCCTAAGGGATCCTGGAAACCTAGAGAGAAGAAGAATTGCTTCTTGTTAACTGCGGTGAAGGCATAATTTTGAGAGACTACAACATATCAGGGAGATTATTATACGCAGTTTAATACCCATTGTTTGGAGTGCACTTTGGAGCCACTGTCCCTAACACCAAGCCAACCAAAATAAGTCAGAGGAAGGCCTTGTGGAAGGAATCACCTTTTAAGCCACCAAGTGGCTTGTTCTTTGAAGTTAACTAATTGAGTTCAACTTCTGCAGGTGTTAACCCAGTTATAGTAGGTGGTGTTAGCCACAGCACAGACAACTCCTTGCTCGGGTAGAAGATAATCAAGAGCTCTTCTATTAAAAAAAAAAAAAAAAAGTTAATGTTTATTTTTGAGAGAGAGAGGGAGGAGACAGAGAGAGAGAGGAGGGGGAGACACAGAATCCGAAGCAGGCTCCAGGCTCTGTGTCAGCACAGAGCCTGATGTGGGGCTCAAACTCATGAGCTGCAAGATCATGACCTGAGCCGAAGTTGGACATTTAACTGACTGAGCCCCCCAGGCGCCCAGAGCTCTTTTATTATTAAGAACAACTTTGGTTAGAGAGTCTGAAGATCTTTTTCAGAAGCTATTGTCTTAGCACAAATTCTATAATATCTACCAGAGGTAAGGGCTTTCTGATCACATTTGCCTTTACATTTACTCCTACCCAGGGAAGTATGGCCCTGCCAAATGAAGCAAATCCTGAGTCATGAATACCTCCTTGTAGGTCTGTCTTGACAATGTGAAGCCAAGGAAGCTGATCAATAAGATGCCTCAGTTTGCTTGTGAAAACAAGCAGTTAGATAGCCTAAGAGGGATTGCCCTGCTGTGTGCTAGCTATCTAGGCGTTCATAGGCCCAAGGAGAATGATAACATTCACAGGGAAAGACAAACCCTGTCAGCGCACAAACTGTTCTCTTTGAAGTGTACTGCAGTGGGTGGGAGATGGGCTAGATGGGTGATGGGTATGAAGGACGGCACTTGTTATGATGAGCACTGGGTGTCGTATGTAAGTGATCAGTTAATTCTACTGAAACAATATTTCAGTGTATGTTAACTAGGATTTAGATAAAAATTTGGGGGGAAAAAGTGGTACTGTTCATGGATTCATTTGTAGGGATTGCTGTGTCTACCCATTCAAGCCAGGAGCCATTTAGGTTTTTGTTTTTGTTTTTTAAGTTTATTTATTTATTTATTTATTTTGAGAGAGAGACAGAGAGAGGGAAAGAATATGAGCAGGGGAGGGGCAGAGAGAGAGAGAGAGAGAGAAAATCCCAAGCAGGCTCCATGCTGCCAGAGCAGAGCCCGATATGGGGTTTGAACCCATGAACTGTGAGATCATGACCTGAGCTGAAATCAGGAGCTGGATGCTTAACCGACTAGCCACCCAGATGCCCCAGGAGCCATTTAGCACATATGGAAAGAAAATCTAGCCTAAAAGAGTGAGTCCTTCTAAATACCTTGCAAGGATGTTTACTGCTGGTGAGATCTTTTAGTGAGTAGGGGCAGATCTGACATAGATAATCAAGGGAAGGTGATGGTACAAACATACTAAGATTTATATAAATTATTTATGCCTAATTTGGTACATACGGTTATAATTGAAGGAAGGTAAAAACAAGGCATAGGTTTTCCTTTACACAAAAGTGGAATTTGGTAAGAGACTTCTTAAGGGGGTGGGGGGGGTTGATTGTAGTTTGCATTTACAAATAGAATAGAAGAGTAATTGGTCACAGGGAGAACTAGGAGGTCTCTAGTCTCATGGGAAGATTGGTATCTTTGATGACAAATCCAGAAGCCTGAAAAAGTCACCCTCCCCCAACCTTAGCAGTGGCCTGGGAGTTACTAATAAACGTGTTATCTTTCCAGGTCAATGCCAGAGTAAAGGAAAAAAAGTGAAGAATAAAAGATTTCATGCTTAAAGTATGAAGTCTTGATCCAGCATCTTGGACGGAAGCAGTCTGCTTCAATGTCAGCTGCTTCTCTTATTTGTTGATTTTATTTGGAGGTCTACAGCGTCTGTATAGGACCAGAAGTCAGCTGGTGACTTTAGCTGTGAGATGTGTATCTAAGGCTCAATTACAGCTAGTTTTGAATTAGTGTTGGTGGTCAGGAGCACTTGAAAGGTCCTTTCCAATGGGTCTCTAGAGCTGTTTTTCTCTAGAGAAACATTTGTGATGTTTCCAAATACCCAGTCACCAGGCTCCAGACTATGACTAACAGGATCATTGGAATTAGAAACAGGGAAAGATTCTTTAACCTTTTGGTGATAGGTTTTAGCATAAGACACGAAAAACTTAGAATCACTGGTTATATTAGTATGAGATAACAAGGGATCAGCAGAATGTGGGATCAGCCAGTAAACACTGGTTTACTGGTGACTATTTCATATGGAATGAGTCTATGTTTTCCAAAAGGGGTACTGCAAATAGTCAGCAGAGCCAGAGGCAATACCTTAGGCCAAGGGGGTCCAGTACTTTCAGCAAGCTTAGATATTTTAAGTTTTAGGATTCCATTAGTTCTCTCAATGCTGCCTGATGGATAGTGATAACTCCAGAAGGTTTGAATGGCACTCATTAAAGCTTATAAGATTTTCCCAGTGAAGTGGATGTGTCAGTCACTGGAAATTATGGAAGGTATACCCCATGTAGGAAACATTTTCTAACAGTTTCCTTGCCACTATAAGGGCATCAGCTTTGTGGCAGAGGAAGGTTTCAACCCATTTGGAAAACATACATATAATGAGGACATATTGATAACCCATACTAGGTGGCAATTTAATGAACTCCAGCTGTGGGTAATCAAGAGATATAGAGGGAGGAGTTTGAGGCCTCTGGGGGGAAAATAGTTTGTCCAGTATTAGATGTTGATGGTAAACTGTTTTTGCAATTTTGTAGAAGTCTACCCACCGATGTTTACTTATAACTGAGTCATCTTGAACACACCTTGGCTGATGAAGGAATGTAAAAACAAAGGATTTGCCATGGAGCTGGGAAGAACCAAACAGCTGTCTTGGGTTCCCATGGCCCTAACTGTTTATTGAATTTGCAACCATTGTTCTATCTTAATTTTTCTGATCGGGGAGCAGACTATTGTCATGTCACAGGGACATCAGGATGGCAAAACTCTGGCAGCAAGAGGTCATTTTTTGTTGTTGGAGAATGGCCTTAATCCACATGTGGATAATTGCAACTTTTACAGATTCTATTGCTGCTGCCTCTGCATGACAGTCAGCTAGGACATTTCCTTGGTACTTAGGTGTAGTCTGTTTAATGTGAGCCTTAATTTTGATGACAACAATTTCAGAAGGTAGGAGAATAGCAGTAAGAAGGTCATTTACATGTCCTTTTAAAAATTTTTTTTAATGTTTATTTAGTCTTGAGAGAGAGAGAGAGAGAGAGAGAGAGACAGAGTGTGAGTGGGGGAGAGGCAGAGAGAGAAGGAGACACAGAATCTGAAGCAGGCTCCAGGCTCTGAGCTGTCAGCACAGAGCCCAACACGGGGCTTGAACTTACGAATCATGGGGTCATGACCTGAAGCAAACTTGGATGCTTAACCAACTAAGCCACCTAGGCGCCCCATTCATTTTTTTAAAAAGTTTTTAATTCATTTTGAGAGAGAGAGAGAGAGAGAGAGGGTGCACACAAGTGGGGGAGGGGCAGAGAGAGAGGGAAAGAGAAAGAATCCCAAGCAGGCTCGTCGCTGTCAGCACAGAGCCCAATGTGGGGCTTGAACCCATGAACCATGAGCTCATGACCTGAGCCAAAATCAAGAGTTAAATGCCTAGCCAACTGAGCCACCCAGGTGCCCTACATGTTGTACATTTTTGATTGGGGTCCCAGTGGTTGTAAGAAAACCCTTTGTTTCTATAACATTCCGAAATTACGGATGACCCCAAAGGTATATTGGCTATCAGTATAAATATTAGCAATTTGGCCTTTCCATAACTGGCATGCTCTGATAAGGGCATAGGGCTCTGCTTGTTGGGCTGATTTAGCCTGTAGGAGATTTTTCTTCTCAAGTAGTTCATATTGGGTGATAACAGCATAACCAACCTGGAAATTATCTTTTTTTTTTTTTTACAGTGTGACCCACCAACAAACAAAAATAGATCAGAATTAATTAATGTGATGTCTCAAATCAGGATGTGGTATATGAAATGGGACATTATTACCCCACAGTCATGGGACTCACCTTCATCAGAGGTAGTGACATGGCAGGATTAGTAAGATTATAGTGTTAGGTGGTGAAAGCAGGTTACTCTGCGTGCAGAGAAATTAATTCAGAGTTAAGAGGATTTTTTTAATGTTGGTTTATTTTTAAGAGAGAGAGAGAGCAGGGAAGGGGAAGAGAGAGAGAATGGGGACAGAGGATATGAAGTGGGCTCTGCACTGACAGCAAAAAGCCTGATGTGGGGCTTGAACTCAGGAACCAGGAGATCATGACCATAACCAAAGTTGGATGCTCGATCCACTGAGCCACCCAGGTGCCCTACATCTATCTGAATTCTTATAGGCTTTACACTTTTTATTCTCTTTAGTCAGCATTGGAAGGGTCAGATTTTTGAACACCTCAATTAAATTAGAGAACTATTGTTGGAATTTTTCCTCTTCTATATCAAAGAAAATTATAAAGAATATGGGTATAGGTCAGTCAGGAGACTAAGGTGAGAGCTCCACTGAAGGCAACAGATTAGCCCTTTTAATTTAGAAAGATCTCTGCCTAATTGATTGGGGCTGTATCGTACAGGAAAATGGAATGTTTTTCATTGAAAGACCCTAGAGTCACTTGTACTAGTTGGTATAGAAATTTTTTCTGAATTTTATGAGACAATCCCTCTATGGAAACTTTTTCACTCCTAGAGATGTTGTTGGCCTATGAGAGTGGGAATTAAAGTAGACAGTGTAACCCCAGTACGTACCAGAATTTGTCAAGGCTTTCCATTAAATTTAGCTTTCCCTTGGCTGTTTAAGGGTATTACTGTATGTAGTTTACTGGAGGGCCCCCTGGAGCCCCATCTATTTGGGGAAGATTCCGTTTGATTGAATGTTGATTTGTATAAAACAGGGGGAAAAAGGCTGATGAGGAAGCTGTTTGGTTCAGTTGATGAAGCCTTGACTTTTGGAGAGAAACCCATGCTCACAGAGGCATTCTGGGCTTCATTTGGTTTGTTTGTTGCTGCAGCCTTTGGTATCTTTGAATAAAACCAGCTGTGTCCTAATTGGAAAATGGGAAATGATAATTTGATCCCCACATACAGCCCTTCAGGTTTATTCTCCAAAATTGGGCAATCAGTTTTTGGAACACTGCTTGGCCACGATATTCATTAGACTCTGGAAAAAAATGATCAATTAGAGGCACCTGGGTGGCTCAGTCAGTTAAATGTTGGACTTTGGCTCATGTCATGATCTTGAGGTTGCTGAATTGTGGCCCTGCGTTGGACTCTGCACTGACAACTCAGAGCCTGGAGCCTGCTTCTGATTGTGTGTCTCCCTCTCTCTGTCCTCCCCCTGCTTATTCTCTCTCTCTCCCCACCTCTCAAAAAATTACCAATTAATGGATCCATATATTATAATACTGTCTTGCAGTTAGGTTTCTCTTGTAAAAGGGAGATATTTGGAAATAGAAACTTTAAGATTTTGTTTGCATCTTGTATGTGTTTCCAAGTATGTTGTGAATATGAAATATTTTCTCTACCTCCAGATGGTCTTGCTAAAGTTTATTTGTAAAGGAGTTCTATTTAGTTGTTTTAAATGTAAGTTCTTGTAAGAATTAGGCTGTCAACAATAGCCAAATTATGGAAAGATCCCAAATGTCCGTCAACTGATGAATCGACAAAGAAGATGTGGTGTACACACACACACAGACACACACACACAGACACACACACACACACACACACACACACACACAATGGAATACTACTCAATGATTAAAAAGAGTGAAATCTTGCCATTTGCAACAACGTGTATGGAACTAGAATGTATTATGCTAAGCCAAATAAGACAGGCAGAGAAAGACAAATACATGATCTCACTCATATATGGAATTTAAGAAACACAACAGATGAACATAGAGAAAGGGAAGGAAAAATAAGATAAAAACAGACAGGGAGGCAAACCATAAGAGACTCTTAAATACAGAGAACAAACTGAGGGTTGCTGGAGGGGAGGTAGGTGGGGGGTGGGCTAAATGGATGATTGGCATCAATGAGGGCACTTGTTGAGGTGAGCATTGGGTGTTATATGTAAATGATCAATTAATCACTGGGTTCTACTCCCGAAACCAATACTACATTGTATGGTAACTAACTTGAATTAAAATAAATATATTTAATAAAAAAAGAGTTAGGCATTCTAAAACTCAGAAAGATAGAAACTAATCCAAATGTTTTTCCTGTGATCTTGGATAATATCCAGTATTAAAGCTAATTTAAAGTTGTTGGTTTAATTAAAATGGACATGACTTTAGGGGCACTTGGGTGGCCCAGTCCGTTAAGCATCCGACTTTGGCTCAGTTCATGATCTCGCAGTTCGTGAGTTCGAGCCCCGCATCAGGCTCTGTGCTGACAGCTTGCAGCCTGGAGCCTGCTTTGGATTCTGTGTCTCCCTCTCCCTCTGCCCCTCTCCTGCTCACACTCTGTCTCTCTCTCCCAAAAATAAATAAAAGATTTTTAAAAAAATGGACATGACTTTAGGGTTATCAACATTACATATAAAACTTATTCTGCCTATACTTACTAAAACTCGAGTAAGTTGATGTTATTTCCATTGGAAAATTTGTTAGAAAAGAAAAAAAACTTTAAACTTTGTCTAATGCTTTGTGAAGTTTTATGAGTAATCCAAGAACAAGTAGTAATTAATACTACTGGAGGGGTGCCTGGGTAGCTCAGTTGGTTAAGCATCCACCTCTTGATTTCAGCTCAGGCCATGATCTTGAAATTCATGAGATGGAACCCCTTGTTGGGCTCTGTGCTGGTGGTGGAGAGCCTGCTTGGGATTCTCACTTTCTCCCTTTCTGTCTGCCCCTCCTCCACTCATTCTCTTTCTTCATCTCTCTCTCTCTTTTTCTCTCTCTCTCCCTTTCTCAAAATAAGTAAACTTAAAAGAAAGCCTACTGGAAATAATAAGGGAAATTCCATATGCAAGGAAGTAGGAAAAACTTTCTCCTCTAAAGAGGGAAAGCTTAGGAAAAAATCTGAATGATGTAAAATGGAAAGTTGTAGAAGGTTTATGAGAAGTGAATCTTTGGAAAGGAATTTTGTGCCTGGTCAGGACTGGCTGAGATTATGGAGAATGTTGTGTAAAAAAGTTTACTAGGGAGTGACCACTACCTGGGGAAGAGAAAGGGTAGTGAGAGAGAAGTTGAGCAGTGATACAATATCAACAGAAGCCTAAGCTGATTCTCTGAGGAATCTCAAAAGTTGAATTACCCTTCAGACCCATCCTAAATTGGGGCAAAAGCAATGGGCTTTCATAACAGTCATTGCATGTGACCACCCGGGAAGAGAGCATGCAAAGCAGCTATCTTCAGCCAGGCAATCTGATGGTGTCTGACATTGAGAACTGTTGGCAGCATTCCAACAGCTGAGGGTCCTTCACTCATGGTGAAGATTCTAGTTGGCACATCACAGCATCCCCCACAATAACTGAGATCCATGCAGTGCTCCGGATGTCCTTCCCTCAATAAGTGTATGTATCAACATGCAAGATGACAGCGAAGAAAAAGGAAGGACTGCATAAATTTAAAAAATAAAGTTGATCTTATTGGAATAAATGAGTTTTAATATCAGAAGTACACCAGTAAAAAATTGGAATTTGGCTTTTCTCTCTGTTAAAATGAGTTTTCTTAGATTACTGGTCAAAATTGTAAACAGAAATTTTTCTTTATCTATAATCTGCTTGTAAAAACAAGGTTTTAATATTTTGTCTTTATTTGGTCTTTGATTAAAGTTGAATCTTCTCAATATTAAAAGAGATATTTTTTTAAACAACTATGTAACCCTGTGCATTTGCCTTTAGAATCTCTTATTGTCACCTTGGCATAATAGATAATTAAGTTTTGTAATGACCTGTAATCTTACTTAGGCATGTGCTTTAAAACCTCTGATTTTTCTGACACACTTCCTAAAATTTACCTTCTAAATGATGTCTTTTTAACTAATTAGGCTTGTTTATTTGGTAGGTTAAATGTCAAATTATATGCAAAGCATTGTCAAAAAAGTGATGATAAACCTTCATAGGTTATATTGTGTGGGTGAATGCTGTAACTATTCCAGAAATTCCTAACATTTTGATATGTCCTAAAGTAACTATTGAAGCATTGTGTGTCAGAGAAATAACCAAATTTCCTTGTCAATGGCATTGTAATGAACTATGGCCATTTGGGGCCCCCTTTTTTTTGTCATTTACAGTTATTGTTGTGCTCTGATGCTCTTGCAAATGTGTTTCAACTTTAAAGAGATTCATAGAAGGGATTTTGACAACTACAGGTCTCTGGTAATTTCCAGGACTAATGGGAAAACTGCATTCAAACAGGCATGGAACTGAATGAATTAAGGAAGATGAGTAGTTAAAGTGTCAAATGATGAAGATTCCTTTTGTACATTGAAGCATATTCTGTTATCAATAGGAAAGGACAGAAAACAAAGGCTTCCAAGGATGGATAAATGCATGGACCATTGATGGAATTCTCCCTTAAAAACCTTTATGCCATCCAAGAGATTCAAGCTGAAGAAAACATGTTTAGACTTATTTGTCAGTTCACCATCATTTTTGGTCATGAATTTGTTAAAGCAGGTTGGTATTAGTGCTATTTGTAGGAAGCCAAAAATATGCAGATGACACCCCAAATAAGGGTCATGACCACTTACTCTCTGAACTGGTGATTGTAGTAAGATATAGAAAGCAAAGAACTGTCAGCGGTGCTATGGTACCTTACATGAATAGTCAAGATTGAAATACTTCTGCACTTGAAGTGGTTTCTGTAACCCTTATCAGAAAGATTAAAGGTGGTTCCTGGAGCAACAACAGATCCATTCGGTACCAGCTATTGAGAAAGTACATTGATTATGCTAGGCAGTCTACCCAGTGCTACCCACAGAAGCTACTCAAATTCTTCAAGATGAACTTGGGTTAATACAAGACCTTTCAGGACAACCTTTTTCTCCATGCCCCAAATGACTACAATTGAGACATCAGGTCCTGGGCGAGCTTTTTGGTGATGGACTCTTAAGCTCATGCAACATGGGTGGCCAAGGTGCTTTTTGGCCTGTCTTTCTGTCTGTCTTTCTGTCTTTATATCTTTATTTATTTATTATTTATTTATTTGTTTAAGTTCAAGTTAGTTAACATACAGTATAGTCTTGGCTTCAGGAGTAGAACCCAGTGATTCATCTCACATATGATGCCCAGTGCTCATTCCAAAAAGTGCCTTCCTTAATGTCCATCACCCTTTTAACCCATCCCCCACCCACCTCCCCTCCAGCAGCCTGCAGTTTATTTTCTGTATTTAAGAGTCTTGGGGGGAAGGGCCAAGATGGCAGGGCAGAATGAAAATTTTCTGCTTCTCTCATCCCTAAAATGCAGCTAGATTAGCACAAACCATTTGCACCCTAAAAAATTGACCTGAGGATTAACACAACAATCTGCATAACTTGAGCCACAGAATTTGGCAGGTACATGGCATGGAGAGGTGAACTAGGGGAGAGAGAAGCTGCAGAGACTAGAGAGCTATTTTTGTGGAGAGAGGACAGAGAAAGGGGGGAGAGTACAGGAAAAGCACTTCTCCTGAAAGTAGCTGAAGAGAAAGAGAAAGAGTGGAAACACCCACAAGTGACTGAACAAGAAAGGGAGAAAGGAGAAAGGAGAGGGTTTCAATATCATTAGGACTCTACAAACAGGTGAGAGGGGACTCAGAAATTCCTCAGCTCAATACCTAGTGGTGCTCTGGTGGGAAGGGTGAATCCCCAGGAGTAGGCAGCAAGGTCCCAGAGGTCTACAGGCCACAAAGAGAGAAGTGATTCCCCTGCTTGGAGAGTATTGGGTAGAGGCCAATATGGCCTTCCCACAGGCAAAGGTCCCAGTGGACCCTAGAGAACAGCCATGTTTGCTGGTATTGAAACAAAGATGCCAGGATGTAGTGAAACCCGGCATTGGTTGTGTGTTGTGATTTACCATAATCCGTGAACTGCTGCTGCTGTGGGATTGCATGCACTTTTTCTGGAGCAGGCTGGCACCTGGCCATTGCTTGGTGAGACCCTCTGCCAGAGGGTGTGAGCAGGTCCAAGCCACAGGGTCCTCAGAAGTGAGGGGTTTGGAAACAGCCCCATCTGAGATAAAATTCGGGTGGGAGGTGCTGCCTGGAAGACTGATGGCTTGGACACAGACAGTGTAAAAGTAGGGAGTGGACAGAAGTCGGAGATAAAGGAGGGGTGCTTGGTTGCCAATTGATGAGAGTGTAGTGTTCCTGTGCCAAGAGACTGGGAAGCTGAGTGAAGCCATATTCACTTCTCCCACGCATGCCACACCTATCCATCCCAGTAAGGTCAGCAGTGCCACCTAGTGGAGAATGGAGCTCTTACACCAAGCCCCATCCAACCACACCAACCAAGCCCTAGAGGACCTCAGTCTCTCTGCCTGCTTAGTGTATGGACTATAAAGTGCTTCATAGTTTGACTTCTAGGGGAAACTGAATGTAATTTCATTTGGATTTCACTCTGTTCACTGGTCCATCTATTCATTTTTTATTTATTTTTCTTTTCTTTAAAAACATTTTTTTAATGTTTATTTATTTTTTGAGAGAGAGAGCATGAGTGGGGGAGTAGCAGAGAGAGAGGAGACACAGAATCCGAAGCAGGCTCCAGGCTCTGAGCACAGAGCCCAACACGGGGCTCGAACCCACAAACTGTGAGATCATGACCTGAGCCAAAGTCAGACGCTTAACCAACTGAGCCACCCAGTCGCCCCCTTTTTCTTTTCTTCTTGGATGCAGAAAGAAAAAATTTATTTTTATTTTCTGTTTTTACAAAAAAATGGGAAAAAATATCTTTACAATATTTTTTGAAAAATTTTTTATTCTTACTTTCTTCATTTCACTTTATTTTATTGTGTACATATGTTTTAATTTTTAAACCTTTTCTTCTCTTTTCCTTTTTTTCTCTATTTTATCAAGTGTCTTTCAACAACCAGACCAAAAAAACTAGGAACTAGCATCCTTTATTTGATTTTTTGTGCTCTTTTTAAACTTTATTTTATTAATTATTTTTCTTCCTCCAAAATGACAAAACGAAGGAATTCACCCCAAAAGAAAGAACAGGAAGAAATGACAGCCAGGGACATAATCAACACAGATAAAAGCAAAATGTCTGAACTAGAATTTAGAATTATGATAATAAAAATACTAGCTGGGGTTGAAAAAAAGCATAGAATCCCTTTCTGTGGAGATAAAAGAACTAAAATCTAGTCAGGATGAAATTAAAAATGCTATAACTGAAATGCAATCTTGAATGGATGCCACGGAGGCAAGGATGGATGAAACAGAGCAGCGAATCAGCGATATAGAAAACAAAATTATGTACAATAATGAAGCAGAAAAAAAGGAAAACTAAGGCAAAAGAGCATGGTATAAGAATTAGGGAACTCAGTGACTCATTAAAAGGAATAACATCTGAATCATAGGGGTCCCAGAAGATGAAGAGAGAGAAAAAGTGGTAGAAGGTTTATGTGAGCAAATCATAGCAGAAAACTTTCCTAACCTGGGGAAAGACACAGACATCAAAACCCAAGAAGCACAGAGAACTACTATTCGATTCAACTAAAACCAACCATCAACAATGCATATAAAAATCAAATTCAGGGGCGCCTGGGTGGCTCAGTCAGTTGAGCATCCGACCTCGGCTCAGGTCATGATCTTACAGTTTGTGGGTTTGAGCCCCGCATCAGGCTCTGTGCTGACAGCTTGCCCAGAGCCTGCAGCCTGCTTCAGATTCTGTGTCTCCTTCTCTCTCTCTGCCCCTCCCCCACTCATGCTCCATCTCTCTCTCTCAAAAATAAATAAATGTTAAAAAAAATCAAATTCACAAAATACACAGACGAGGAAAGAATCATGAAAGCAGGAAGGGAAAAAGAAGTCCTTAACATATAAGGCAAGAGAGATCAGGCTCATAGCAGACCTATCCACAGGAACTTAAAAGACCAGAAAGGAGTGGCAGGATATATTCAACATGCCGAATTCGAAGAATATGCAGTCAAGAATTCTTTATCCAGCAAGGTTGTCATTCAAAATAGAAGGAGAGATAAAGAGTTTCCCAGACAAACAAAAGCTAAAAGAGTTTGTGACCACTAAACCAGCCCTGCAAGAAATTTTAAGGGGGGCTCTTTGAGGGCAGAAAAGACAAAACAAAACCAGTAACACCAAAAGCAACAAAGACTAAAAGGACCAGAGAACATCACCAGAAACTTCCAACTCTACAGGCAACAAAGTGGCAATAAATTCATATCTTTCAGTACTCACTGTAAATGTCAATGTACTAAACGTTTCAATCAAAAGACATAGGGTATAAGAATGGATAAGAAAACAAAACCCATAGATATGCTGCTTAAAAGAGACCCATTTTAGACCTAAAGCTACCTGCAGATTGAAAGTAAGGGGATGGAGAATCATCTATCATGCTAATAGTCGCCAAAAGAAAGCCACAGTAGCCATTCTTATATCAGACAATCTAGATTTAAACTAAAGAATGTAACAAGAGATGAAGAAGGGTATTATATCATAATTAATGTGCCTACCCACCAAGAAAATCTAACAATTATAAACAGTTATGCCCTCAACCTGGCACACCCAAATATATAAATCAATTAATCACAAGCATAAAGAAACTCATTGATAATACCATAATAGTAGGGAACTTCAACACCCCACTTACAATAATGGACAGATCATCTAAGCAGAAAATCAACAAGGAAAAAATGGCTTTGAATGAGCTGGATGGACTTAACAGATATATTCAAAACATTTCATCCTAAAGCAGCAGAATACACATTCTTCTCCCATGCACATGGAACATTATCCAGAATAGATCACATAGTGGGACACAAATCAGCCCTCAACAAGTACAAAAAGATTGGGATCATACCATGCATATTTTTAGACCACAATGCTATGAAACTCAAAATCAATCACAAGAAAAAAATTTGGAAAGACAACGAATACTTGGAGACTAAAGAACATCCTACTTAAGAATGAATGGGCTAACCAAGAAATTAAAGAGGAAATTAAAAAGCACATGGAAGCCAATGAAAAGGATAACACCACAGCCCCAAATCTCTGGGATGCAGCAAAGGTGGTCGTAAGAGGGAAGTATATAGCAATCTAGGCCTTCCTAAAGATGGAAGAAAGGTCTCAGATACACAACCTAACCTTACACCTTAAACAGCTGGAAAAAGAACAGCAAATACAACCCAAAGCCAGCAGAAGATGTGAAATAATAAAGATTAGACCAGAAATCAATTCTATATAAAAAAACACATAGTAGAACAGATCAATGAAACCAGGATTTGGTTCTTTGAAAAAATTAACAAAATTCATAACCACCCTAGCCAGTTTGATCAAAAAGAAAAAGGAAAGGACCCAAATAAATAAAATCAAGAATGAAAGAAGAGAGATCACAACCAACACTGCAGAAATACAAACAATTATAAGAGAATATTATGAGCAATTATACACCAATAAAGTGGGCAATCTGGAAGAAATGGACAAATTCCTAGAAACATAAAACTAACAAAACTGACACAGGAAGAAATAGAAAATTTGAACAAACCCATATCAGTAGAGAAATGGAATTAGAATAAAAAATCTCCCAATAAACAAGAGAGTCAAGGGCCAGATGGCTTTCCAAGGAAATTCTACCAAACATTTAAAGAAGACTTAACACCTAATCTTTTGAAGATGTTCCAAAAAATAGAAATGGAAGGAAAACTTCCAAACTCATTCTATGAGGCCAACATTACCTTGATTCCAAAACCAAAGACCCCACTAAAAAGGAGAACTATAGACCAAATTTCCTGATGAACATGGATGCAAAAATTCTCAACAAGTTACTAGCCAACCGGATCCAAAGATACATTAAAAAAATTATTCACCAAGATGGAGTGGGATTTATTCCTGGGCTGCAGGGCTGGCTCAATATCCACAAGTCAAACAGTGTAATACATTCCATTAATAAGAGAAAGGACAAGAAGCACATGACCCTCTCAATAGATGCAGAGAAAGTATGTGACAAGGTACAGCATCCTTTCTTGATAAAGCCCCCAAGAAAATATGGATAGAAGAATCATACCTTAAGATCATAAAGTTCATATACAAAAGACCCACCACTCATATCATCCTCAATGAGGAAAAACTGAGACTTCCCCCCTAAGGTCAGGAGCACGACAGGGATGTCCACTCTCACCACTGTTATTCAACATAGTATTGGAAGTCCTAGTCTCAGCAATCAGAGAACACAAAGAAATAGAAGACATCCAAATTGGCAAGGAGGAAGTTAAATTTTCACTCTTCACAGATAACATGATACTCTATATGGAAAACCCAAAAGATGCCACCAAAAAATGGCTAGAACTGATCCATGGATTAGGCAAAGTTGCAGGATATAAAATCAATGCACAGAAATCGGTAGCATTCCTATACACCAATAATGAAGCAGCAGAAAGAGAAATCAAGGAATCGATCCCACTTATAATTGCACCAAAAACCACAAAATACCTAGGAATAAACCTAACCAAAGAGGTGAAAATTCTATACACTGAAAACTGCAGAAACTTATGAAAGAAATTGAAGAAGACACAAAAAAAATGGAAAAACATTCCATGCTCATGGATTGGAAGACGAAATACTGTTAAAATGTTAGTACTACCCGAAGCAATCTACATATTCAATGTAATCCCTATCAAAATAACACCAGCATTCTTCACAGAGCTAGAACAATCCTAAAATTTGTATGGAACCAGAAATGACCCCAAATAGCCAAAGCAATCCTGAAAAAGAAAACCAAAGCTGGAGGTACCACAATTCTGGACTTGAAGATATATTACAAAGCTGTAATCATCAAGACAGTATGGTACTGGCACAAAAACAGACACTCAGATCAATGGAACAGAATAGAGAACCCAGAAATGGACCCACAAATGGATGGCCAACTCATCTTTCACAAAACAGGAAAGAATATCCAATGGAGTAAAGACAGTCTTTTCAGCAAATGGTGTTGGGAAAATTGGACAATGACATGCAGAAGAATGAACCTGGACCACTTTCTTACACCATACACGAGAATAAACTCAAAATGGATGAAAGACCTAAATGTAAGACAGGAAGCCATCAAAATCCTCAAGGATAAAGCAGGCAAAAACCTCTTTGACCTCAGCTACAATGACTTCTTACTCAACATGTCTCCAGAGGCAAGGGAAGCAACAGCAAAAATGAACTATTGGGACCTCATCAAGATAAAAGCCTTCTGCACAGTGAAGGAAACAATCAGCAAAACTAAAAGGCAACTGACAGAATGGGAGAAGATATTTGGAAATGACATATCAGATAAAGGGTTAGTATCCATAATCTATAAGGAACTTATCAAATTCAACACCCAAAAAACAAACAATCCAGTGAAGAAATGGGCAAAAGACATGAGTAGACACTTTTCCAAAGAAAACATCCAGATGGCTAACAGACACATGAAAAATGCTCAACAGCACTCATCATCAGGGAAATACAAATCAAAACCACAATGAGATACCACCTCACACCTGTCAGAATGGCTAACATTAACAACTCAGGCAACAACAGATGTTGGTGAGGATGCAGAGAAAGAGGAACACTTTTGCACTGCTGGTGGGAATGCAAACTGGTGCAGCCACTCTGGAAAACACTATGGAGGTTCCTCAAAAAATTAAAAATAGAACTACCTTACGACCCAGTAATCGTACTACTAGGTAGTTATCCAAAGGACATAGGTGTGCTGTTTCGAAGGGGCACGTGCACCCCAAAGTTTATAGCAGTGCTATCGTAGGCTCAAACCTAAAAACCATAAGATCATGACCTGAGATGAAGTCAGATGCTTAGTTGACTGAGCCACCCAGGCACCCCACACCATTTTAATTTTACATTTCTTACGTCACTGGATCTCATAGCCAGATGCTCATGCCTGCCACTACCTACCTGCCCCATTCCATAGGCATCTCTCTAGCCTCTCCACACATTACTTGTATTTTAATCACCTTCTCTTTACACTATAGATAAGGGTAGGATTCTCACTCAAGAGTTATGGGGATGGCCAAATAGACAATTCCTGAAAAGGAATGGGTGAGATCAACAACATTATTATTAATCACATATATTCACAGCCTAGAGTAAGGAGACATTACACACATCCACATGGAGGTTTTACTCTGGAGAACAGAGAACAACCAAGAGCGGTGAAATACAAACCTTATAGGATCAAGAGGTGTGGTGTTCTCTGGTTTCTGCAGAAGGATGTGATTGGGTTAAGTAATTCCATGGCCTGGAACTGAAAAGTGCTACAGAGGAATAAGAAGGAATTGTGTTGGTCCATTAATAAGAAGAGGCTCCATTAAGTAGTTTCTGAAATGTCTGAGACTGTTGTAGTCAAAGCAAAGCTCTTGATAACCTCAGGTAATATTATTCCTACTCTCAATGTACTTGTCTCAGTCGATGGAGTTTCCATCTCTAGAGCTGCTGTGAACAAATACCCTGAATCCAGTTTTACCCCACTTTCCACGTTAGAAAATCTAGTTACCCCTTATTAGGACATGTATCCACAATCCAACCACATCTCCTAAGCCATGACTGTGACAAGTTAAACCTCACCTGAACACAGCATTAGCCTCCACTGTAATTTTGCTTCCTCCTCCCTCAACCTTGCAGTCTGTTCTCCATTCTGCAGCCAGATGTAGCTCACTGAGACCTTGATATCAGATTCCTTTTACCTCCAGAATAGACACCCAAGTTTCAACCAGGTGTTCCAGTCCCAACTCTTGATCATCTGCTATTCTTTCCCACTTGAAGACAGACCTGTGGGTTTTGAACACTCTCAGCTCAATTGTGTTTATAAGCATTTGCACATCCTAGTGCCAATTTCTGGGATAATTTAACATGCCTGTTTACACTAATTGCCACAAGCCCATATAACCTGTGGAATTGACTTAGGACCCTGGGCTTGAGTTTCTCGGAGTTCCCAACCCTAGGATTGGCATTAGGAATGGCACTTAAGACTCCCAGGAAACCACAACTGACAGAACATAATGACGACTTTGGGGCCAGTAAGGGACTGGAACACCCTCCATTTATCTGTGTAGGCTCCATTGGTACATCTACGGTGGTGGGAGCCTGTGGGAAGAGGCAAGCCTTAGAAGAATGTGTCCATGGGAGGGTTAAATGGGTTCATGTCTCACTCAACCTTTGCTTGGTCCGGGGTCAGGTGACCTCAGGCTAGCTTCTATCCTCTGTGCCTCAGTACTCAATGTCACCTCTTACCAACTATGTTGTGTGATTTTGAGCAAAGATGCTCAAATTCCCAGGGCCTCTGTGTCCTCATCACTCCTCTCTGGTCTGTTCTTCCTTTGAAGTTTCCTTTGAAGAAGCTTTTAAAACACAAACATAGATTGTGTCCCTCTTTTGTCCAAAACTCTCCACAGCATCTAGAGTCCTCACAATGAAGGATAACCTTCTGCCTGCTATTGCAGGCTTAATTCAGCATCAGACACTCCATTCCCTGCAGGCAGAATGTAGACCCCAGATTCCCAATTCCCACCCCCAGCTTAGTCTTCCCTTCATGCAGCTTAGGGCTGGGCGGGCAACAGGAAATCCTGCAGCTGAGTTCTTTTGGGGTCCCTGCTGGGAAAGTGTTGGGGAAGATCTGGACCTTTAGACCAGGGTATCTTGGTCCTCCCTGCAGAGGTGGAGACCCTCCTTTTCTCATCCATCAGGACGCAGGTGCACACAGGTACCCGCAACCACTGAATCCCAGCTTCCTCCTCCATAGGATGTGTCTTCACTGTTGACACCAGAGGCTGAGTCCCCACTTCTCCCTCAAGAGTCTGATGCCCCACCTTTAGCACCTGAGTAGTGTTAGTTCCATGTGTCAATCTGCAGGGCAACATACAGCTGGCACCATGTGGCCTTCCTAGACACTGCATTGGGCAATAAAGCCAAACCTGACCCCAACCAGCAGCATGTGACAGTTTTGGTTCTGCAGGCCTAGTATGGCATCACCAGCATCCTGGCCTTCATGAGACACTCCCTGGCCCTACTTCTCAGCCCCAGTGACACTTGAGAGCATCCTGACCACGAAGGAAAGATTCTGAAGGACTCTAGGAGTTTCTGTGGCCTGGGAAGAGGGGCCCTGTGGGAACCTAGGGGCTGTTGGTAGGCTGGGTCCAGCTGGGGCATGCAAAAACAAAATGGAAGGCAGTTTTCACAAAGAGGCAGCTTTAGGTCCACAAAATATGGAGATAAGAAGGTATCAGGTATAAAATGAGGAAGTAATTGTAGGCTGTCCCAGATATATTAAGTGAGAAAGTCAATGTGTGGATCAGTATACAATACATGACTTGATTTTTGCTAAGAAAAACAACATGTATTAGAATATGTTTGAACACAGACATATGCACAGATTGATGCGCACATGTGCAGACACGATCCTAAAAGGATAAACCTGTTACTGTAAACTTTGCTTTTCTCCAGGAGTTAGATTGATCAGAAACTATTTATGTTATATTTTATAAATGTATATAACACGATACCTCTTTAATAAAAACTTGAAATTTTGACATTTTATATACTTCTTAAAGTTTTGGGAAACAAATATACTGATGCATTTTTGCAAACTCAGTGCAGAAATCTTGCAGATTTATAAGGCATTCCAAGTAATTACAAGAAACATGGGCACCCTGTCCACAGGACTTGACAAAAGAAGGATGGACTGTTCTTCACATGCATCGAAATCACCTGGAGCTTGTTAAGACAGATTCTGGGACCTGACTCCCAGAGTGCCTGACTCAGTTGGTCCGCATTCAGGACTGATAAGATGCATTTCCTGTGGAGGTCCCCAGGTGACACTGAAGGTGAAGGTCCAAGGATCAAACTAGGAAAACCGGTGTTGTACGAAATCCAGCCTAGTTCTGGGCCAGAGTCCACTAAGGGAGGGAATTGGAGGTTCCAAGGGATAGACCAAGTTTTCTTACTCGCATCCTCTGAGTGTCTCTACGGTGAGGAAAGCAGATGGATGGCCATCTGGGATTGAGTCCCACACCCCCCCCCCCACTGCTGTTGGACCCCGTTAGGGCTCCACCCACCAAAGCCAGTTAATCACTTGCTTCTTCTGCTCAAAACTTACTTCAAAAATACCCGTATGGCTCATTCTTTACCTCTTTCAAGTGTTATCTCAATGGACCTCTAATTAAGGAGAACCTCCTTCCCCCTTACTGTGCTATGTAATATATTCCATTGTCTTATTGTTTTCGTTGTTTTACCACATGCTAACTTACTGTGTAACTTCATGATTTTCTTTCATATTACCTGCCTGTGTTCTTTGAAGAATGTTAGCTGCATGAAGACAATGTCTCTCTTGTGTCCCAAGGTCTCCCATTCACCTACAATACTACCTGAAACAGCATTTGCTCAACGAACATTTGTTAAAGCTGTGAATAAACAGGACACCTCAGCTTTGTGTTCATTTTTACAAATCTGGCTACTGTAAATATCCACTTCAACTCTCCTTCTGACCGAGCTGGTATTGCTTAATGTTTTTGAGAATAAAAGCCCTGATAAAAATTCTCTAATATCTTAACTTTCTTCAAAGTTCCCTGATATTTCCCCAGAGCTATGTCTGATACTGTCTTGAATAACTGCATAAGCTTTACAACTAATTTTCTGAAATTTGCATTTTAAAACACTTTTGAGATAACCTCAATTATTGGAAATTACTGGAAGATAATAATCACCTTGCAGCACAGAGAGGAGATCATGGGACTCAAATGCCCCATCTCAGAGTTCAGATGCTCCCTTTATACCTTGACCTTTACTAAATAGCAATAGTTGGGGTAAGAGAGAGAGGGTTTTGTGTTGCTCTCAGCCTATCAATAATGATGCAATCCGCTAGGAATGCCTGAGGTTTGGTATCACTTGTGGCGAGCCCCCATAGATATTTCCCTGGAGCCAGTGTTATGGCTGGACCACACCTCATGGTTTTTATTATGATTGCAGGATGCAATCAGGGAAAACGATCAAGGAACTTTGAAAAACCAAGGTTAATTACTCACAGGTTGCAAAAGATACAAAGCACACCCAAGGGCCACACAAGGAGGTCGTAATTAGAGAGAAGGAGGGAGTTTGGACCTGGGGCTCTGCCTTGATTATGGTCATGAGCGGGCTGCCTAGGGTTTCACAGGCTCCCTCTTTATTGGAGAAGTTAAAACATAAGAGTGGGAATGAGGGCACAAAGGGAAAAACAGGGTCACTTCAATGGTCAGTTATTTAGGTTACCTGGGGCTTTATACCAGTTGTTTTACTAGTAGCTGTTATATAGCTGGCAATACACTTTCCAGATGCATGTGTTTGAAATTGATGTCTTGGCGATCAAAAGCTTATTGTCAGTCCCTTACACTACAGGGAGGGGTGAATAGGTGGAGCACAAAGAATTTTTAGATCAGTGAAACTTCTCTATATGATATTATAATGGTGGATACTTGTCATTATACATTTGTCCAAGCCTATAGAATGTAAAACACCAAGAGTGAAACCTTACACAACTATGGGCTTTGGATGATAATGATATATCAATGAAGGTTCATAAATTGTAACAAATGTACCACTCTTGTAGGGGTATACTGGTAATGGGGGACCTTTGGAGGGAATGCAGAGATATAAGGGAAATCTGCTCAATTTTGGTATGATCCTAAAACTGGTATGAAAAATAAAGCCTATTACACACACACACGCACACATACACACACACACAGATAGCATTAGTTAAGTTGCTTTCATATTGAGATGTTTCTCAAATTGCTAAAAGAAATTGAGTACATCTTAGTCTATGGGGTAAAACATATGGATAACAAGTGTTTTTCAGTGTGTAGGACACAATCACTGATGATATAGGCAAGGGAGTTTTCTGTGGGATCCAGGCGCAGAGCTCCTGTTTGTCCACCGGCTTCAGTCTGACATCCTTCTTCCTTCCCTGTCACGGCCCCCATCACGACCGTCTATGGAGTCTTTCTAGGCTTCCTGTCCAAACATAATGAAACAACACCGAATAGCGCTTCAGGCCACAGCATTTGAAGAGCAATAATATAACGTTTCCAGCTATTCAAGGACCATTTTATGACTGAATGATTATGGGACGATAAGGCCATTTATGTTAAGTAGATCTGGGAGCATCTCACATGAGATTTTTAACCTCTGGGACCATGCTGATTTGATGGAGTCTGAAACAATGTTTTTCCTCCGCCTTGACAACGGGCGAACCTCTTCCTCCCTTGAGGTAGGAGTCCCATTTTCCAGCTTCCCTCGCAGCGTCGCGCAGCCAAGGCTCTGGGTCAGGATAGAGAACGCGCTCTCCCGCCACCTCGCGAGCTCCAGGACCACATTACCCAGAAGATCGTGCGTCAAGAAGAGCCAATGATCGACCAGGACGAAGCATATCCGTGCGTGCGCATCGCGTGAGAGGGACTTCCGGCCCCTTGCCCGCGTTTTTGCGGTTCTTGGGGATCCCTGGCGCAGCGTTGAGACGCGCATGACAGAACGGAGTAGGCATGGCGAGAGCCATGCTCACAGCCGGGACGCGGGCTAGCGGCTCAGCGACGTTGCCGGTGCTGCTCTGCCCCGGGGCCCGGACAGGCACCGCCCGCCCGGGTGTCCGCTCCGCCCATAGAGTCCGATGGCGACGGCCGCGCGCAGGGACCCGGCTGAGGTAAACGCGTGGCCCGCGGCCCCCCCCTCCCCCCCCAGACCCTCCAGGCTCGAGCGCGGGCGTCTGCTCGCGTCCCTGCGGCCCAGGTCCGGTGTCCCGGCCCGGGAGGTGCTCGCGGGCAGGGACCCCCGCGTTTGAGCGCCGGCGTGAAGGGGTGCGGGAGCGAGCTGCTGGAGCGGGGCCGACTGGTGCAGGGCTGCAGGGGGCGCCGAGGGAGAGGATTCGGGAGTGTGGGGGTCCGCCCTCTAACCTCGGGAAACAGAGGGTGTGCGGCGGGGGCACGGCGGTCAGGAGGGTTGTCGCTTCATGTGAGGACTCTAGACGGCAAGGAGAGTTCAGGCCAAAGGAGGGACATGATTTCCATTAGGGTTTTAAAACTCCCCCAGGCAGTTCAAAGGAAGAGCAGAATGGAGGAGGGTTCGTTGAGACCCTGGGAGGGTGGATCTTTGTGCAAGGTCCCACAGCTGCTAAAAGGCCATACTGAGCACTGACGCCCAGTGGTTAGACAGCCAGTCTGAGGTCACTTGGCTTCAGGACCTGGGAGGGGTAGAGAAGGGCATGAGCCCATCCTCCTCCCTTTCCACCACCGTCGCATAACACCTGCCTTTTCCCGCAGAGTTCCAGGGCTGCAGAAATACTTAGGGAACCAACACAGGTATGTAGAGGGGGCCCTGATCCCTTACTGGCCCTGAATGCCACTCAGATGGCAGTCCTGGGACTCTTATGTGCCATTTTCCTAGTCCTTGGGTCTGGGGACCCTAGAGAAACCCCATCTCAAGGTCCTGAGCTCATGCCAGGGGTTATACGCAGGTGTTCCATTCCTGTCAGCTAACATGAAGGAGTGTGTGGAGTTAACCCAGGGTCAGGTACCAGGAAGTGCAAATACATAAAGGTAAAGCTGAGCTCAGGGTGTTCAGGAACCACGTGTCTCCTTTTCTGATATGAACAAAGAGCAGGTGTCAGGATGGGAACGACTGTCTGAAAAGTTGAGTGTGAATTCTGGAGGTAGTGGGAGGTTTGGGCCAGAGGAGAGAGGTAATGTTAGCAAGGTGGAAACAGTCTCCTTCTGACTGTAAAGTGGAGAACAGACCATGGGAATGAGAGAGGAGCAAGGAAAGCCAGGGTGGAAGCTACTACTATAGTCTAGGTGAGGGTTAATGGACCGGGGCTGTGGTTTAGGGTGGTTGCATTTCTGGATGCGGCCGTGGGATACAAGTTTTAAAACAGGGAAACTGGGTTTTCTCATGTGGGTGGTGAGGGAGGCAAACGGAGGTATCAGGGATAACCCCAGAGTGATTGATCCTCGCACCTGTAGGGATGGAAGTTCCAACTGAGATGAGGAAGTTGGTAGTAGGAATAATATTCACTGGGGATATCAGGAGCTTTGTTTTGGCCACGTTAGGAGTCTGAGGTATTGTAGAGATCACTTAGTGGAGGCATCGAATTGGCATCTAGAAACGCAAGTTGGGAAATCAAAAGAGGGGTTCAAATTGAAGACATTCAAAATGTGGTAGTTACTCTATGGGCCCAAGTAAGTAACCTGTGGTTACATTTAGGAGATATAATCTTCATATTCATGTTCATGAAGCTGTTTATGGGCCAGGAGGTGGAGGGTAGAGACTGAGCACTAGGTCTCTTGCTTGGGACCTGAGTGACGGCATTGGAATTCTTAAATGCAGGTGAGGGAGGTATGTGGCACTTAAGGTAGGGTGTATCAGACAGACTAGTCTAGCAGGTGGCTGAGGCTTCCAGGATAAGAGTGGACATGAAGACGTAGCGGGAAGGGGTAATTGAGGCAAGATGTCACTCAGGCCAGAGCTCTTGTTTATTCACGTCTCTGTGGATCCACCAAGGTTTGTGAGGATTTGGTGGGGGCTGGGATGTTTCATTCAGCCTGGTGGGTATGATCAGGGGCAAATATATGGTCATCTGTGAGAATCAGTAGGACTGGGGTGGGTGATACATGGACTGGGCTCTGAATGAGGGTTAGGTGGACACAGAAGGTTGTCATTGCCGAGGAGACAGCCTGTGCAGCACAGAATGGAAGAGGGCCCTGGGTATTGAGACCCACAACTGATTCTGTGTGGCTGAGTCTCAGTAGGGAGGCCTTCATAGAAGGATTAGGTGTTTCCAACTCTAGTGGGAGCCATGGGCATTCTTGGCTTGTATTGGGTTCTGTTAGAATTTTCCAAGTAGCTCTGGATGTTTTCTGTTAAGTTCATTTTATGGCTTAAAATGAAGGCCCATTTTTTAAAAAAAAATTTTTTTTTCAACGTTTATTTATTTTTGGGACAGAGAGAGACAGAGCATGAACGGGGGAGGGGCAGAGAGAGAGGGAGACACAGAATCGGAAGCAGGCTCCAGGCTCTGAGCCATCAGCCCAGAGCCTGACGCGGGGCTCGAACTCACGGACCGCGAGATCGTGACCTGGCTGAAGTCGGACGCTTAACCGACTGCACCACCCAGGCGCCCCTGAAGGCCCATTTTTATGTGCTGCCTTGACACCTGTTGAAGCCCCAAGTGGCTGATGTGGCCAAGAGTGTATTCTTGGGTAAAGTGTCCTAGCCAGGCATCCCTTTTCATTGAGAGGACCAGAGCACTTCCTGCTTCGGCCTTTGAAGTGGGCTTCACTTGTCTACCGGCCCATGGAGTTATTCACACAAGCCGTTCACATCATCCTGTGGGAACCACATGGTACCCCAACTCTTGATCTTGTGAGACTTGCAACTCACAGCCCCTGGTCGTTCACTCTTTTCTAGTATACAGCATTCACATGGCCCTGTAAGGCGTGTGGTGTCCTCCCCTCTGGGCTGTGAATATATGTAGTAAACTGCTGTTGATCTCATCTGTCCAGTGTCCGGTACTTTGTGTTTGGCCGTCCCCATAAGCCTAGGACAGGAATTCTCAAACAAAAGTGACTTATAGGGAGGCCAAGGAGATACCTGTGCCACGTGGCATTGTGCCACCAGTGTCCAGGAACATGAGGCTGTACATTCTGAAGAATACTTGGAGAGGGAGTATGTCTGAAGGTCCCAGGGCCCTAGGAATGACACTTACACGAGAGATCATATCAGGGTGGAGGAGTAGCTTGACAGAAGTGGGTGCATTCATCCACCCAGGACCACAGCTCAGACATCTGTTCACCTGTGTGTTATTGCTGATGATCGGACCTCATGACTCATGAGCCCACGAGTAACCAGCAGTGCAAGCTGTCCCAAGGCCTGGTTTGTTTCCTAGGTTGGAGGCTTGGGAGGAGGGTGATCTTGGGGTAGATGTGTACAGGAGGGATTGGGTACTCAGGAGAAGGGCTCTTGCTGGTTTCATCTGTCACCATCATGACAGGACACTGTGACTTTTGAAGACGTGGCTGTGTACCTGTCCTGGCAGGAGTGGGGTCTCCTTGATGAGTTTCAGAGACACTTATACCACGATGTGATGCTGGAAAACTTTGAACTTACAGTCTTTCTGGATAAGGCCCTCACACCACCCCTGTGCCCTTAGATGTTCTCTGCTCTTCCCCTTTTTCCCAGGGGCTCGTCTGTGCTTCCTGTATCAGGACCATGGACACTGCTTCTTGCCCCAGCTCCCCAAGTATGTGCTATGGCTGGTAAGGCTGAGGTATGTGCACTGCCCTCTCCTGCAGCAGTCCCAGCATGGGGTCAGGCATCTAGCAGTCACTGTAGTTGATTCTACTTCGCTTGCCCTCTTCCTGGCCTGTGACTTTGTACAGATCCGAGGCACCAGAATACACCAGCGGCTACTTCTTTCCTCTAGCTGACATTTCTTCATGCCTGCTGTGCCAGGAATTGCTAACACTGACACGGTTACGGCTGTCTTGCGAGACACTCTTCTGAAGTTTTCTGTAATCGGTTTCGCCTCCTGTGGTCTATCACATGCTGAGTTGTGGCCCAGTACCGTCTGCTCTTTTGTAAGGTCTTGCCCTTCGTAGTTGCGTTACACAGGTGCCATGTATTTGCTCATCTGGGGAGGGTGGAGAACCTTTAAGCAGTTCACAAACGGCTGTTCAGCCACAGCAACATGGGTTCAGGGAGACCCTGATCTTGAGCGGGGGTGCCTGGGTGAGGGTATAACACCGGGGCTGTGTTGAAACTGCAGCAAGAGTCTCCGCTCTGTGATTGGTGTTTTGGTGCCGGCGAGTACTTCTCATGTCTGCTGTTTCTTCCCCAGTCTCGATGCTTGGCCTCCTTGTCAGCTCTGCATGTCACTTCCGCTCTCACGTCCTGTGCGGGACCAATCTGTCCCTTTTGGGACTCTATGTCTTACCGACTTCCCTCGCTGCTCCCTTCTGCAGTGCTTCGCGGCATCGACCGCTCCGTATTGTGTCATGAGGTGTGCATGTGTCTTCAAATAGTACTTGACCATGAGCTGCTCTGTCGCGGTTGGAGTGTCTTGGTCCTGGACGTACCCTTCTTCATAGTGGTGACATGTCACTGGTAACAAGGGCCTGCTGAAGCTCTTTGTGGAGAAACCGGTTATAGACCCTGCTCTCCTGCACGTCACACATCGTAGCCATGTCCCTCGCCATTGGACCCCTTCCCCGTGTTCTGCTCTTTATTTTCTTGCAACAGAGCAGCTCTGTCCTCAGCCTGAGCCGATTCGGGTTCTGTAGACAATCCCTGGACTTGTCCTGAGTTTGTCAAACACATTCTTGTGCGTGGGCAGTCCCCCCAACCGCAGTAAGCATGGATCCTCCTCATTTGGTTCCTTTCGGGTGGTTGGTGTGGAGACCACGAGGAGGAGCATTTCTGTAGGCATGCCACAGGTGAGGACTCCAAGGCAGGTGTGTCTGCCCAGAAGGCCTGCTCCTAGGAGATACGAAGCCTCGTCTCGAGGGACATTTATGTGCACCAGGGAGCACATACCACGTGGAGGCTGTACACCCATGGGGCAGGTGGGCAGTGAATGTTTTATTGCAGACCTCCTGTAGCACCAGAAGTAGCACATTGGAGAGAAACACTTGCGGAGCAGAGTCTCATTTGTGAAGAGCTGCAGGTTCTGTGTCCCAGAAGCACTTTACCTACATGGCGAGGCGGGGCGGGGGGGGGGGGTCGGGAAGGACCTCAGAAATGACTTCTTGAGCAGCTCAGTGTCTCTTCGATGTAAGTCCCTCCCATTGTGGAGAAGCCCAAGAGAGTACCGAGTGTGCAGTGGCCTCATGTGGTATGAAAACTCATTCGAAACGGAGGACGCATGAAAGCTTTCAAGAACAGATACACATCTGTCCAACACAAGAGACCGCTCTAGAGAAGGACCTTCCATGTGTGGTGCGTGTTCCATGTGTGGAAGTCTTGCAGCAGAAGGCACCGCCTCAGTCACCATTGGAGAGGTCACACTGGAAGAGGGCCTCAGGGGTGCAGGGAACAGGGGAGATTATTTAGCAAGGTCAACCTCACTGAGCATCACAGAGGTTACACTGGACAAAGGCCTTGTTTGTGCAGGGAATGTGGGCACCTCTTTACTTACAGATCCAGTCTCTTGAACCTGAGGTTTCATACTGAATCCAGGCCTCATGGGTGCGGGGAATGGGGGAAATCTTGTAGCCAGAGTTCTGTGCTCCTTCAGCATCAGAATTCATGCTGGAGAAGGCCTTTTGAGGACAGGGAATATGGGAAATCCTTTAACTGAAGCTCTGTGCTCCTTCAGCATCAGAAAGCTCACACTGGCTGGAGGCTTCCTGCATGTGCAGAGTACTCAGGTGGACGCCCCGTCTCACTGAGCACCCAGAAAGTCACATGGGAAACTTAGGTCATTACCGTAGATGTGCAGGGGATGTGCGATCTCTGTACTGCTGAGAACCCTGGAGGTGGTCCCTTGTGAGGGATCTAAATTCCACCTGAATTTAAACTCCTACATCTGAACAGCCACCAAATTCCAGGTATGTGTGAGGTATGTTTTCTTTTTTCATTAAAAAAAAAAGAAGCTTTTAATGTTTATTTTATTTTTGAGAGAGAGAGAGTGCAAGCAGGGGAAGGACAGAGAGGGAGGCAGACGCAGAATCTGAAGCAGGCTCGGGGCTCTGAACTGTCAGCACAGAGCCTGATGTGGAGCTCGAACACAATGTGGGGCTCAAACTCCCCAACCGTGAGACCGTGACCAGAGCCGTAGTCAGATGCTTAAATGACTGAGCCACCCAGGTACCTCTGGGAGAGGTAGTTTTAAAATCTGCCTTTGCCAGATTTATGCCCCCCAGTTCTGTTGCTGAACCTGTTCTACGTCTACCCTGTGGAAGGTGCCCATGGTATGTATCATTCACTAACTACATTGTGTTCAGGGAAGTAGCACTTTCCTGTTGGTTGGTGGAAGGGTGTCTGAGAAGCCTGAGCTTTCATTCCTTTCTCATTTCCTTCTCTCTGATGATTTAGGCCATGGATCTGATCCCGTTTGGGCCTGGAAGACTTTGCTCATGACTTGAAAACAGACTTCCTTTTTCAGGGATGTTATTGGTCTCACATGACTTTTTTTTTTTAAATGCTTATTTATTTATTTAAATCATTTATTATTATTATTTGATTTACATCCAAGTTAGTTAGCATATAGTGCAACAGTGATTTCAGGAGTAGATTCCTTAATGCCCCTTACCCATTTAACCCATCCCCTCTCCCACAACCCCTCCAGTAACCCTCTGTTCTCCATATTTAAGAGTCTCTTCTGTTTTGTCCCCCTCCCTGTTTTTATATTATTTTTGCTTCCCTTACCTTGTGTTCATCTGTTCTGTGTCTTAAAGTCCTCATATGAATGAAGTCATATGATGTTTGTCTTTCTCTGACTAATTTCATTTAGCATAATACCCTCTAGTTCCATCCACATAGTTGCAAATGGCAAGATTTCATTCCTTTCTGATTGCCGAGTAATACTCCATTGTATATAAATACTACATCTTCTTTGTTCACTCATCTGTCGATGGATATGTGGGCTCTTTCCATACTTTGGCTATTGTCAATAGCACTGCTATAAACATTGGGGTGCATGTGTCCCTTTGAAACAGCATACCTGTATCCCTTGGATAAATACCTAGTAGTGCAACTGCTGGGTCATAGGGTAGTTCTATTTTTAATTTTTTAAGGAACCTCCATACTGTTTTGCAGAGTGGCTGCACCAGTTTGCATTCCCACCAGCAGCACAAAAGAGATCCTCTTTCTCCTTTCCAATATCTTTTGTTGCCTGAGTTGTTAATATTAGCCACTCTGATAGGTATGAGGTGGTTTTGCTTTGTATTTCCCTGATGATGAGTGATGTTGAGCATTTTTTCATGTGTCGGTTGGCCATCTGGATGTCTTCTTTGGAGAAGTGTCTACTCATGTCTTTTGCCCATTTCATCACTGGATTATTTGGTTTTTGGGTGTTGAGTTTGATAAGTTCTTTATAGATTTTGGATACTAACCCTTTATCTGATATGTCATTTGCAAATATCTTCTCCCATTCTGTCAGTTGCCTTCTAGTTTTGCTGAATGTTTCCTTCACTATGTAGAAGTTTTTTATTTTGATGAGGTCCCAATAGTTCATTTTTGCTTTGGTTTCCTTGGCCTCTGAAGACGTGTTGAGTAAGAAGTTGCTGTGGCCAAGATTAAAGAGGTTTTTGCCTGCTTTCTCCTCAAGGATTTTGATGGCTTCCTGTCTTCCATCCATTTTGAGTATTTTTGTGTATGGTGTAAGAAACTGGTCCAGGTTCGTTCATTTGCATGTCGCTGTCCAGTTTTCCCAGTACCACTTGCTGAAGAGACTGTCTTTAATCCATTGGATGTTCTTTCCTGCTTTGTCAAAGATTAGTTGGCCATATGTTTGTATGTCCATTTCTGGGTTCTCTATTCTGTTCCATTGATCTGAATGTCTGTTTTTGTGCCAGTGTTTGTTTATTTTTGGGAAAGAGAGCAAGTGCATGTGCATAAACTGGGGAGAGGCAGTGAAAGGGAGGGGGACAGTATCTGAAGAGGGCCATGTGCTGACAGCAGAGAGCCTACACGGGGCTCGAACTCAGGAACTGTGAGATCGTGACCTGAGCTGAAGTCAGTTGCTCAACCAATTGACCCACCCACATGTCCCCTTCATGTGGCTCTTGTGATGGAATTTTCCAGCCTCCAAAGCACAAACCTGGGAACAGCCTGCCTTCCACTGTTCTGGTTTGTGTGATGAAGGCCTTATTTCAGGCACCTTTAATCTCGGGGGTTCCAGTCCCTGTGTTTGTGGCGGCTTGAAAACAACCTTTTGAGCTGTTCTGCTGAGAACAGTTGAGTTGTGCTAGCATGAAGGTGTGACCGGCTTTTGTTGGGATTCCAAATTTGGTGCACCTCAGATGGGATAATATTACAGCAGAATACGTGTAGCTCTCTCCTTTTGGCCTCATTTGTGTTGCTGCTCTTAGCCTCCCGGAAAGACTGCAGGGCCTTATGGTCCTTATATGTAGCTTCGATGTTGTGGTGTTTTGTCGGTTCAGAGGTCAGCCTGAGGAAGAGACCATTGTGACAACGTCTGGTGTTTGTGGGAGTAACAGAGTATTCTGTTACTCATTCATAGGGGATGTTGCGCTTTGCTCAGCACTGGTAAGGGAAATCTGTTCCACAGATTCCTGCAAAGGAGCATGTGTGCTGGTGTCCAGAATTCTTTAGGTTAGTGGTACCGGTTGAAAGATTATAGGGGGATGGGGCTCCTGGTGACTCAGTTGGTTAAATATCTGACTCTTGATTTCAGCTCAGGTCGTGATCTCACGGTTGTGGGATATAGCCCCACATCGGGCTCTGCACAGACACCGTGGAGCCTGCTTGGGATTCTCTCTCTCTCTCAAAATAAGTAAATAAACATTTTAAAGAAAAATTATAGGGGTACTCATAATTATTATAAAAGACTGGACTTATAGGGAGTGAGGAGATTACAACAGACTGGTTGGATTGTGCCTCTTGTAAAAGAGCGTCCACGACGTTTAGTTCCTGTGGCTGTGAAGGATGAGAATCCGAAATTCTCAGGATTTCCAGAAGAGTATATCTTGTGTAGCTGAGGGCCTGTCAGAAAGAATAATCTGAAGGTTTTACGAATCTTACAGCTCTTTTTGGGCTATCTCAAGGCTGTTGCTGTGCAGGGAGGAAAACTGGGGGCAGGGAGGGGTAGAGAGAAAGGAGATGTCTTGGTCAGTGATGTGGCCTTTGTGCCTCAGACTGCAGTCCTTTTGAATCAAGTGGAAATGGCTTTCATTGCTCACCAATATTTGTTATCACTGAGGAGGGTATCTGCTCCAGGAGCATGAGGAGAGATGGTGGAGTGGATATTGGAGGATTTTACAAAATAGTAGGAAGTCCAGATTTTTATTTCAAACCATGTTTCTAAAGCTTTGATAAGGTGTAGATGGCATGCAGTAAACTGTACAACTAAATAACCCAGGAAACCCCTCACTGTCATGATAATGGACCTGCCCATCACGCCCATATCTATAATGATGCCTTTCTCTCTCTCTCTCTCTCTCTCTCTCTCTCTCCCCCCCCCCCCCTTTCTCTCTCTCTCGCTTGCCTGCCTGTCAGGCAACCATTGGTTTACTTTCCTTTATAACAGATTAATTTGCATTGTCTGGAATTCTACATGATTGAAGTAATACATTGTTTACCCTTTTTCTTTTACTGCCATGGATGCCCTCTGCAGAATGTTTATTTTCAGATTCAGCAATGATACTTACATGATCGTTCATTATTTTTATATTACTGAGAGTATGATGTTCTATGAACTACCACTATTTGTATTTTCATTCGTCTCTTTATGGATATTGACTTCTTTCCAGTTTGGGTGGTTACAAATAAAATTGCTAGACATTTTAATACAATTCTTTATGTGGCTGTGTTTCATTTCTCTTGTGTTAGTACTTCAGAGTGCAGTGCTGGAGTCACAGGCTAGGTGAATGTCTTAGCTTTTTAAGAAATGTCAAAACTGGGGGCGCCTGAGTGGCGCAGTCGGTTAAGCGTCCGACTTCAGCCAGGTCACGATCTCGCGGTCCGTGAGTTCGAGCCCCGCGTCAGGCTCTGGGCTGATGGCTCGGAGCCTGGAGCCTGTTTCCTATTCTGTGTCTCTCTCTCTCTCTGCCCCTCCCCCGTTCATGCTCTGTCTCTCTCTGTCCCAAAAATAAATAAACGTTAAAAAAAAAAAAAAAAAAAAGAAATGTCAAAACTGGTCTAAAATGGTTCTCTCGGGGTGCCTGGGTGGCTCAGTCGGTTGAGCATTGGTCATGATCTTGCGGTTCGTGGGACTGTGTCGAACTCTGTGCTGACAGGTCAGAGCCTGGAGCCTTGCTTCCGATTCTGTGTCTCCCTCTCTCTCTCTCTGCCCTTCCCCTGCTTGTGCTCTGTCTCTGTCTCTCTCTCAAACAATAAACATTAAAAAAATGGTTCTCTCTACTAGCGGTGTATGAGACTTCTGGTTCCTCTATATCCTTGCCAGTAGTAGATACAGTTTTTAAAAATTTTGACCCCTTTAATGAATATTTAGCAGTATTTCACTGTGGTTTTAGGTGAATTTCCCTGATGTTTCATGATGTTGAACATTTTTTCATTTGTATATTTGCCAGATACATGTCGTCTTTGGTATAATGTTGGTTCATATCTTTTACCTGCTTTTTTTAAAGAAAGGTTAGAGGTACCTGGGTGGCTCAGTCAGTTGAGTGTCCCACTTCAGCTTAGGACATGATCTCATGGTTTGTGGGTTCGAGCCCCATGTCCAGGTCTGTGCTGACAGCTCGGAGCATGAAGGCTGCTTTGGATTCTGTGTTTTCCTCTCTTTCTGCCCCTCTCCTGCTCATGCTCTGTCTCTCTCTCTCGAAACAAATGAAAACATAACATACCAAAACATATTGGATGCAGGGAAAGCAGTTACACAGAAAGATTATAGATCTAAATGCCTACATTAAGATAAAAGATGGATCTCAAATAAACAACCTTACTTTACACTGCCAGGAATTAGAAGAATAAGCCCCAAATTAGCGGAAGAAAATAAATGGTAAAGATTAGAGCAGAAATAAATGAAATAGAGACTAGAAAAACAACAGAAATGATCAATGAAATGAATAATTTTTTAAAAATATTTATGTATTTTGAGAGAGAGGGAGCAGGGGAGGGGCAGAGAGAGTGGGAGAGAGAGAATCCCGAGCAGGCTCTGTGCCGTCAGTGCAAATCCCATTGTGGGGCTCAATCTCACCATGGGGTCACGACCTGAGCCGAATCAAGAGCTGAACACTTAACCGACTTAGCCACCCAGGTGCCCCTCCTTTTTTTTTTTTTAATGTTTATTTATTTATTTTGAGAGAAATTGTTTTAAGAAAAGCAAAATTGACAAAACTAGCTAGATTAGCGGAGATAAAAAACAGGATCGAATTAAAATTATATAAAAAGTGGAGGCTTTGTAGCTAATACCACAGAAATAAAAGGATCACAAGACTACTGTGAGCAAGTATAGAGCACTGAGTAAGAAGACGAAAGCAGTGGGCCAACTGGGTGGCTCGGTCGGTTAAGCGTCCGACTTCGGCTCAGGTCATGATCTCACGGTCCGTGAGTTCAAGCCCCGCGTCGGGCTCTGTGCTGACAGCTCAGAGCCTGGAGCCTGTTTCAGATTCTGTGTCTCCCTCTCTCTCTGCCCCTCCCCTGTTCATGCTCTGTCTCTCTCTGTCTCAAAAATAAATAAACGTTAAAAAAAAAAAAATTAAAAAAAAAAAAGACGAAAGCAGTAAGGTTTGGGGTTTTGAGGTCCATCTGGTGACAGCAATGACTGAAAAACTGTCCTTGTACCCTAGATGAGAGCTGTTGAAATTCTAGTTACAGGGAGAAAACCAAACATTCACATATTTTTCGGAATCTGGGAAGAGAGCTCTCCACATCACAAATGACGTGTGTGTTCTTGTACATTCTGTCAAGACAGAATTCCACAGTCCCTTTGGTGTTAGGTTTTGTTTCATTTGAAACAGTATTTCTTCTCTCAAACACGGAAGTCCTACAAGATTTTTAATTCATAATTCATGACCACTTACCCATTTGTAACACAAATGAACTCATAGCAAACCATTTGCCTCATCCCTGGAATCCAGTCACTCAGACCACAAATAGGATTTAAAAGGTTTCCCTAAAGCACAGACATTTGTGAGTAGGAGGAATGCAAAGAACAAAGGGGTTGAGAGAGAGGATGAGCTTAGATGAAAGCTGCTTACGTAAGGAAAAACATCTTAGGGAAACATTTGAATTTTGAAACTCATAAAATCACTTAAAACCTTTGCTCTCTGAAGTAACTCAGTCTTTTCCTGAAATTCATGTTTTCTCCCTTTAAGGGGGGAGGGAAGATTTTTCTCTTTTGCAGGTCACAGGGTTTTTTCCTATGGAAGCACAATCCTGATTTCTTAAGCATGTTCTCAGCCAGCTACAGAAGCATTCATCATAATCCAGATGGTGTCATGAGATGTGGAGCCTCTGCCTGGACTGGGAGCTTTCCACACACTGTGCATCTTCCCTTCATCTGTGAGAGTACGTGACAGACACGGCCGCGGCTCTGCAGCGGGAACAGGCAACGTGAAGTTTCCAAAAGGCAGACGGAACAGCAGACGGAAGACAGATGCAATCTGATTGCACTGTAAAGATGAGGTTTCATAACTACATCAAAACTACACTCCATTCTTGAGGATTCTACCAAATCATATGAAAAACAAAAGATGTCCGACATCTAGGAGCTGTCCTAAATTCAACTCCATAACATTTCGTCTTCATTTGTCAGGAATAAAGCCATATGAAGAATATTCCAAGTCTGAGGAGCCTTTCCAGATGGCTCATCGTTCTCCTGTGTCTCGGTTTCTGGAAGTTTAGTACACTTTTACAAGTGGATACATTTAGTAAGTTACGCATGGCCAGGTGTGATCTTGGATCAGAGAGCTAGAGAACAGACACATAGGGTAAAGCAAGAGAGAGTGATACAGCAGACAGAGGTGAGAGAAGAGGGAGGGGAAGAGAGAACAAGAGATGAATCATGTTAGAAGCCAAAGATTAAAAAAATATCAGAAAGTGGCACAGTTCTAGGAAAATGGGACAGATGGGACAGTATAAGTCTTCAGTAGTGACGAAAAGGACTGCGTGTCAGGAACTGAACGAAAGTACATTTTCTAACAATTGAAATGGACTTAAACGGAGACAAATCAGTACAGAATTCTGATAAAGATTTATTTTGCCGAGCCAGCAAAGTGTCTCCGTGCCCCTATGTAAAAAGAATTGGTAGGAACAGTTTTTGGAAGCACAGTGGATTCACAAAGGAAAGCATGCATTCAGACAGCAGTTATAGGAGTGCCCTGGGATGCTGTGCTGCTTGTTGGGGGTACTCCTTTCTGAGTCCTAGTCTCTAATTGGGTTCTGAGCCTGGCACTCCCCCTCTCATCAGGATAACGTCCAAGCCTCTGTTGTTAGAGAACAGGTGGTACAGCTGTGCATTGAAGATCTGTATGTATGTGACTAGGACCCTTTCCCATCTTCTAGAATCATGTGCTAATGTCCTGAAACTCAGATTCATAATACAGTTGGATGAGAATTCATCATCGATCAGTTTCTAGAATCTAGAATTACTTTCAAGGTTCTGAATAACTGTCAGGAGCTAAGAATAAGCAGTGAAGACTTTTGCCCTCACAGCCTACAATCTAACGTATGTAGAGAGTGCCTAAAATTTTTTTCTCAAGTAACTAGCTGCAGGACATTTTTACTATAAACCTATTTTTCATATCGACTTTCACCCAGAGATCAAAGGGGAAAGAAGAGCTACTGACACTGATGTATTCCATGCCCCTAAATGTTTACGTTTCCCCATTTAAATGTGTAAAAGCTTTTAATTAAAACTGTGATGATCTCTTTTTAATTTTTAAATAAACTTATTTTTTTGCAGTTTATTTATTTATTTTGAGAGAGAGGGAGAATCCCAAGCAAGCTCCACACTGTCAGCATGAAGCCCGATCTCACAAACTGTGAGATAATGACCTGAGCCGAAATCAAAAGTCATTTGTGCAACCGACTGAGCCACCCAGGCATCCCATCAAAACAAACTTATCTGTTTGGTTTTTTTTTTATTTTTAATGTTTGTTTTTGAGAGAGAGACAGTGTAAACATGAGGGGCAGAGAGAGACAGAATCTGAAGCCAGCCTCCTGGATCTGAGCTGTTAGCACAGAGCCCGATGCGAAGCTAGAACCCACAAACTGCCAGATCGTGACCTGAGCCAAAGTTGGACACTTAACCAACTGAATCACCCAGGCACCCCTAAAATAAATTTATTTTAGAGCAGTTTTAGGTTCAAGACAAAATAAAGCATAAAGTTCGAGGAGTTCCTGTATACTGCCTGCCTGTCCCCAGATGCACAGCCTCCTGAGTATGAACATTCAGTATTAGCGATGTCCATTTGTTACAATCAATGAACCTAAACTGACACATCATTATTACCCGAAGTTCGTAGTTCATTTTTTTTTTCATAGTTTAAGTTAGAGTTTGCTTTTGGTGTTGTACATTGTATGGATTTGGTGCATGTGTAATGATACGTATCCATCATCATAATATATGGAATAATTTTACTGCCCTGACAGTCCTTCATGGTCTGCATATTCATCCACCCCGTGCCTTAACCCCTGGAAACCACTGATCTTTTTACTGTCTCCAAAGTTTTGCCTTTTCCTAAATGTTATATATTGGAATCACACAGTATGTAGCCGTTTCAGATTATTTTCTTTCACTTAGCAATATATTTTTTTGGTTCCTGTGTGTCTTTTTCATGGCTTGAAAGTTCATTTCTTTCTAGTGCTGAATAATTTTCCATTGTATGAATGTACTAGGGTTTATGTACCCATTCATCTATTAAAGCAAATCCTAGTTGCCTCTCAGTTTGGCAACTATGAATAAAGCTACTGTGAACATCTGTGTGCAGGTTTTTGTGTGCATGTGTTTTCAACCCATATGAGTAAATACGAAGGAGTGTGATTACTGGATTGTGTGGTAAGAGTATGTTTGGTTTTGTTAGATACTGTCAGACTGTATCCCAAAGTGTCTTATGCAACTGTTCACTCCTACCAGAAGTGAATGAGAGTTCCTGCTGCTCCACATTCTCACCAGCATTTGATGTCAGGGTTTGGGATATTGGCAATTGTGTTAGGTGTGTAGTAGTATCTCACTCTTAATTTGCTATTTCTTAATGACGTGATGTTGAACATCATTTCATATGCTCAGTGGTGATATATGTATCTTTGGTGAGCTGTCTGTTAAGGTCTTTTGCCCATTTTTTAAATGGTATTTTTTGCCCATTTTTAAATCAAGTGTTTTACTGTAGGGTTTTAAGAGTTCTTTGTATATATTTGATAACAGTCTTTGATTAGATGTGTCCTTTGCAGATGTTTTTTTCTGGTCTGTGGCTTGTCTTCTATTCTCTTGACATTGTCTTTTGCTGAGCAGAAGTTTTGAATTTTAATGGAGCCCAGCTTATCAATTATTTCTATAATGTATTGTGCCTTTAGTTTTGTATTGAAAAAGTTATCACTATCCCCAAGGTTATCTAAGTTTTTTCCTATGTTATCTTCTAGGAGTTTTATAGTCGTTGTTGTTGTTATGCATTCAGGTCTGTTATCCACTTTGAGTTCATTTTTGTGAAGGGAATAAAGACTATGTTTAGATTTTTTTTTTTTTTTTTTTTGCATCTGGATGTTCAGTTGTTCCAGCGTATTTGTTGAAAAGGAAAAGATTATCTGTGTTCCATTGCATTGCATTTGTTACTCTGTCAAAGATCATTTGACCAGGTCTATTTCTCAGCTCACTATTCTGTTCCATTAATCTTTTTATCGATTCTTTGGCCAGCAACACACTGTCTTGATCACTGTTGCTTTAATTTTTTTTAATGTTTATTTTTGAGAGAGACGGAGGTTGAATGGGGGAGGGGCAGAGAGAGAGGGAGACACAGAGTCTGAAGCTGGCTCCAGGCTCCGAGCTGTCAGCAGAGAGCCCAGCCTGGGGTTCAAACCCATGAACTGTGAGATCATGACCTGAGCTGAAGGAAGTTGGCCATTTAACCGACTGAGCCACCCAGGCGTCCCCTGTCACTGTTGCTGTAGTAACCTTGAAGTTGGGTAGTGTCAGTCTTCGACTTTGTTCTTTTTCTTGAATATTGAATTAATTAGCTACTTTGGTTCATTTGCCTCTCCATACAAACTTTAGAATCAGTTTGTCAATATCCACAAAATAACTTGCTGGGATTTTTACTAAGAGTGTATTGAATATGTAGATAAATTTGAGAAAAACTGACATCTAGACAATATTGAGTCTTCTTGTTCATGAACCTGGTATGTCTCTCCATTTATTTAGTACTGGATTCTGTGTCTGTGTCTTCTCCGCGGAGTCCTACCCAGACAGGCGTGCTCTGAAACCTCAGGCTGGCCGCCCTTAAACCTCAGCCCCAGAGGCTAGCATCAGAGGTCAGGTGCAGGTGGCCGCCACCAGCCGCTGCATCCCGGCTTCCTCCTACAGAGGCAGTGTCCTTGCCTCAGGCTCAGAAGCCGGGGCCCCACTTCCTCCTACTCCAGAAGGTGATGCCCCACCTGTGGCAACCAAGCAGTGCTGGTGCCTCTCTTGCACATGTGTTCATGCAATCTTGGGGACCTGCCCTTGGGTCAGGAGACTCTGCATCAGGAATCTCAGGTGAACCTGAGCCCTGGGACATGGTTGCCAGCCTCTAGGCCTTCATGCTGTCGTTACTTGGTCTGGTTTTTCTTCCCATGGGGAGCTGCAGAGGGGCTTGACCAGCCCTTGGAGGACTCTCCTCACAGAGGAGTATTCTTTGGCCTTAGAGAAGGGGTCCTGCCCGGACTGGGAGGTGACGGATAGCCACAAGCCCTGCTTCCTCACAGCAGCTGGCCGGGTTTAGTACATGCAGTGCACAAAATGCATAACAGTCTTTAAAAGAAGGCAGCTTTAGGGGTGCCTGGGGGGTGGGGGGCTCAGGCAGTTAGGCGTCTGACTTCAGCTTAGGTCATCATTTCATGGTTCAGGAGTTCGAGACCCGCATCCGGCTCTGTGCTGACAGCTAGGAGCCTGAAGCCTGCTTCGGATTCTGTGTCTCCCTCTCTCTCTGCCCCTCCCTTGCTCACGCTCTGTCTCTCTAAAAATAAATAAACATTTAAAAAATTTTATGAAAAAATTAAAAGAAGGCAGCTTTCAGTCTACAAGGTTTCAAGTGAGGGAAGTATCAGGTAATGGGTGTAAAATGAGAAAGTAGCTTTAGGTTGTCCAAGATGTATTGAGAAAATCAAAACATGGGTCAGTGTACAAAGTCTGACTTAATTTTTCCTGAGAAAAACAGTTGATACAGGCATACGTTTGAACACAGACACACACGTGCAGATACAATTCTGAAAAGATAATGCTCTGCTGCACGTGTTTTTCTCCAAGAGGGAGAACTGTCCTAGACTTTTCACATGCTGTTTTATAATTGTATATAATGTTTTGTATTAGGGAAAGTAACCTGTACTGACCTCTTCTTCTCCCCCCTCCCTCCGCCTTTTCAAAAATCCTGCAGATTTAGAGAGGACTCCAATTACTGTGAGAAACACCATGACCTGAAAATCACAACAGTACAGTGGAATGTTATCAAATGTATCAGAATCACCTGGAAAATTGTTAAACCACAAATTCTAGGTCCTGATCCCCAGAATCTCTATTTCACTAGGTTAGTTTCTGAAATGAGGATGAGCTTTTCTTTTCTTTTTTTTTATGTTTATTTACTTATTTTTGGGAGAGAGCAAGCAGGGAAAGTGCAGGGAGAGGGAGAGGGAGAGAGAGAGAATCCCAAGAAGCCTCTGTGCTGTCAGTGCAGAGCCCAACGTGGGGCTCAAACCCACAAAACATGAGATCATGACCTGAGCTGAAACCAAGAGTCGGACGCTTAACCGACTGAGCCCTGAGAATGAGCATTTCTAACAAGTCACCAGGTGACACTGATGGTGAAGGTCTAGGAATCAAACTTGAAAAACAGGATTCTATGAAAAATGAGGCTGCCTAGTTCCAGGCCTTCGAGTCCACCACCATAAAGAAATGCAGGCTCCCAGAAGCAGAGCCAAGGTTTCTCACGTACATCCCCTGAGCATCTGTGCAGGAGCAAGTCAGGCTAATGCCTACTTGGCTAGAGTTCTTCACTGTGGAGCCCTTTGAGTGCTTTATCCACCAAAGCTATCTAACCACCTGTGTATTTTGCCTAGAGCTTATTCCAAAAATGCCCACCCAGTTATCCCTCATATATTATCCTTCAAGTTTTTGCTCAATGACCCTCCAGAGAGGCCCGCCTTACTGCTGTATGTAATACACATACCATACTTCTAAGCACATTCACCTTATGTTCTTCTTGTGCCTACCATATTCTAACATGCCGTATGATTTAGTATTTCTTCTTTCATGATTTCTGTGACCTCCTTGTATATAATATAGCCCCCAGGAGGACAGAAATCTTTTGTCCCTTTTGTGTCCTAATGTCTCCTATGCGTGTACAATAAGTTCTTGAAGCCAAATACTCATTGATCATTTGTTAGAACAGAGAAAAAACAAGACACTTTAGCTTCCCTTTATAGTTTTACAGTTCTGCCTATTCCTCATGTGCCTGTTAGCTTTCCCTGAATGCCAATATCGCTTCATTTCAAGAATGAGTAAGAATCAAGTTTTGGAGACAAAGTCTTCAGAATGATTGTTACAGTCACATGCTCAGCTTAATTGTATTTCTTCTCAGACAACACTGATATAATTTCTCTGAGATCTTTTTACCATCCGCTGATATTTCCATTAATATCACAATTCTGACACAAATTCTGAATCATTACATAGCCACTATTAATAGCTTTCTGTAATTTGCATTTTACAACTGTTTTTCTCAGATAATGTCAATTCCTCATGCAGAATATTCCCTGTAATCATAGGGGAAATGATAACCACTTTCCAGTAGTGAGATGAAATCATGGATTTAAGTTGCTCCCTACATTTTGAAGTTCACAACACCGTTTTCATACATGCTACACCTGTGAACACGAGCCACTGAGGCTATCAAAGTAGCAGGTTCTTCACAGTTCTATTTTTGAGACTATTTTCATTTTTGAAAATGACTATCAGGCTATCCAAAAAGGTTAAATAGATTTAAAAAAAGAGGTAAACATGTCGCTCACTAGGTTGGACACAATAGTTTACAGTCAAGGGAGACATTTTCTGTAGTAATTACAGAGCTCACCTTTTATTCCCGCTTCAGGGTAGCCCAGCCTCCCTCTACAATATTTCCTGTCATGACGCAACCTGTTTTTTCTCTTGTCCTTAATCAAGCATAGACCGATACAACGACTCTTCATACACTGCACAGTATATGGATTTGAACTGCAACGTGACATGTTAGCTTCTGCTACCAGTGGACACATTTTGTCTGAATGACTACGGATAAGTGCATTTGGATCTGTAGCCTCTGGGAGCAAACTGAACTTCACGAAGTCCGAAGTTAACACTTTTCCAAACGCTTGGGTGAACAGCTGCAGACAATACACAACACGCCCCAGAAACTTGAGTTCTACTCCTTGAGGAGGAAGGGACAAAGACCCTTCTACTCCCTTGGACTCGCAGACGCCATCCGCCAGGGCAGCTCGCGGCTGTAAACCCGTCCGCAGGTCGGCTGGGGAGCGCTCTTGCCCGAGGCACCGGAGTCCGTGGGAACTACATTACCCGGCAGGCTCCGCGTCTAACGGCCCCCTCGCCGAGCCAATGAAGGTTTAGCACAGGGGCCTTCCGTGTGTGACACCTAGCGCGGGGCGGGACTTCCGGCGTCCTCCTCCGGGCGGTCATTTTGGCTTCTCCCCTGTGTTCATCCGGGCAGAAGTTCCGGAGCGGTGGGTCTGCGCGGAGGTGACGTGCCGGAGAAGGAGTCGGAGGAGCCGTTGTCCCCGCCGCATAGAGGCGGGTCTGAGGCTCGGCGACACCGCCCGGGGCGCCCCGCACGAGGGCCTGCCCGCTCCCCGCCCCGCTCCGCCCAGAGGCCCGGATGGCGGCAGCCACGCTGAGGGACCCGGCTCAGGTAAACGCTGCGTTCCCCGGCCCCTCACCGCCTCCCAGGTCCTAAAGCGCCGGCGGAGGGGCGCCTGCTCACGTCCTCACGTCCCAGGCCTGACTGTCTGGGACAATAGGGCACGGGTAGGTGGGGTCCCGTTTCTGACAATGGCCGTGAACAAACATGACATCTCCGCTTCTCTGTTCAGCTTTACTGTTGTGGTTGTGATGAGGAGCGGGGGAGTGTTGCAGGCAGAGGAGCCGAGCCGTGCCGAGGCTGGGAGATGCGACTCAGCTGGCAGCGTTCGGGAAAGCTGGGGTCCGGTGTGCCTGCGAGGAACAGTGTTTGAGGCGGAGTCACACCTGGAATAGCAGGCCGAGGGTTCTACCTGCATCTCGGGATTCTGGAAGCTGTGGAGAACGGTAAAGAAAGGAGCGACACGAATTACGTCAGGGCTTTAAGAGCTTCTCAAAGGTAGTTGGTTGGAGGGTGGTGGAAACATTGAGGCGCTGGAAGGTTGACTCTTCAAGGACGCAGAGCTAGGAAGAGGAAACCCTAGGCACAGAGGTGAGGCATCCAGTCCCAGATTCACCTGGCTCACATGCCGGCCTGAGCGCACTCAAACCGACGTGGCCCTGTTCCTCTGGAACCTGCCTGTTAAAACATGGCTACGGACGCTCTCATGGAACCTGCACCGGTCCGTGTACGGTGTCCCGGGCCCACACTGGCTCCTCCCCCTCTTGTGTTCTCTGTCCCGTAGTGCCTGGGGACTCTCAGTGCCGTTCCTCCAGACCTTGGGTAGAGGGACCCTCGAGAAACCCCAGGCTTCCCCCCGCCCTGGGTCCATACCAGGGATTATATAGAGGTTCCGTTTTGTGTGCCTGAGGGAAACAGCCGAGGAAAGGTTATCTCCATACTGGCACACAAGAACGCTTAGAGCTTTAGGGAAGCTGGGAGCGTTAAAGAAACCACAGATTCCTTTTCCTTCAGGTGGGAACAAAGAGCAGTGAGACAGGATTCAGGACTGAAATGGCTGCCTGAGAAGTTGCTTATCTGTTCTGGAGGTGACTCGAGCTTTGGATTAGAGGACGGAGATGATCTTACCCAGGTCTTCCTCTGGCTTCACTGTGGAGAAAAGATCGTGAGGATGAGGGAAGAGGAAGGAAAACTAAGGTGGAGCCCAGTGTAACATTCCAGTTCAGGGTTCACAGAACAGAATGGTGGCTTAGGAGAAGTAACTGGATTCTGGATCTGTTTTTATTAAGGGCCAATTAGATTTCCTAACGTGGAAGGGAAGTCGCATGCTTGGTCTGCTGCTATTGCTGTAACAAAATACCATAAACTAGGTGATTTATAAACAGCAGAAATTTATTTCTCATAGTTCTGGAGGCTAGAAGTCCAAGATCAGGCTGGTCAGTTTCTGTGTCTGGTGAGGGCCTGCTTCCTAATTTCAGCCCAAAGGCCCCAGCTCCTAATACCATCAGCTTGTGGGGGGTAGAATGTCAAAATATGAATTGGGGTGGGAGACATAAACATTCTATGACAGTGGGAAAGTGAAGCACTTTCAGAGATGACCCTAGGGTTTTGATCTAAGCAATGGGAAGGATGAAAATTCCATCAATTGATATGGGAAAATTGGTCATAGAGTAATTTTCACTGGGGATATTGTGAACTTTGTTGTGGCTATTTTAAGATCTGAGGTGTTTCAGACACCACTGGGTAAAAGCATCAAGTAGGCAGCTGAACACCCATGTTTGGAAATCTGGGGAGGGCTTCGGGATGGAGACATCCAAAATATTGTGGCTACTGTATATGTCCAGGTAAGTGAGCTGTGATTACAAGAAGCAGTCTCTAGGCTATGATGGTAAAACCATTTTCAGACTAGGAAAGGGAAGTAGCCGAGGACTGGGCCTCTTGCTTGGATATCTGGTTGATGGCATTGAGTTTTACATACTGAAGTTAACAGAAGTGAGTAACATGAAGGGAGAAAACATTGAGGATGGTGTAGACTCATAGCCGATGAAGGGTACCAGGAGAAGAGTGGACATGAGATGGACACAGAAGCATAGGAGTTGGCCCATTAATACTCAGTCCTTGGAGCTAGTGTTTATTCCACTTAAGGGACTTCATGGATTTTGTGGCAACTTTGGTGGGGCCTGGGATATTTCATTCAGTATGGAGGATAAGATTAGGGGCAAATCTGGGAGAAACACTGGGACTCAGGTAGGTGACCAGTAGGGCTGGGCTTTGAATGAGGGGTTAAGTCAAAATCAGAAAGTTCTGACTGCAGAGGGCACAGCAAGGGCAGCACAGAAATGGAATGAGGCCATGGGTATCTGCAATCTGCAGGTCAGTCTGGGTTGTGGAGGTTGTAGCGAGAGACCAAGTTAAGCAGGAAGGACTACATACCAGGCTTCACAGCTGCCTCTGGCAGTGAGGATCATCAGAGGATCAATTGAATCTTGATTGAATTTACAAAAAACTCTCTGGGTACCATGCAGCAAGTAACATGGGGAGGCCAGGGAGATGCCTGTACCTTCCTGTGGAGCACGAAGTGGCTGTGGCTTCTAAGAAGCAGCAAGGGAGAACCTCTCTAGGAAATGAAGGTATTTAAAGGCAATCATACATGCTGTAGCTAACACACACACTCAAACACAGGGAATATGCATTCCCAGAAAAGATTTGAGTAATCCCAGAACCTCTGAGGTAAGGAGATTAGTGAAGGTCTTCCCCTGCACAGGGCCAGTTCTTAATGACTGGAAAAGTTGGCTTTTATTTATTTATTTATTTTTTAAATTCAAATGCCTACATCTCAACAAAAGATCACAGAGCATACAAAGAAATAAGGAAACATGGCCCAACCAAAGGAACAAAATAAATGTCTGGTAACTGGCCATATAGAAATGTAGGCCTCTGAATAACTTGGCAAAAATTTAAAACAGCTGTGCTAAAGATGCTTGGTGACTTAAGAGAACACAAACAACAATGTCAGAAAACAATTCATGCACAATGTGAGAATGTCAATAAAGAGATAGGGACTGTAAGAGAGAACCAACCAGAAATTCTAGAGCTGAAAAACAATTAAGCTGAAAACTTTACTAGAGAGGTTCAGTAGCAGACTTGATCAGGTAAAGAATCTACAAACTTGAAATCAGGTCATTTGAAATTGTCAAGTCAGAGGAGCAAAAAAAAAAAAAAAAAAAAAGAAGAAGAAAAGTAAAGAGAGCTTAAGGGGCATGTAGGATACTAGCAGCTGACCCATATATGCATTATGGCAGGCCCAGAAGGAGAAGAGAGGGACTTTATTTGCAAAACGTATCTAAGGACAAGTATCTAAAATACATAAAGAACATTTATAACTCGATAGTTAGAAACAGTTTTTAAAAACAGGCAATAGATTTGAACAGATATTTCAAAAAAAAGTTTGGCAAAAATTTACATAAAAAGATGCTGGAAAGAGTCATTAGGAAAATGAAAAACCCATAATGACTTAACCACTATGCACTTTTAGAATTGATAATGTCACAGAACCTGTTCTGGATCACCCGGCAGAAGAACCCAGCAGCACTCCGAGATGTTGGAAGGCTGGAGGTTTATTTTATGCTGGCAGGCTCAGGGGCGATCCCTCTCCAGAGGTCTGAGCCCCGAGCATAAGCAGAGGGAATAATTTATAGTTTGTTACTTCTGCATTCCACATTAGTAGTAATTTGGTGTCTGTGAGCGTGGCAAGTGGGGTGGGAAGAAGAACCCGGAAGGGAAGTCTTCAGTCGAGGACTGGAATTTCCCTATCAGTCCTGTTGGCCATCTTATAACAGATTTTTCCCTATCAGTAACATTAAAAACTGGCCATACCATCTTTTGTTAAGCATGTGGAGCAAATGGAACTCTCATCCGCTGATAGTAGGAAGGGAAATTGTACAAGCACTTTGTAAAGCAATTTGGCAGCATCTTTAAAATTAAACATACAGGGGTGCCTGGGTGGCTCAGTTAAGTGTCTGACCCTTGATGTTGGGTCGTGAGACCGATTGAGCTCTGTGCTGAGCATGGAGCCTGCTTGGGATTCTCTCTCCCTCCTTCTCTCTGCCCCTCCTCCCCTGGTGCACACACTCTCTCAAGATAAATATACATTTTTTTAAGTTTATTTTTGAGAGAATGCATGCATGTGTGAGCAGGGGAGGGGCAGAGAGCAAGAATCCCAAGCAGGCTTCACACCATTAGTGCAGAGGCTGATGTGGAGCTTGAACTCATGAACTGTGAGATCATGACCTGAGCCGAAATCAAGTTGGATGCTTAACCACTGAGCCACCCGGGTGTCCCAATAAATAAACATTTTTTTAAAGTTTATTTGATGGGGCGCCTGGGTGATGCAGTCGGTTAAGCGTCCGACTTCAGCCGGGTCATGATCTCGCAGTCCGGGAGTTCGAGCCCCGCGTCAGGCTCTGGGCTGATGGCTCGGAGCCTGGAGCCTGTTTCCGATTCTGTGTCTCCCTCTCTCTCTGCCCCTACCCCGCTCATGCTCTGTCTCTCTCTGTCCCAAAAATAAATAAAAACGTTAAAGTTTATTTGAGGGGCGCCTGGGTGGCTCAGTCGGTTAAGCGTCCGACTTCAGCTCAAGTCACGATCTCGTGGTCCGTGAGTTCGAGCCCCGTGTTGGGCTCTGGCTGATCGCTCAGAGCCTGGAGCCTGCTTCCGATTCTGTGTCTCCATCTCTCTCTGCCCCTCCCCCGTTCATGCTCTGTCTTTCTCTGTCTCAAAAATAAATAAACGTTAAAAAAAAAGTTTATTTATTTTGAGATAGCATGAGTCAGGTAGGGGCAGAGAGAGAGAATGCCAAGCAGGCTCCTTGCTGTCAGCACAGAGCCTGATGTGGGGCTCAAACTCACAAACTGAGATCATGACCTGAGCCAAAATCAAGAATTGGACACTTAACCAACTGAGCCACCCAGGCACCCCTAAATAAACATTTTTTGAAAATAAATAAAATTAAACATACAGCTTTCATACAACCCAGTCATCCCATTCCTAGGTATTTATCCGAAGGAAATAAAAGGATATGTTTATGCAAAGACCTGTGAACAAATGTTTAAAACAGCTTTACTTTTAATGGAAAAGGGGGAAAAAACTCAAAGTCCATCAAAAACAGTTTGAATGAATAAACAAATTGTAATACCTCTATATAATGGAATATCACTCAGGAATAAACAATTTTCTTTGTCAGCTGTAACAAAATACCATAGACTAGGTGGCTTAAAGAACAGAAATGTATTGTTCAGAGTTCTGGAAGCTGGGAAGGAAGTCCAGATTAAGTGCTTATTGCTTTGGTTCCTGATGAGGATTCTTCTTGGTTTGCAGATGGCTCTCTTGTGTCTTCACATGATGGAAAGACAGGGAGTGACAGTTCTCTGGTGTTCCCACTCCCCTCTTTTTTTATTGGAGTATAGTTGACATTAATTTTAGTTTCAGGTGTACAACATAATGATTTAACTATTACATACTTTACAGAATGCTCATTATAAGTGTACTATCTCTCACCAAAGTTATTACAATGTTAGTGACTATTCTCTATAATGTACTTTTCACCTTTGTAACTTGTTTTAGAGCTGGAAGGCTGTGCCTCTTAATCTGCCTCACCTGTTTTGTCCATCACCCCACACTCTTCCCTTTTGGCAACCACTAGTTCTCTGTATTTATAAGTCTGCCTCTGTTATTGCTGTTGATAGTTTTGTTTTCTACATTCCATAGATAACTGAAATCCTATCTTACTTGTCTTTCTGTGACTTATTCCACTTGGCATAATACCCTCTAGGTCCATCCTTGTTGTAAATGTCAAGATTCCTTTTTTTTGTTTTTAAGGTAATCTCCATGTCCAGTATAGGGTTTGAACTCATGACCTGGAGATCAAGAGTTGCACTGTCTACCAGCTAAGCCAGCCAGACACCCTATGATTTTTTTTTTAATGGCTAAGTAATATTCCCGTGTGTGTGTATCATGTCTTTATTCATTTATATATCAGTGTACACTTAGATTGTGTCCATATCCTATTTATTGTAAATAATGCTGCAGTAAACAGGGATGTATATATCTTTTTGAATTAGTGTTTTCATTTTCTTCAGGTAAATACCCAGAAGTGGAATTACTGGATCATATGGTTTTTCTATTTTTAGTTTTCTAAGGACCCTCCATACTGTTTTCCAGAGTGGCTGTACCTCTTTACATTCCACCCCACAGTGCACAAGAGTTCTCTTTCCTCTATTTCATCATCTTGTTATTTCTTGTCTTTTTGATACTGTTTTGACTGGTGTGAGGTGATATCTCATTGTGGATTTGATTTGCATTTCCCTGATTACATTGAGCATCTTTTCATGTCTGTTGGCCATCTGTATGTCTTCTTTGGAAAAATGCCCATTTGGGTCTTCTGCTAATTTTTAATTGAATTGTTTCAGGTGTTTTGGTGTTAAGGTGTGTGAATTCTGTATATATTTTGGATATTTAGTATTGGGGTATTTGGAGTATAATATATATGTTATATATATTATGTATACATATATATATTATATTTTTTGGATGTATCACTAGCAAATATTTTTTCTAATTCAGTAGGTTGCCTTTTTGTTTTGTTGATGGCTTTGCTTTGCAAAAGTTTTTTAGTTTGATGTGGTCCCAATTGTTTATTTTTGCTTTTGTTTCCCTTTTGTCCCTTTTACTTTTGTTTTTGCTTTTGTCTCCCTGAAGAAACATATCCAGAAAAATGTTGCTAAGGCTGATGTCAAAGAAATTATTGCATATGTCTTTTAATTTTATGGTTTCAGGACTTACATCCAAGTCTTTAATCCATTTTGAGTTTTTAGTTTGTTTTGTTCTGTTTTATTGTTTTATTTTGAGAGAGAGTGTATGCATGTACTCTGGGGTTTGATCTCATGAACCATGAGATCATGACCTGAGCTGAAGTCCAAGAGTCAGACACTTAACCAACTGAGCCACCCAGGTGCCCCCCACCCATGTTGAGTTTATTTTTATGTATGGTGTAAGAAAGTGGTCCAATTTCGTTCTTTCGTATGTAGCTGTCCAGTTTTCCCAACACCATTTATTGAAGAGACTTTTCTTCATTGTGTATTCTAGTCTCCTTTGTCACAGAGTGACCATATAAGCATAGGTTTCTCAGCTCTATTCTGTTCCATTTTTGTGCCAGTACCATACTGTTTTGATTACTATGGCTTTGTAGTATGGTTTGAAATCTGGTGTATATTTCCAGCTCTGTTGTTCTTTCTCAAGCTTGCTTTGGCTATTTGTGGTTTTTTGTGGTTCCATACAAATTTTTGGATTCCTTGTTCTAGTTTTGTGAAAAATACTATTGGTATTTTGGTAGGGATTGCATTGAATCTGTGGATTGCTTTTGGTAGTATGGACATTTTAACAATGTTAATTCTCCCATTCCATGAACATGATACATGGTATGTCTTTTTATTTATTTGTGCTGTCTTCATCAGTGTCTTATAGTTTTCAGAAAACAAGTCTTTCACCTCCTTATCTACATTTATTCCTAGGTACTTTACACTTTTTGATGCAATTATAAATGGAATTGTTTTCCTAATTACTCTTTCTGCTGGGTTTTTATTAGTGTGTAGAAACACAACAGATTTCTGCATATTAATTTTATATCCTGCAAATTGACTGAATTCATTTATTAGTTGGAGTCTTTAGGGTTTTCTGTATATAGCATATCACCTGCAAATAGTGACAGTTTTACGTTTTTCTTCCAACTTGGATGCTGTTTAGTTCTTTTTATTATCTGAATTGAATGAAGGTGGTGAGAGTAGATGGTGAGGAAAGCTTTCAGCTCTTCACCATTGGGTATGATGTTAGCTGTGAGTTTTTTCATATATGGCCTTTATTGTGTTGAGGAATTTTCCCTCTAAACCCACTTTGTTGAGAGTTTTTATTATGAACGGATGTTAAATTTTGTCAAATGCTGTTTCTGCATATATTGAGATGATTATATAATTCTTACTTTCCATTTTGTTAATATATTGTATCATGTTGATTGATTTGCAGGTATTGAACCATCCTTACATCCCTGAAATAAATCCCACTTGTTGTGGTGAATGACCTTTTTCATATGTTGAATTCAGTTTCCTAATTTGTTGAGGATTTTTGTATCTGCGTTCATCAGGGATATTGGTCTGTAGTTTTCATTTTTTGTGGTGTCTTTGGTTTTGTATCAAGGTATATGCTAGCTTTGAGGATGAGTTTGGAAGCATTCCTTTTCTATTTTTGGAGTAGTGTGAAAAGGATAGGTATTAACCCTAAACGAAATATTTGGTAGAATTCACCTGTGAGGCCATCTGGTCCTGGACTTTTGTTTGTGGTGAGGTTTTTGATTACTGATTTAGTTTTGTTACTAGTAAACAGTCTGTTCAAATTTTTTATTTCTTTGTGATCCAGTCTTGGAAGGTTATATATATATATATTTTAGGAATTTATCCATTTCTTCTATGTTGTCCAATTTGTTGGCATATAATTAATCCTTTATATTTCTATGGTGTTAGTTGTAACTCCTCTTTGATTTCTGATTTTGAGTCCTCTCTCTTTTCCTTTATGAGTCTGTCTAAAGGCTTATCTCTTTTATCTTTTCAAAGAACTGTCTCTTAGTGTCCCTGATCTTTTCTATTGTTTTTCAGTCTTCATTTCTTTCTACTCAGATCTTTATTATTATTTTTTTCATTCTACTAACTTTCGACCTTGTTTGTTCTTCTGGTTACTTTAAATATAAGGTTAGATTGTTTGAGATTTTTCTTGTTTCTTGGTAGGTCTGTATTGCTATAAACTTCCCTCTCAGAACAGCTTTTGCTTCATTCCAAAGATTTTGAACTGTTGCATTTCCATTTTTATATGTCTCCAGCTGTTTTTTAATTTCTTTGACCTATTGGTTTAGTAGCATGTTGTTTAGCCTCCACGTGTTTGTGTTTTCCATTTTCTTTTCTTGTAATTGATTTCTAGTTTCGTACTGTTGTTGGAAAAGACACTTGATATGATTTCAATCTTAAATTTACTGAGACTTGTTCTGTGGCCTAACATGTAATCTATCCTGGAAAATGTTCCAGATGCATTTGAAAAGAATGTATTCTGTTTGGAAATGATGTTCTGTGTATATCTGTTAAATCTATGTGTCTAATGTGTCTTACTGATTTTCTCTCTGGATGATCTGTCCATTGATGTAAGTGGAGCATTGAAGCCCCTTTTTTAAGAAGAAAAAAAAATTAAACATTTATTTATATTTGAGAGACAGAGAGAAACAGAGCACAAGCTGGGGAGGGTCAGAGAGAGAGGGAGACACAGAATCCAAAGCAGGCTCCAAGCTCTGGGCTGTCAGCCCAGAGCCCATCACGGGGCTTGAACTCACAGACCGCGGGGTCATGACCTGAGCCGAAGTCAAGACACTCAACCGACTGAGCCACCCAGGAGCCCCGAAGTCCCCTTCTATTACTGTATTGTTAGTTTCTCCCTTTATGGCTGCCAATATTTGCTTTATATTTGTAGGTGCTCCTATGTTGGTTTCATAGATATTTACAGTTATTCTATTCTCTTGTTGGATTAATTCCTTTATTTATAGTTATGCATGACTTTTGTCTTTAACAGTCCATGTCTTAAAGTCTACTTTATTATTATAAGTATTGCTACCCCAGCTTGTTTTCACTTCGGTATGCATGGAATATGTTTTTTCATTCCTCTATTTTCAGTGTGTATGTCTTTAGATCTGAAGTGAGTCTGTTGTAGGCAGCGTATAGATAGGTCTTGTTTTTTTTTTTATCCATTCAGTCACCCTACATCTTTTGATTGGAGCACTTAGTCCAGTTACATTTAAAGTAATTATTGGTAGGTATGTACTTAAATGCATTTTGTTTTTTTTCTTTTGTGCTCTTCCCTTGTGATTTGTTGGCTTTCTTTAGTATTACAAGTTTTTAAGTTGGTGGTCATGTAAATTCTAAAAGCACTACATTTATTACTCTCTCCCCCCACGAAGTTTTATGTACATAATGTCATATTTTACATCTTTTTGTATATATTGTTTAACCAATTTTTGTAAAAGAAAATTAATAAAACCAAAATTTTACTACTTTTGCTGTTTAGCCTTCATACTAGCTTTATAAGTCATTGATCCACTACCTTTATTATATACTTGTCTTACCAGTAAAACTTTTCCTTTCATAATTTTCTTCTAGTTATATGTTTTTCTCTTTTCTGCTTAAAGAATTCCCTTTAACATTGCTTGTAAGGCCAGATGAGTGGTGATGAACTTTAACGTTTGTTTGTCTGGAAAAGTTTTATCTCTTCTTCAATTCTGAATGATAACCTTGCTTGGTAAAGTTCTTGGTTGTAGGTTTTTTTCCTTTCAGTATCATGCCACATGCCACTCCCTTCTGGCCAGAAGTGTTTCTGCGGAAAACTCAGCTGATAGCCTTATGGAGTCTCCATTGTATGTAGGTAACTGTTAGCTTTGCTTTTGCTGCTTTTAAGATCATCTCTTTAGATTTTGTTTCTACTTTAACTGTTATGTGTTTTGGTGTGGACCTGCTTGGGTTCATCTTGTTTGGGGCTCTCTGTGTTTCCTGGGATTGGTCATCAGTTTCCTTTCCCCAGGTTAGGGAAGTTTACACCATTTTCTCTCTTCCTCTGAGACTCTGCAAATGTTGGTACAGTTGAGGTTGTCCCAGAGGTCCCTTAACCTATCCCAGTTTTAAAAAATACGTTTTTCTTTTGCTATTCAGCTTGAGTGCTTTGCACTGCTGTATTTCCACTGCCGTGTCTTCTGGCTCACTGATCCATTCTGCTGCATCTTCTAATTTGTGAATTCTCTCTAGTATAGTTTTCATTTCAGTTATTGTATTTTTCAGCTCTAGTTCTTTTTTATATCTCTTTATTGAAGGTCTCACTGAATTCATCCACTCTTCCGCCAAGACCAGTGAGCATCTTTATGACCGTTACTTTGAACTCTTTATCAGGTAGATCGTTTCATTTAGTTCTTGTCCCAAGGTTTTGTTGTGTTTCATATTTGAAACATACTCCTCCTCTTTTCACATTTTGTCTGACTCCTCGTGTTTGTTTGTATGTATCAGGTAGAGTGTACAGCCATACCACCCTGAATGTGCCCGGTCTCATCTGTATGTATTAGTAGATCAGCTACGGGGGTTCTGGTCTTGAAAAGAATGACCTTTTATGTAGAAGGCATCCTGTGGGGCCCAGTAGCCCAGTCCCCAGGAGCAGTTGCTGCAGGGTGTGTCCCCTGTGTGTGCTTTATGAGCTCTTTTGTAACTGGGCCAGGACTGCTGTGGGCATGCTAGTGGGTGGGGCTGGCCCTCAGCCCATCTGTGTGCAGTGACCAGCCGTGACTACTACAAGCATACTGGTGGGCAGGGCTGGTCCCTGGTGTGGCTGGCTGAGAGGCCAAGCTGTAGCTGCTGCTGGTATGCTGGTGAGGGGGGCCGATCTCTCCTCCCTGGGGCAGGACAGGAGATGCTTTGGAGAGGTGCCTGTCTGGGGCTGCCTGCTGGCTGAGGCAGGGCAGGAGCTGCTTTGGACAGGTACCTGCTAGGGTGAGTAGCTTAGGTCGAGTGGGTTTGCAGGGGGATGCCAGGAAGGGGGGAGGGTCTAGCAAGGTAGCACTGACAGTCCAAACTGACTCCCGCAAGCATCCAGTCAGCTAGGCTGAAGGAGAGCAAGAAAAATGGCTCCTGCCAGCACTTCTCTTCCTTAAAAAGGCTTCTACAGATCCTTGCTCCTCTGGCATATGCTCTAAAATTAGTCAGTAAATCTTCATATGTAATACAGTTATTTTTCAAACTTCTGCCTTTTGTCCTGGGTTTCAGCCTGAGTGTTATGGTATGCTGGCCCTTTAAGAACAGAATCTCAGTTTCCTATATAGCCTTCTGGCTCTCCCATTACCAGAGTTAAGCTCTGCTCATTTCCAAGTCAGGCATTGTGGGGCTCATCTTCCTGGTACAGGTCCCCAGGACCAGGGGTGCCGGATGTGGGGATCGATCCTCTCATTCCTCAGAGAGGACCTCTGTGCCTGTGGTATCCCTCCTGCTTGTGGCTTGCCATGCTTGGGGTTTGGTTATGGACCATATCTCTGCTCCTCCTACCCTTCTCGATTTGGCTTTTTGTCTTGAGCCGTGGAATAAGTGTTCTGGTGGCCTTAAAGTCATTTTCAGAGTGAGTTGTGTTATACTTAGTTGTTGCCTTGTTGCGTTTGTGGGAGGAGGTGAGCCATGCTGCTCTGCCATCTTCCTCTGTTGTCTCTTACGTGGTATCACTAATCTCTTGATGAGAGTCCCAGCCAGATGACCTTATCTAACATAATTACCTGTCCGTACTCCACCTTCTAATTCTACTACATTGGGTTTGGGGGTTCAGCCTATGAATTTGGGGGGCACGTACCCACTACATAACAGGAATGAAATGTGGCTATATGTAATAACGTGGATGAATCTCTAAATAACTATGCTGAGTGGAAAAATTCAGACAAAGTGAACACACAGCATGGTTGTGTTTAAGATTCTTGAAAATGCAAACTAATGCATTATAACACAGGCAGATCAGTTGTTTCCTGAGAATGGTGGTTGAATGGGGGAGAGATGTAGTGGAAAGGGTTGTAAGAAAATTTTGGATGGTGATGAATATGTTTCCTGTCTTGATTGTGGTGATGGTTTCAGTGGTGTAGGTCTACGTTAAAACTCACCACACTGTACACTTTAACTGTATTCAGTTATTATAATTCAATAAAGCCACGAAAATACAGATAAATAAAAAATACTTTTGCTTCTAGCAAAATAAAGAATGTATCTGAGGAGAATGGTTGGAATGAAAGCAATAAGGAGAAGAAACTGTAGCTACCAGCATCATATCCTGAAGAAGAGAGGAAACTGCATTTGTTTCTTCTTTCTCTCCCTCTGCACAGGGGTATCAGTATGCAGTTAAGGATAAAGCAGAACCCCCCCTAAAAAGATAAGAGTTGTTGGAGTCAATATCATACCATTAGGGCTTGAGGGGGATCCAGCACCAGATACTCCTAAAACCATATAACCCAGTGTTCCTAATGAGAGGGAAGTTTGTGCTGGATTTTGGGAATTATAGTCATTTTTAAGCCAATGGGATAGGCAGAAAACTGCCCCACTTAAATGTCCTTGTCTTTTTTAGGTTTATTTATTTATTATTTTGAGAGAGAGAGAGAAAGGGCACGTGCACAAGTTGGGGAAGGGCAGAGAGAGAATCCCAAGCAGGCTCTGTACTGTCAGCACGTGGAGCCCGACTCAGGCCTCGATCTCACAAACCCGGAGATCGTGACCTGAGCCGAAACCAAGAGTTAGATACTTAATTGACTGAGCCACCCAGGTGTCCCTTAAATGTCTATGTCTTAATGTCGGATTACACAGCAAAGGAGAGTTAAGGTAATAGGTAGAATTAAGAGTACTAATCCACTGACCTAGAAATGGGGAGATGATGCTGGATTACCTGAGCCTGCCCAGTATGATTGTAAGCGTTCTTACATGGGGAAACGATAGGCAGAAAATGGAAAAAGTTCAAGTGATGCAGGGTGAGAAAGACTCAGCTGGCCGTTTCTGGCTTTGAGATGAAAAGGGGCCATGAGCCCAGGTCTGTGTGTGGCCTCTGAAACTGGAAAAGGCGAAAGAATAAATTCTTTCCTAGCGCCTCCAGAAAGGAAGGCAGCCTTGCTGACTCCAGTGGAGACCCGTTGTGGACTTCTGACTTCCAGAACTGTAATTCAATGTTTGTATTGTTTAAGCAGCAACAAAAAAGTCAAAAGGCCAGTTTCACATGTTAAAATGATACCCAGTTGAAATTGTGCATTATCAGTATACTTAGGGTTGCCAGATTTAGAAAATAAATATGTATTTTTTACTATAAGTATGTCCCATGCAATAGACCTTATAAAGTTGTTCATTACTCATCTAAAATTCACATTAAACTGGGTATCCTATTCTGTTAGGGAATTCTAGATATATTAGAAAGCACTGTGAGCATGTTTTGCTATTTTAAGAATCCTGGTTATTCTTTATGATGAAGAAGGATAAAACAAATGCATTTATTACTTAGCTGACTGCTGGTAGGATAACCTAGGATAAGATCTGAAAGTGTACACAAAAGTGTCCAGTTAGCTTCAGGCTATTAGGAGAACCTTGTGAGTGACTTGGAGAACATTCTGGGGCCCTGATACAGGTATGCAGATGCACTACTGAGTGTCAGAATAATCAAATCGTTTATGAATCACAGTTTGATCAGCGTTAGGAGCACCCAGAAACACCCCTTACTTGTCCCTTTTCCATGCCCTACCCAACCACAAATATTCAAACAAAAACATGCACACATCCCCCTCTCGTGCTTTACTTAATAGAAGATTATGACCCGAAGTTTCAGCAGTGGGAAAGTTACCGATCACATCCACAACTACCTAATGCTCCATGAGGATTTATTCAATTCCCAGTTGATAGATGTTAGGTTGATTCTGTGATTCTCCTCTTTGTCATTAAAAAACAATGTACAGGGGCGCCTGGGTGGCGCAGTCGGTTAAGCGTCCGACTTCAGCCAGGTCACTAGCTCGCGGTCCGTGAGTTCGAGCCCCGCGTCAGGCTCTGGGCTGATGGCTCGGAGCCTGGAGCCTGTTTCCGACTCTGTGTCTCCCTCTCTCTCTGTCCCTCCCCCGTTCATGCTCTGTCTCTCTCTGTCCCAAAAACAAATAAAAAACGTTGAAAAAAAAATTAAAAAACAATGTACATAAAATAGCTTTGTAATTATGAAAGACTTGGTCTTATGGTTATTACTAAATTGAAACAGCTTGTTATGTGAGCAAAGAAATTTTCTGGTATAACGACCCAGTGTTCCTTCTTTGTCACTAGAGTCTTCTCATTCAATTAAATCAGCCTCTAGCACACTCTCTAAATTGGTTGATAAAGTAGTTTCTTTTAACTTAAATATTGTCTTCCTCATTCAGACTAGAGTTGATATCTTTGGAAATTCCTTGCAGTTTTCTCTATAATTTTATGACTTAATATTGACATTCCCATGAGAGTGCCAGTTTGTTGAGCAGAAACAGGAGTGGGGGGCGGGGGTGGGAATGTATACATTTTTCCTGGGATATTGCAGATTGGAAGGCTTAGGAGGCATAGGAAATTTAGTCAGCATCTGTGATATTAATGTAATGTGTTTGAGCTTCGTGGTCTGGGCTTTTGACTGCACATTGTCTTTGTTCTTTACAGGTCCAAGCAGTGGGTTCAGTACCTTCTCAGCAGTGGACCCTCTTCCTGTGAAGCCAGAGCCATATGCACCATCCTGATCCTGGTATGTTTGACTCTTTTTACTCATTTACTTGTGTTTTTTCCTTTTGGGTAACCCTGACTCACAAACACCTCTCTTCTCTTGTGTCTGCATGCTTCTCAGCATTTCCTCCCATTGTGCTCATTAGCAGTGACAACTTGTTTTTCAGTTCTGCTTGAGGGCAAGGAAAACATCTTTTTCCAAATACAGGCTCTGGGCTCTAAGTTCCTTCCAGAATATAAACTGTCATTTGAGCTGCAGGGAATTTTGCTTTCAGTGTTGAATGGCCATTGTAGGATACAAAAGAAGCTGTTGTATGAGCAATTATCCAAAGACAGAATTTCATGAAAATGTAAATGTATGTCTTTTTCAGATTTTGAGAGTTTAACGGTAGGAATCCAATGCTGATCTGAATTTTAAGCTAACGCCCAAAATGTTTATTTTGTAAACACTGGGTGAAAAATGTTTTGTGTGAAGGTATGGACAGTGCATATGGACCTTGAGGAGTATAAATCTCTAAATTGACTAAATAGTATTTTAATCTAATGCTATGAACGATGCAGAAAAGGTCACATGTCTTGTGTAGGGACCTGTTTCCCTTTATGTTCTTATCAGAAGAAGGTAAAAATGTGAGAAAGCTAGAGGTTGGTTTGTGTAGTTTGAGCTCAGTTCCAACTTTCTTCTGAGGGAGGGTGGATTGAGAACACTACTCATTTCTAAAAAGTTTCTGCTTTTATCAGATGGATGCTCAGGAAGGCTTCTTTCTGCCTATGTTGATTCTTACGCCAAAGTAGCTTATTTTAGGCCATCAACAGAAACACTTTGGGTACAAATTTGGTTCCAGACCACTGCAATAAAGCAAGTCAGATGAGTCGTTGGTTTCCCACTACATACATAACTGTTGTCTTTACAGTATATAATAGCATTGTCTTAAAAACAGTATACATACCTTGAGAAATACTGTCTTCTAAAAAAAAAAAACATTAACCCTCATCTGAGCTGTTAGTGAGTCATAATCTTTTTGTTTATGACCCTGAACGTGGGGGTGGCTATGGCAGTTTATTAAAATAAGGCAGTGAAGTTGCCATCTCAGTGGATCTTCCTGTCACAATTTCGCCAAAGCACACGATGCTGTTTGATAGCATCTTATCCACCAACTGGATTTCTCTAGTCTTCAGTCCTCTCCCCAGAGTAGGTTCCCCCTCAAGCAACCAGTTCTCTGGTCATCCACTTGCGGTTTTATTGTGAGCTTGTCCCTTGCAGCAATTTGGTCACATCTTGTCTACTACTTTTTTTTTTTTTTCTTAACATTTATTTATTTTTGAGACAGAGAAAGACAGAGCATGAATGGGGGAGGGTCAGAGAGAGAGGGAGACACAGAATCTGAAACAGGCTCCAGGCTCTGAGCTGTCAGCACAGAGCCCGATGCGGGGCTTGAACTCACACACAGCAAGATCATGACCTGAGCCGAAGTCGGACGCTTAACCGACTGAGCCACCCAGGCGTCCCGCATCTCGTCTACTTCTAATTCTAGTTCTCTTGCCATTGCCAGTGCATCTGCAGTGACTTCTTCCAAACTCCTGCTACCGATGAATGGCAGCTAAATGGAATTCCAGAAAGATTTCAGTTTACTTTTCTGGCCTTACAAATCATATTCTTAAGACTTGAAAGTCAAAATTACTCCTTGATCCACAGGCAACAGAATGGATGTCGTGTTAGCAGGCATGAGACATTAGTCTCATCATACATCTCCATCAGGATGCTTTGTCACTGAGCAGTGATATTTTGAAAGAGATCTTTTTTTCTGAGCACTGTGTCTCAGCAATGGGCTTAAAATATTCAGTAAACCAGGAGCACTTGGGTGGCTCCGTCAGTGAGCGTCCGACTTTGGCTCAGGTCATAATCTCGCCGTTTGTGAGTTTGAGCCCCACATCAGGCTCACCGCTGTCAGACTGTCAGTGCAGAGGCCTGCCTCTTTAGATCCTCTGTCCCTCTCTCTGCCCCTCCCCCACTTGTGCTCTCCCCAAAGTAAATAAATATTTTTTAAAAAATTATTTAGTAAGCCATATTATAAACAGATGTGCTGTCATCCAGACTTTGCTGTTCTATTTATACCACGGGCAGAGTAGAATTCCTAAGGGCTTTTCAGAATGATACGTGAGCCTTGGCCCTAACAAGCTTGACTTTTCCAGCTATGAAAGTGCTAGATGGCCATCTTGCAGTCGAAGGCTGCTCGGTCTGCATTTGGAAAATCCGTGGTTCAGTGTCACCACCTTCACGAACGATCTCCGATCTCCGCTAGGGCTACCAGAGCACTTGCTGCAGCTTCTGCATCAGCACCTGCTGCCCCACCTGGTCCTTTGCTGTTAGGAGACGGCTTCTTTCCTTCAGTGTCACGAGCCAACCTCTGCTAACTTCAAACTTGTGTTCAGCAGCTTCCTCACCTCCCCTGGCCTTCATAGAAGGGAGAGAGTTAGGGCCTTGCTCTGGATTAGGCTTTGGCTTAAGGGAATGTTGTGACTGCTTTGAGCTTCTGTCCAGAGCACTAAAACTTTCTCTGTATCCGTAGTAAGGCTGTCCTGTGTTCTTATCATTTGTGTGTTCACTGGAGTAGCACTTTTAAGTGCTTATTTTTGAGAGAGAGGGAGATAGAGGATCCAAAGCAGGCTCTGCACTGTCAGCGCAGAGTCTGATGCAGGGCTTGAACTCACAAACCACGAGATCATGACTTGAGTTGAAGTTGGATGCTTAACCAGCTGAGCCACCCAGGCGCCCCTGGAATAGCACTTTTAATTTCCTTTAAAGACTTTGTGGGTTTTTTGCATTCATAATTTGGCTACGGGGTTAGTTTTTGGCCTGTCTCGGCTTTCAACATACCTTCCTTACTAATCTTAATCATTTCTAGCTTATGATTTCAATGAGAGAGACTTACAACTCTTCTTTTCATCTAGAAGCTATTGTAGGACTATTAATTGGGATAGTTTCAATATTGTGTCTCAATAAGGAAGCCTGATGGTAGAGCAGTCAGAATACCACAGCATTTATAAATTCTAGGTGGCCCTTTGAAATAGGGCCCATTACCTGCAAATCCCAAACCTGTTAAGTATTTCACAAGAGAGTCATGAGGTTTAGGATGTTTTCTAATTGAATGTCCAAAAAGATTATTCTTGGTGCATGTACTGTTTGTCCCCCGTCCCCCCGGAACTGTGAGAAACTCTTAGCATCAACACACAACAGGTTTCTCTCAGCCTTTCATACCATATCCTTTAAGTAGCAAATCATGGGGCACCTGGGTGACTCAGTTGGTTAAGTGTCTGACTTCGGCTCAGGTCATGATCTCCTGGTTTGTGAGTTCGAGCCCTGCATCAGGCTCTGTGCTGACACCTCAGAGCCTGGAACTGCTTGTGATTCTCTCTCCCTCTGTCCTTGCCCCTCCCCCATTCACGTTCTGTCTCTGTGTCTTGAAAATGAAGAAACATTAAAAAAATGTAACTATCAAATCACAAATCATGTTCTTTGCCAACTCGATTCAGGAGTATATACATCAAAATATCCTTAATGAGTCTATATCTTTATCTGTTTAAGCCCCCTACATAGATAAAATATACAGTTTTATTTGCTGCTTTCTCAGACACACGGAGTAACTCAGAACTACCTCTACAGAAGTGAGTACTCGTGCACGGTGCTCCTGTCTTTCTGTTCTCTCTTCTCAGTCCTTGCATAGGTAATCCTCTTACAGTAGGTGCTACGTAAAGCCGTAGGAGCTAGTGAGCACAACTGGTGTCGGTCAAATCTCTAACGTGACATAGAATTCGCTTTGGAGCCTTCTGTTTTATAACCCACATCTCTTGAGAACCCTAATAACATTTGCAGAGTGTGGAGAAAGTTCTGCATGGAGAATTGGGCTTGGAAAGCCTTGGAATCCCTTTCATTTCCAAGTGTGTGAGGCTATAATGGTCTCTGTCATACTCCTCTGTAAGTGGCTGTAAAACTGGACCAAATACCAGAATCCGTGGCCTTCGGGTGTTGGAAAAAAGCACTGACTGGGCGGTGACCCTTGAGAAAACAAAACCATGGCAGATGAGGTCCCACACGCTATGTGAATGACAATGGAATGCTGTGTGCATTTGGATCTGTAACCTTTGGGGGCATCTGGGATAGAACTTGTCGCCTCTGGGAGCACATGGACTTCATGAAGTCTGAAGCAGCATCATTGTTGCTAACCCTTTAGGTGAGCAGTTGCCGGCAACTCCCCAGGAACCTGGCCTGGCCTGTTGAGGAGCAAAGCTGCTTCACCCGTGTTCCAGGAGGTTCTGATGTGCGGTGCCCTTCGCAGAGGCCCACGGAGCTGTGAGAACCACACTGCCCAGAGGACCCTGCACCAAGCGACGTCAGCGTGGAGCCAATGAAGGTCCAGGAGACGGGCGTTTCCACGTGTGCCAACTCCTCAGGGTGGAACTTGCGGGGTCCTGGTGGCAGTCATTTTGGCAGCTCTCGAATCCATTTCCTGGTCAGAGGCTCCAGAGTGCTGGGTCGAGACGAGGTGAGGACTGCAGCGGCCCGAGAGGAGGTGTCCCCACTGCTCAGAGGAGGGTCTGAGACGCCGGACCGCTCCCAGCCCTGCTCTGCCCACAGAGTCCGATGGCGGCGGCCGCGCCCAGGGACTCAGCTCAGGTAAATGCACAGACCCCGGGGTCCCAGACAGGGAGGCGCTCGTGGGCGGGGGCCATGTGTCTGAGCACCCGCTTGCAAGCTCCAAACCGAGGTGTGAGTTTTGTGCGTGCGTAAGCAGAATATGAGGCAGAGTCATGCCTAGACTTACAGGCCAGGGGTGGGAGTGGGGGGTCAGAGGAACAGTGGAGACCAGATCTCGTTGAGCCCCACCCTCTACAGATGAAGCACTTTTAGAACGTATCGAAGTAAGAGGAGGGTGTTCAGGACCCTGGAGAGACATTAAACTAGAGGTTATGTGGGGGGAGGCCTTCTCCATTCTAGCGGTAAGATGAGGTTGTCCTGGGGCACAGCTACCCGTTTGCCGGAGCTGTGAGTATCCAGAGAAATACAAATGTTCTTTCATTCTGATGGTCTGGATCTTCTCTTACCCATGCTTCGTAGCTGCAGAAAACATACGGGGAAGGTTAGCAGGGAGGCTACATAGATGTAAATTGTGGCCATGGAGGTAAGGGGAGTTGTTGGATTTTAACTTCCTTCTTCAGGTAGAACCAATCTGATTTTCTACTGTGGAGAGTGAGTTAGAATAAAGCCCTAGGGGCCACCCCTGTCTCTTTGTCTCAGAAAGCTTTGAGTGCAGGCACGAAGTGGGCAGCTGGATATAAAGTCTAAAAATTTGAGGTGGTTCAACATTAGATGTGTAGGTGGCGCTTTGTGTTGCATTTAGGAAGGGAAATTCTGATTATGGCAATAACATTATTAAGAGGCCAGGAATTTGGGCACTGAGTTCGAACCTGTTTCTTGGAGCAAGTGGCCTCTTAAACACGGGTAAGGGACAGAAGACTTTCAGGGGAAGAGTGGACATGAGCAGGCTGCTGCTTATTTGTGGCAAGCTCTCATGGAGCTCTCAGGGTCTTTAAAGACCTTGTAAAGTGAGGCTCTAAATCCAATATGATTAGTAGTATCCTTAAAAGAAGAGGAAATTGGAACACACAAAATGAAAGGCAGGTCTTCATAGTGGATTTGAGGTTGCCCTGGAAAGTGGGGTCCATCTTGCCAAGCACTCTGGATGCTGTGGGCTCAGTACTAGGGAGAGGCACTTACGGGGTAAAAGAGGTGTGTGAACTGAGGGACCCCCCCCCAGGCCTTCAGTATCAGGGACTTAAGTGGGAGGGTGGAGTCTATCTTTGGTTGTACCTGGCCGGTACACTGTGGAGGATTTCAGGGACATTGCCTGGTTGGGGGCTGGAGATGCCATGCCCACCCGAGCTTAAGATTATGTCTGTCTGCCCACATCATCCTTGTTCTTGTAGAGGGTTGGACATAGTGATTTACTGGCAGCAGGGCTTGGTATCTCCTCTCAGTCGGGCGGCCTGCGAGGAGGATGAGTGTGGGATAGATGTGTGGGTCCTGTGGAGAGGGGACTGTTTGTAGTTTCATCTCTCCCCCATTACGACAGGATACTGTGACCTTTGAAGACGTGGTCGTGTACTTCTCCTGGGAGGAGTGGGGTCTCCTTGATGAGACTCAGAGATGCCTGTACCACGATGTGATGCTGGAGAACTTTGCACTTGTGATCTCACTGGGTAAGACCCTCACCCCCACTCCATGGTATCCTGCCCCTCACATTTGGGTTGTAGAGATTGTAGGGACTGCCATCACCAGGGCCAGGCTCAGCAACTGCCCTCTTGCTGAGCCCACAACATCAGCGTCCAGCACTGTTGTCCACATCTGTGGCCCCTGCCCAGGTTTTTCCCCTCCTTCTAGCTCATGTTTCTTCTGGTCTCTGGCAGCAGTTGCTTGGAGGACCAGGGACTGTTTGTACACACAGTATTATTTTTGTTGCCAGTTTTTGGTCGTGTGCAGAATTGCTCTGGGGCATTGCTAGTCCCTGCCTGTCCTTGCCTCAGGGATTTGTGTCATCCAAGTCCTGCTTCACTCACCCAGGGTTTAGAAGAGTCCAGGGTCTTAGCAGGATGGCCCACCGGTGTATTTATGCCAGTGGTCGCACATGTCATTTCTGTCTTTCCTTCCCCCTTCCTCAGGTTTTGTCCCTTGCTGTTTCCTTCTTCCATACATCAACCTTTCTTCTCTACTGTTCCCAATGTTAGGTTATGCGTCCTTAGTCTTTGAATAGCATCTAGTCAGTTGCAACCAGATGTTCTGGTGCCTGGACATAAACTCCCACACAGCACTCCCAGCTGCAGGCCAGTGGCAGGGGTGCATTGGAGAACCTGCTTCTTCCTGTGCTGCTGCCCCCCCACCCCCAGTCTTGTGACATTAGAGTTCCAGGACTGCAGCCCTTTTACCAACCCGACCCCAGCACCCTCATCTTGAAAACACATCCAGTGGACTCGTTCTTTAGTGTGCCCGACAGACATTTGTGTTGAGCCCTCCCCTTCCACCAAAGATAGCATGCACTTCACACCAGCGTCTCTGGGCTTTCAGGTTGCTGGTACGGAATGGAGGACGAGGAGGCACTTTCTGTGCCACGAATGTCACTGGGCAAGGCTACAGATCCAGGTCCACCCGTGTGGAAAGCTCATCCCTGCGAGAAGTGTGTCTTGGTTGGGAGAGATATTCTGTACCTGGCAGAGGACCAAGGACCACATCCGGGCCAGAAATCCTACACCTGTGAGGCATGCGGGAAGCAGTTGTGGTTCAGCACAAGCCTTCACCAGCACCAGAAGCACAACGAAGAGAAGCCATTCAGGTGGGACATGGAGGTTGTGACAAGCTACAAGTTGCACGTGTCAGGGAAGCCCTTCCCCTGCGGGGAGATAGGGAAGGACTTCCTGGCCATATTGAGTCTCCTCCAGCATCAGGCCACTCTCAAAGGGGCAAAACCACACAGCAGCTTCGAGCACGGGGAGTCCTTTCAGGGCCGAAAAAGTCCGCACACATGCAGCGACTATGGGAAATCATTCAGCTGTGACTATAATAAACTTTTCCAGCCTCAGCAGCTTGACCCTAGAGAAAGTTCCCATGCCTGGGAGAACTGTGCGAAACCTTTTAACCAAAGCTCCATCCTGAGTAATTGCCAGAGAGCTTACCCAGCAACAAGGTCTTACGAGTGCAACGAATGTGGGAGATCCTTCAGCCAAAGCTACAACCTCATTCAACACCACAGAATTCACACTGGCGCAAGGCCTTACAAGTGCAGCGAATGTGGAAAAGCCTTCAGCTTCAAATTCAGGCTTGTGCAGCACCTGCAAATTCACACCAGAGTGAGACCCTATGCATGTGGCGAATGCGGGAAAGCCTTCAGCTACAGCTCTACCCTCATTAAACACCAGAGAGTTCACACGAGAGAGAAGCCTTACAAGTGTGGCGAGTGTGGGAATTCCTTCAGCCAAAGCTCCAACCTCATTCAACACCAGAAAATTCACAGTGGAGCAAGGCCTTACAAATGCAACGAATGTGCAAAATCCTTCAGCTACAAATGCAAACTTGTTCAGCACCTGCGCATTCACACTGGAGAAAGGCCTTATGAGTGTGGTGAATGTGGGAAATCCTTCAGCCACAGGTCCACTCTCAATCAACACCAGAGAATTCACACTGGAGCCAGACCTTATAAGTGCAATGAGTGTGAGAAATCCTTTAGCCAAAAGTCCAACCTCATTCAGCACCGGAGAGTCCACACAGGAGAAAAGCCTTACGAGTGTGGGGAATGTGGGAAATCCTTCAGCCAAAGCTCCCACATCATTCAGCACCGAAAACTTCACACCAGATAACCTCATGAGCTCAACAACTGTGGGGAAATGGCTCATAAGCTACATATATGTTACATATGTGCAGCAGATGTCGGTGGAAAGCCTTCATCTAAACGTCCGGCCTTGTTGGGCCCCAGAAGGTCCTGCCCAGAATATGGTATTTCATAGAACTAGAGACCTTGTGAGGGAGCCAGCTCTTGGCAATTGAACGTCACACACGTGTGAACGTCCACACTGGGGAGATTCCCCAAAACTCCTAGGTTTGTGGGGAAGCTTCCGGGAGCCCTGCATATTCTTACTCTGCTCTGCCAGGTTCCTCATTCAGGGCAGAGGTCCTTTCTCAACCACTGTCAGTGATGGGTGGGGGGGCATGTAACACAGCAAGTCCCTTCTTCCTCATTCGGGTTCTGACCCAGTTTTGACAGTGCCAAGGGGTTGAAATGAAAATACTGTTTACCTTCTAGACCTCCTTGCAGTGCACCACGAGGACATCGTATTTCTCTTCTGACCACCTGTAGGGCTCCCGCGAGAGTGGTTCCTCTTTCCCAGGGCTGTCGCACGATGTCGAGCATTATCATGGGGAAGCTGTTCCCGAGCACTGCAAAGGAATCATGTGCCTTCATGTGTAAAGTTCACTTTCTGGTGTCATTGGCTGGTTGTAAAACTACGATAGGAGCCAGGTTGAAAACCCGTGATTGTACAGAAACAGAAGATGGCAGGACTTAGGATATATAAACATCTAACAAAACTTGCGTCCACTGACATGCTGGTTTGTACACTCCACACCAGTGTTCCTCCTATAGTTGTGGAAATCAAGGCCATCGTGCCAATCTTAATTTTTAGCCCATCTCACAGATATTTGCTGCGTAGGCAAGAAAATGGCAATAGGATTAGAAAATCCCACTGAGATCTGTAGCTTTTCTGACCAGTTGCTGACCCAGATAGAAATGACCTTGAAACTCTTCTTTGATGCAGGGCATCCCTTCCCCAGGCATGAGGAAGGATGGCGGACTCTTGTGCAAAAATATAGGGGACCCAGACCTCTATTTGATTTTTTAAAAAAGCTTTATTGAGGTATAATTAACATGCTGTAAAACTGCACATATTTAAATTGTATACAAAACCATGGGTGGTAATAAATCTATATAACTCCTTTTATTTTGTGCCCTTTTTAAACCTCTACCCTGCACAGTAAATTATTTTGTATTTTTTACATGATTAGAGTCAAATGTTTTACTTTTTTAAATTGTGGTTTCCTTTATGCTGAATAATTTTGAGAGAGCACATTTTTTTATTGCTGAATGCTATTCTGTATGGATGTACCATGATTTTGCTTACCCCACTTACCTATGAGCTTGCTGATCACCACAAATAAAACTTCAAATGTACGTTTTGCTGAACCTCTTTGAACCTTCCCCATTTGTTGTTTATTGCCTTGCTCCTACTATATTACTGACCCTGCAGCCCATTACCACCACGAAAAAATCATTTCAAAGTCAGTGGAGACTCTGCAGCAATGTTGCCACTAAAAATACTGTAGACTTTAACAGATTACCCACAGAACTACTACTGTGTTAGGTAAAAACCTGAAATTCTTAACAAAAAATTTTAACATTTATATGTATTTGAGAGAGACAGAATCCGAAGTAGGCTGCAGGCTCCCAGCTGACAACACAGAGCCCAAAACAGGGCTCAAACCCACGAGCAGTGAGATCCAGACCAGAGCCGAAGTCTGACACTCAACTGAATGAGCCACCCAGGCGCCCCGAGAAATTCTTATCCCCAAACCATGAAATGGAAGACTGGTAAGCATGTTCAAGAAAAAAATTTCACACACACCGGGGAATTCTTGCAAGAAACGCATTAGCATTTGGTTTCCCACTGGGATTTCTGTATACATGATGGCCTTTCTAAAACTAAGAAAAATAACATTGCAGCAGACTGCCTGCCTGCCTCACTCCCTTCCTTACTCCCTGGTTTCACACCAGGAAAATCGCACTCAAAATGCGATTCATCAACTCCGGAACAATGTGGAGAGGATTCCAAAACTAGAAGCTTATGATCTGTTACTGGTTCCTAAATTCAGCCCCTTCACAGCAGCAAGTTCTTCCCGTTTGTCTTCACCGGATTGTTCACACAGTGTGATTATAACCTTCAATTCGAATTCTGAGGCCGGTTTTGCTTGTTTCCAACAGTGGCAAGAACAACCAATAAGGCATACCTTCTTTCTTGCAATCGTAATACTTAGGTACAAAATCTTTAATGCTTACTTTTTAAGTTGCTACCCCTGTATAAAAGCTGTCGATAGCATCCTTTCTGCCAGCAAACACCTTGACGACCCACAGACCCACACGCCCACTTCTGGTGGGCAGATACCCCGTCTTCTCCCGGAAATTACCAGTGACAAGTGAAACCCACCAAACCCAAGACCCCCCTCAGAGCCCTGCCGCTATGCTGTGAGCCATACCACGAGTCACACTGAGTCATACAAATCCTATTCTAACCTCCCCCCTCCCGCCAATGGTTTTTGGGTGAGCGCATCACAAGATCATAAAGAACCACCAGGCCAGAGGTATCACAACTATAAATTAGGCAGTGTGTTAAGAATGGACTCACGGCGCACACCCACTTTTAACAAATTCTGAGCATAATTGAATATGCACTTGGAACTTAAAAGCCCTTCCACAAGATTACGTCCACGGAGGTGTACATACTTCTTTTTGAAGTGAAATCACAAAAGGAGTTGGTCTTGGCCCCAAGCGCTGGGTTAACATGGGTGGTTCACGCTCAGTATGTTACCCTTTCCCTTTTTACTTTCGGACAGATCATTTTTATTCTTTTAAAAGTTTGTTTTAAGAGATGGAGAGCAGGGGAGGGAACGAATCCCCAACAGGCTCCTGAGCCAAAATCAGGACTTGGACTCCCAACCAACTGAGCCACCCAGGCACCCCTTGAACAGCTTTATTAAACCTGTCCCCAAGGAAGGGGGCGTCTGGATTAAGTAGGGATTGCCGCATGCATTCATACTGAGATGGCACATCTAACCCTAACCCAATTGAGGATGACCTTTACTGCTAAACCTTCTTGGCTCTCATCGGTCCTTATTAATTACACACAGCAAAGTCTTTTTCACAGCCAGCCACACCAACACCAAAACACAGGAACCAGAGCAGCCGAAAACTCGGCTCTAGAGTTTTTCCTGTTCCATGCGGCACCAATCGCCTCGGGCGCCCCTCGGGGAACAGCACGACAGCCCGTGGTTCAGCCACCACCAGGGCGGGGCGCACCTGGGCTACCACGGAGCCCCTGGGCGGGAGGGGTGCGTCGGGCGGGCTGTGCACTCTCCCGCTTCCCTGCGCCGCGCTTCGGGTCCTCTCCGGTGCCCTTCCCGAGTGCTTTTCAACTTCCGCACCTGTTTTCCGCGGTCGGCCTCACGCCGGCTTGAGCCTCAAGTGGACCCTAACCAGGCGCTCTGCCTCCCAAGCGACCTGACACCGGGAAGGCCCCACTGGCCAGGAGGCCCCAGCGGCCCCGGGACTGGGCCTCCCGACGCCACACTCGCCGTGCCCCACCCGGAGGCAGGCTCCTCCCTGGTCTCTCATCGTTAGACCGACTTCGTGCTTCAAATTCAGCGGGTTACCACTTCCCTTGGGAGGCCGGGCCACCGTGATCAACTGCCGGCAGTGCAGGGAGAGACGCCGCAGAGAGCCAGAGGAGATCCGGGCACCGGGCCACTGTCTACGCCCATCTTCACCCCCCCCCCCCCCCACCATGCCCTGAGGGAGAAGGGGACACGGGCGGTCACGAGCCGGCCGGACCGGGAGTTCCTGCGGGGGAAAGAGGACGGCACCATACACGGTGTGGAGCCGGACTCCGGCCTCCCGCCCATCCGCCCCGACACGTGCGCCAGGGGTCCCCATGGCCAGCGGACCCTGCCGCGCCACCACCGCGGGCGCAGGACGCACATACCCAGGCGCAGGCCCACGCACGACTCGGCCACGGACATAGCTCTCCAGCAGGGCCGGGAGTAGAGGGGGTGCAGCCCGGGGCGGGAGTACGTTCTAAGGGTCCACGATCAACGTGGCCTGCAACTCACTCCACCCTCCGCTGCACCCTAACAGCCGCGGGAGTTTCATTGGCAGCCCCCTCCCCCCGCCCCACCCCGGGGCGGAAAGGCCCCAAGCCCGTCCCCAGAGAGGACCCCCGCCGAGATCAGACCCCAGAGGTCAGAAGGCTTAACCGGGAGCCCGAGCTCGGAAGCACCCCCCCCCCCCCCCCCCCCGCAGAGCACAGTGTCCGTGTGCTCAGTGGCGTCACCCCTGACCTGGGGGACAGTCCGGCAGAGGACGGGGCCTCCCAACTGTCCGCGGGCACCGCAACCCGAGATGGACAGGGCATCCCCAAGGGCCTTTAAGTCTCCACGCCAGTACGAGCTGCCCGGGCCTCCCCTCCGAACCATGCCAGAGCTTCTGGGGTCCGACCCCCTGTCCCTCTCCGCACCTGCTCCCCTCACCACCGAGGGCGCACAGGGCTCCGGGTGGGAAGCCAGACACAAGGCTCGGGGCCGGGGTGGGTTGTGGGGGGAAGAGCCTCGGGGGCGGGATCTGGGCACAGGGCCAAAGACCCTGCACCACGAGGGCGAAGGTAGCTCCGCGCGGAAGCAAAGGTGGGACCGGTGACACGCGTGGTGGGAGGGGGACGCCACAGGCGGTGGGTAGGCACAGAGCACCCCCTCACACGGTGACCTCGGGGACGACCCAGCGCTCGCTCGGAGCTGCCGCCGCCCTCTCCGATGACCCTGCAGGTTCCGCTCCCGGCACTGCTCTGGTCCCAATTCCAGCTGAGTGGCCGCACGCCTCGGAGAGCAGACTCCATATACGCAGCTTCCCCCGCGTGGTCAGGGGGTAGCATGCGGTAGACCTAGCACAGAGGGCACCAGCTCCTCAAACCGCTGACCTGCACGCGTCCAAGAAGCCCACCTCCGCCCGAAGAGGAGGAGGGCCCCAATCCATCCCTCCTGAGTCATGGCCTCAAGTCCAGAAAAGAACCACACGGGGGAGCCTGGGGGCTCAGTTACTTAAGAGACCGACTGGATCCTCACACTCAGGTCTTGATCTGAGGGTCAGGTGGACGTGAAGCCTACTTAAATAAAGAACCAGCAAACGAACCACATAGAGCCATGGTCCCACAGCTCATGAATACCCAGCTGTGGTATCCAATTTCAAAGTAACTGCTTCCAGGCCAGTAAGGACACTCAACTGTTGAGGGCAGCAGCAGCAGCCACCCCCAGGGCCAAGTGACCACCTGCTCCCAAGCGCCAACTTATCAACAATACCCTCTCCTGGAGCTGGGGTTCCCACGGCTGCTGGCACCAGATTCACCCTCCAGTGGGTCCGCGCTAAGGACTTGGAGTGGACTCGTTCTGAGGCCAGGGCCCCGGGGAGCATCCTGTATCACTTCTCACCATGGTCTGTGGCCCCAGCAGGTGCTTTGGGTGCCTGCTGCCTTCCCCGGACGTGGTAGTCCTTTCTCAGGCTCCCTTTCCGGAACTGTACCCAGATTTCCCAACCCCTGGGGTCCCTATCATCACAGCAATTGCTCCTGGAAGAGCAGGGCTACAGGTCAGGTTAGACGGGACCTGACTGAGGTTCTGGTGTCAGAATAAGGAGCAGCCCGGGACACACCTTTGCCCGCACACACCACTGCTGTGGAGCCGCAGCTTGGATACGGAGGGAGCCACAGGGGCCTGGTGAGCGCCGCCCCAGGTTGACAGCATGATGGGGTGGGCACCACACGGCAGGGGCAGCAAGGGACCTTGGGTGCGGCGAGGGGTCGGGGACATCTTGGCTGCAAGTTGGCCGCCAGGAGAAGACACCCCAGAAACCCAGAACGCCCACTGGCCTTTGACGACCCTGTCCGGTTGAGGCTCCGCCCCCACAACCGCCCACGCCCGCTGCCCCTGGTCTACAGCGCGGGCAGGATGCCTGCACCTGGGACACCGACAGCGGTGGGGGGGGGGGGGGCTGGGCCGACACCCGTGTGGCAGAACTGGCTCCGGCAGCAGGCGGGGCTGCTCGGTCTGGCGTGCTTGGAAAGTGCTGGAAAGTGCGCGCAGGGACCCGCAGGGCAGCTCGGAGAGCGCGGTGCAACGCGGAAAGGCCGGCAGGAACAACTGGAATGCAACCGTGCTGCGGGGAAAAGCTGCTCCCCCGCCCTTCCCCACCCCCCATAAAACACCGCCAAAGAGACAAAACCACAAAGGACAAAGGCCAAACATCCAAGACGAATGTGTAAAGAGCTCTCAAAATGCAACAATGTTACCTCCAATACACAAAAACGCCCAAAAGCGAAAGAGACAAAACACGCAGAACGTTTCACGGAGGGGGAGAGACGCCGCTGGATGGCAAGTAAGCACATGAAAAGCTGTGAGCGGTTTCCTGGGAACGCAAGTAAATCCCAGCAGGTATCAGGATATGGTGGAGAACAGCATCCAAATGCTTGCGGGCTCGTAGAGAAACTGGGCCATTCATGCATCGCTAGTGATGTAAAATGGCACGCCTGCTCTGGAAAGTGTGGCAGTTTTGAACACGCGACGAAAACAAAAACGACAAACTTGTAAATAACTTACAACCCAGAACCTCAACCTGGGCTTCTGTCCCAGACAAATGAAAACACGTTGTACAGTGAAGGGTTGACTGAGCAGGTCTAGAATACTCAGAACCTACATATTCCAAAGAAAGGTCTGATCTCACTCCTCTTAGAGAGGAAACCTCTAAGCCCTTGGGTAGTTAAGGCTAACAATGTGATTTTATGGTGGGGGGCCCTGGGCCATGTACCAGTTTGACTTCCAGGAAGTCAGCTTTTGTAGAGTCCTGTAAGTCCTTCTAGGAAGTGAGGCATCAAACCCAAGAGTGGACGGAAGGACCCCTCCCTGGGCCCGATGACACATGTTCGGAGAAAATCCTGGACATGAATCTTGTTAGCAGCTCTGGTCATCATAACCCTGAACTGGAATCAACAACGATGTCCTTCAAGGAACATGCGGTTAAACAAACAGTGGGGAGAGTGGTTACGGAAATGGAAATAAAGTGTGTGGATACACGTATCAAGGGAGAAAACGGCCATGACTGGACAACGGACTGTCTATTGTGCGGGGTGATACAGGATAAGGAAACGCTTCCAGAGTTTGGAACAGGGGCAGTAGGTAAATTATGATAAAATCCATTCACGTGGGAAGTCTGTGGGCACAGCCAACGCAAGGAACTCCTTCCTGGAGTGCTTCAAGATAGGACAATGCAAGGAAGGAAGAAGGTCAAGATTTTATGCCAAACCATTTTTAGTATGGTGTACTATGAGACATCCGATTCAGAAAACCAACTCGGTGGTTGTATATCCAAATCTGGATGGAGATGAAGTCTAGTGTTTATAGAGTTCACAATTAACATCTTACAAGTGGACTAGATCACACAGAGGTTGGTTTAAAAAATCATTAACAACGGCGGACTCTGAAGGGCCCTGGGTTGTGCAAAGGGTGCGCTTCAAAGTTTAACACCCAGGCAGTGGAGCCTGTGCCAGCAAACGGTGCCGTGGAGGCCGTCAGGAAAAGTAGAATGAAGGGAGAACCTTCTGGTTGTCAGGAGCCAGAGATGAGAGTGTCTTGTGGAACAATGATAAGGAGGCCACTTACCTGGACTCCTCTGAAGGAAACCAGAACACGACACCCCAAAAAGATGCCTCTTTGGTATGTGGGTTTGTGTTTTTTTCAGTAGGCTTCATGCCCAGCACAGAGCCCAGTGCAGGGCCTGAAGCCACGACTCTGAGATCAAGACGCAGGCTGAGATCAAGAGTCAGATGCTCAGTATAAGACACAGAACATGGCAGACAGAGAAGAAGGGGAATCCGAACTTCCCACGTCTCTTAAACACAGAAGCGTTGAAGCCAAAGGACTTTGAACCCCAAAAGTCTGGGAGGAAAAGAGACAACTCAGCTACCAGGGATACACTGAGACAACCTGACGGGCCATAGGTGCGTGACTGTGAACTGGGAGAGAGAAAATGAGGGATCCCATAATGCGGAGAGACAAAGGAAAGAGAAAGAGCAGCTGGGGAAGCAAAGGACTATGTCTGGACAAGAGGAAAACCTCCGACTGGGATGAAAAAAGACCCAATCTCTAACTGCAGGGCTTTCTCCAGACCGGGGCCAGCTTGCCGGATCGCACACCTGGAGAGAAGGGGAGCCAGCCCTGGGCTTGGGGGCTAGGTCAGGGGCTCAGTCTGCAGGCAAAGCGCTCCCCTTCCTGGAGTGCTTCAAGATAGGACAAAACCAGCTGGACCACATATTGGGCGTGTGGCACTGCACTTCCCTGGTACCAGGGTGCACGGAGCAGGAGTTTGAATCCGGACCAAGCACCGGGACATGGCAGTCGGTGGAGTGAGACAGACCTCCTCATCTGTGCCTGTGGCAGTGAGGAGGGCTCAGACAGAGTGATTTGGGACACGTGTCCGTGGAGGAGAGACTGGGGGGTCGCCATTTTTGTCCCCACCACCACCAAGGCAGGGCCTCAGGGATGGGTCCGCAGGGCCCACAGTGGAGTCGGGACCCACATACACGAAACCACGCCCCTCCGCACCGGGTAAATGTGTATCTACTGGAGCAGAATAGACTCTGTGGAACCAGGCAGACCCCTCCGCTTGACCAGCGCTGCTGCATTGCCTGGATTAATTCTAGGACAATTCTTGCTATGTAGATATACTCTCCCCCCATTTCTCCTCCTTATCTCTTTTCAACTCAAGGCTGGTTACTCTGTTTATTGGTTTGTTTAAACAGACATATTTAATCCATTCTCTTCATACATGTTCTACACCTCCTCCTTCACATTCCTTTCTCTTTTTCCGGAATGATCAAGCCATATAGTTTCTCTGTCTGGGCAACTTTATCTTATTTTCTTTTTCCCTGCCTCCTTCTTTATTTTCCTTTCTCTCTCTCTGGATTAAGTCATTTAGTCTCTCTGCCTGGTCAATATTTATTTTTTCTTTTCCCCCCGCCCCTGTCATTTCTCTCTTTGTATGCTCAGCATACGCCAGCTTCATCAGCACTGCTTCTACCTGGTTCTTTACTTGTAGCTGATGTTTCTGGTTTTTTGCTTTTAGTTTGTTTCTTTTTTCTTTTTTTATTTGTTTGTGTGTTTGCGTGTTTTTGTTTTCTGTTTGTTTGTTTTCCTTTCCCAGGCTACTTCAAGGAACAAAGGAAAGCACACCTGGTGGAGGGTCCAAAACATCACTATGAGTAGGGAAATAAAATAACCAAAATCACAACAACAGAGAGCAAGTAACACTGTCCAAAAAACACCTCCTGAAGGGCCAGGCCCTGGACAGTGTATGGCCCCTCTTTCATATAGCAGTGTTCGCAGGTGCAGGACACATAACAAGCTTTTAAAACACATAAGGGACAGAAAACTAGCCAAAATGATGAAACAGAAGAATTCTCCTCAAAAGAAATTCCAGGAAGAAATGACAGCTAAAGAATTGATCAAAACAGATATAAGCAATATAACTGAACGAGACTTTAATGTTTATTTCTGAGATAGAGACAGAGCATGAATGGGGGGGGTGGTCAGAGAGAGGGAGACACAGAATCCAAAGCAGGCTCAGGCTCTGAGCTGTCAGCACAGAGCCCGACGTGGGGCTCGAACTCACGGACTGTGAGATCATGACCTGAGCCGAAGTTGGACGCCCAACCGACTGAGCCACCCAGGTGCCCCTAACTGAACAAGAATTTAGAATGATAGTCATAAGATTAATCACTGGACTTGAAGAAAGCATAGAAGACAGCAGAGAGTCTATTGCTGCAGAGATCAAGGAACTAAAAATAGTAATGATGAATTTTAAAATCCTATAAATGAGGTGCAAAATAAAATGGAGGCAGCCACAGCACAGATTAAAGAGGCAGGGGGGAGAATAGGTGAATTAGAAGACAAAATTATGGAAAATGAGGAAGCTGAGAAAAGAGAGACAAAAACATTCTGGATCATGAGAGGAGAATTAGAGAACTAAGTGATTCAATGAAACAGAACAATATCTGTATTGTAGGAGTTCTAGAAGAAGAAGAAGAAGAGAGAGAAAGGGGCTGAACGTGTACTTGAACAAATCATAGCTGAAAACTTCCTCAATCTGGGGAAGGAAACAGACACTGAAATCCAAGAAACACAGAGAACTCCCTTCAGACATAACTTGAATCAATCTTCTGCACGACATATCACAGTGAAACTGGCAAAATACAAGGATAAAGAGAGAACTCTGACAGCTTCTAGGGATAAATGGGCCTTAACATACAAAGGTAGACACATAAGGGTAGTAGCAGACCTATCTACTGAAACTTGGCAGGCCAGAAGGAATGGCAGAAAATCTTCAATGTGATGAACAGAAAAAATATGCAGCCAAGAATCCTTTATGTATCAAGCCTGTCATTCACAGAAGGAGAAATAAAGGTTTTTCCAAACAAACAAAAACTGAAGGAATTCATCACCACTAAACCAGCCCTACAAGAGATCCTAAGGGGGATTCTGTGAATGAAATGTTGCAAGGACCACAAATACCAGAGACACCACTACAAGCATGACATCTAAGATAACACAATGACTCTAAACCCATATTTTTCAATAATAACACTGAATGTAAATGGACTAAATGCTCCAATCAAAAGACATAGGGTATCAGAATGGATATAAAAACAAAACAAGACCAATCTATTTGGTGTCTACAAGAGAACCATTTTACACCTGAGGACACCTTCAGATTGACAGTGATGGGATGGAGAACTATCTATCATGCTACTGGAAGTCAAAAGAAAGCTGGAGTAGCCACACTTATATCAGAAAAACTAGACTTTAAATTAAAGGTTGTAACAAGAGATGAAGAAGGGCATTATATAATAATTACGGGGTCGATCCATCAGGAAGAGCTAACAATTATAAATGTCTATGCACCAAATTTGGAAGCACCCAAATATATAAAACAATCACAAACATAAGCAATCTTATTGGTAAGAATGTGGTAATTGCAGGGGACTTTAATGCTCCACTTACAACAATGGACAGATCATCTAGACACAGAATCAGTAAAGAAACAATGGCCCTGAATGATACATTGGACCAGATGGACTTGACAGATTTATTTAGAACTTTTCACCCTAAAGCAGCAGAATATACTTTCTCCTCGAGTGCACGTGGAAAATTCTCTAAAATAGATCACATACTTGGTCACAAAACAGCCCTCAATAAATATAAAAGAGTTGAGATCATACCATGTCCACTTTCAGATCACAATGCTATGAAACTTAAAACCAACCACAGGAAAAGGTTTGGAAAACCTCCAAATGCATGGAGGTTAAAGAACATCCTACTAAAGAATGAATGGGGGCGCCTGGGTGGCTCAGTCGGTTAAGCGTCCGACTTCAGCTCGGGTCACGATCTCACGGTCCGTGGGTTCGAGCCCCGCATCGGGCTCTGGGCTGATGGCTCAGAGCCTGGAGCCTGCTTCCGATTCTGTGTCTCCCTCTCTCTCTGCCCCTCCCCATTCATGCTCTGTCTCTCTCTGTCTCAAAAATAAAATAAATGTTAAAAAAAAAAATAAAAAAAAAAAGAATGAATGAGTCAACCAGACAATTAAAAAAGAAATTAAAAAATATATGGAAACAAATGAAAATGAAAACACAACAATCCAAACCCTTTGGGATACAGTGAAGGCAGTCCTAAGAGGAAAATATATTGCAATCCAGGCCTATCTCAAGAAACAAGAAAAATACCAAATACAACTCAAACAGAAGATTAGGAAATAGAAGCAGAACAGCAAAGGAAAAAGAAGCAGAACAGCAAAGACACCCCAAACCCAGCAGAAGAAGAGAAATAATAAAGATCAGAGCAGAAATAAACAATATAGAATCCAAAAAACAAACAAACAAACAGTGGAACAGATCAATGAAACTAAGAGTTGTTGTTTTTAAAAAATAAGCAAAATGGATAAACCTCTACCCAGGCTTCTCAAAAAGAAAAGAGAGGACCCAAATAGATAAAATCATGAATGAAAATGGATTCATTACAACCAATCCCTCAGAAATACAAGCAAATATCAGGGAATACTATGAAAAATTATATGCCAACAAATTGGACAATCTGGAAGAAATGGACAAATTCTTAAACACTCACACCCTACCAAAACTCAAACAAGAAGAAATAGAAAATTTGCACAGACCCAAAACTAGTGAAGAAATTGAATCAGTTATCAAAAATCTCCCAACAAATAAGAGTCCTGGACCAGATGGCTTCCCTGGGGAATTCTGCCAGACATTTAAAGCAGAGTTAATATCTATCCTTCTCAAGCTGTTCCAAAAAAATAGAAATGGAAGGAAAACTTCCGGACTCATTCTATGAAGCCAGCATTACTTTGATTCCCAACCAGACAGAGACCCAGCAAAAAAAGAACTACAGGCCAATATCTCTGATGAACATGGATGAAAAAATTCTCAACAAGATACTAGCAAACTGAATTCAACAGCATATAAAAAGAATTATTCATCATAATCAAGTGGGATTCATTGCTGGGCTTCAGGACTGGTTCAATATTTGCAAATCAATGTGATACATCACATTAATAAAAGAAAGGATAAGAACCATAGTATCCTGTCAACAGATGCAGAAAAAGCATTTGACAAAATACAGCATCCTTTCTTAATAAAAACCGTCAAGAAAGTCGGGAAGGAAGATACTTAAACATCATTTTAGAAGGAACATAGTTAAATATCATAAAATCCATTTATGAAAAGCCCACAGCTAATATCATCCTCAATGGGGAAAAACTGAGAGCTTTCCCCCCTGGGATCAGGAACACCACAGGGATGTCCACTCCCACCACTGCTGTTTAACATAGTGTTGGAAGTCCTAGCATCAGCAATGGGACAACAAAATGTAATAAAAGGCATCAAAATGGGCAAAGAAGAAGTCAAACTTTCACTTTTCCCAGACGACATGATACTCTACATAGAAAACCCAACAGACTCCACCAAAAGACTGCTACAACTGATACATGAATTTAACAAAGTTCCAGGGTACAAAATCAATGTACAGAAATCAGTTGCATTTTTATACACCAATAATGAAGCAACAAAAAGAGAAATCAAGAACTGATCCCATTTACAGTTGCACCAAGAACTATAAAATACCTAGGAATAAACCTAACCAAAGATGTAAAAGATCTGTATGCTGAAAACTATAGAAAGCTTATGAAGGAAATTGAAAAAGACACAAAGAAATGGAAAAACATTCCATGCTCATGGATTGGAAGAATAAACATTGTTAAAATGTCAATACTACCCAAAGCAATCTACACATTCAATGCAATCCCAATCAAAATTACACTGGCATTCTTCTCAAAGCTGTAACAAACAATCCTAAAATGTGTATGGAACCACAAAAGACCATGAATAGCCAAAGTAATGTTGAAGAAGCAAACCAAAGCAGGAGTCATCAAAATCCCAGACTTTAGCCTCTACTACAAAACTGTAATCATCAAGACAATATGGTATTGGCACAAAAACAGACACATAGACCAATGGAATAGAATAGAGAACCCAGAATTGGACCCACCAATGTATGGCCAACTAATCTTTGACAAAGCAGGAAAGAGTATCCAATGGGAAAAAAAAAAACAGTCTCTTTAATAAATGGTGCTGGGAGAACTGGACAGCAACATGCAGAATGAAACTAGACCACTTGCTTACACCATACACAAAAATAAATTGAAAATGGATGAAAGACCTGAATGTGAGACAGGAAACCATCAAAACCCTAGAGGAGAAAGCAGGAGAAGAAACTTCTTTGACCTCGGCTGCAGCAATTTCTTACTTGACACATCTCCAAAGGCAAGGGAATTAAAAGTGAAAATGAACTATTGGGACCTCATCAGGATAAAAAGCTTCTGCACTGCAAAGGAAACAATCAATAAAACTAAAAGGCAACCAATGGAATGGGAAAAGATATTTGCAAATGACATACTGGATAAAGGGCTAATATCGAAAATCTATAAAGAACTCACCAAACTCCACACCCAAAAAAACAAATAATCCAGTGAATAAATGGGCAACAGACATGAACAGACACTTTTCCAAAGAAGACATCCAGATGGCCAACAGACACATGAAACAATGCTCAATGTCACTCATCATCAGGGAAATACAAATTAAAGCCACACTGAGATACCACCTCACACCAGTCAAAGTGGCTAAAAGAAACAAATCAGGAGACTATAGATGCTGGCAAGGATGTGGAGAAACAGGAACCCTCTTGCACTGTTGGTGGGAATGCAAACTGGTGCAGCCGCTCTGGAAAACAGTGTGGAGGTTCCTCAAAAAATTAAAAATAGAACTACCCTATAACACAACAATAGCACTACTAGGAGTTTATCCAAGGGATATAAGAATGCTGATGCATAGGGGCATATGTACCCCAATGTTTACAGCAGTGCTTTCAACAATAGCCAAATTATGGAAAGAGCCTAAATGTCCATCAACTGATGAATGGATAAAGAAGATGTGGTTTATACATACAATGGAATACTACTTGGCAATGAGAAAGAGTGCAATCATGCCATTTGCAGCAATGTGGATGGAACTGGAGGGTATTATGCAAAGTGAAATAAGTCAGTCAGAGAAAGACAGATACCATATGTTTTCACTCATATGTGGATCTTGAGAAACTGAACAGAAGACCATGGGGGAAGGGAAGAAGGGAAAAAAAAGTTACAAACAGAGAGAGAGGGAGGCAAACCATAGGAGACTCTTAAATGCAGAGAACAAACTGAGGGTTGATGAGGGTGGGGGAGAGGGAAAAGTGGATGATGGGCAGGGAGAAAGGCACTTGTTGGGATAAGCACTGGGTTTTGTATGGAAACCAATTTGTTTAAATTATATTAAACAAAAAAAGAGTCAGATGCTCAACCAACTAAGCCACCCAAGTGCCCCTGGCACATTGATTATTTCACATTCATGACCCTTAAGACACAGCAGATGCAAGAAGAATGCTCTGATCAGGGGCCCTCCATATACCACAAGAAGACATTTTAGTCACCAGAGATGGGAGATGGGAGCAGGAACAGGGGGGCCAAGCAATCCACACCAACAAACTTTACTAAACTAACCTCTATCTTCCTAGTTACTTCTTCACCATGAACTACTCCAACCCAAACCCCTTGTCTTGTCATCTCCTCACAAATTTATTGGTTCTTTCCTGCTCTGGTCACTTCTTGAGGTCTTCATTCCTTTGTGAAGGCTCCTGTGTACCTGTAAACACTCAACAAAATGTGTTCTCCTGTTAATCTGTCTTAAGTCAGTTTCTATCTCAGGTCCAGCCAAAGTCCAAGAGGGCAGAGGAGACATTTTCCTCACCCACGGGTGCCAGAATGTGCAGGAAGATGGAAGATAGAAAGTGGGCATTAGATGTTCACCACAGAACTCATCGGTGTCCACAGCAAGAGAGAGTAGTTTTTGGAGCGATCTGGGGATGATTTAAGACTGCAGTGAAGTAAAGAGCAGATGTCAGGTGAAGAGGTTGGAAGGATGCGTGTTGAAAAGACAAGTTAGTCACAGAAGAATATATTCTTTAAAAAAATAGGTGTGTGTGTGTGTGTGTGTGTGTGTGTGTTTTAATAAGAGTTTGGGGTTTACAGCAAAACTGAGTGGAGTACAGGGATTTCCCATATGCCCTGTGCTCTGCCTTTACTGCTCCCTGCCCACCGCAAGCATACACACACACACACACACACAGACATAGAGGCACTCAGAACCCTGCCCCCCCCCCCATCCTATCAACATCCTGCACCAGAGCAGTGTTGGTTCCTCCTGAAGGACATCTTGGTTGCCTCCAACCAAGGTCTGGCAGTTATGAATAAAGTTGTGGTAAGCATCAGCGTTCAGCTTTCTGTGTGCACATAAGTTTTTGACTCATTTGCGTCAATAAATACCGATTTATTGTCGGATCGTATGGTAAGAGTATGTTGTATTTCGAAAGACACTGCAAATATTCATAGACTTTCTTAAGATGGTCGCTGAGACCACGCCAGCAGATGGAGGAATCAAGCCAATGAAGGAGGTAGAATTCCAAGATGCCAAAAAAGATGTCATTGCAGAAAAACCGTACCTCAACCCTCTTAAAGATGTCATTGCAGAAAAACCATTCCTCAATCCTCTTAAGGTTATAGCTGGGTCTGAGAACTATATGGACACAAGACAGATTAAGAGATAAACGTACACATTTATTTCCTATAACTTTTACATGACATGGGAGCCCTCCTAAGGAAACAAAGACCCAAAGAAGTGGCAAAACCTAAATGCATTTATATTGGGTGGAACAGAGTGGGGTTGGGGGAAAGTAACTAAACTGTGCAGAGACTATAAGAAGATAATAATTACTTATAACAAAATCTGTACAGAATTTTTTTTATCCTCAGCTTCCTATCCTTGACAAGAATGTCACTCTCCTTCTGGCATAGGGAGGACATCTTCCATAGAAAGGGTGGTATCTCCTGTTTTCAGGAAGGAAAAAGGGGGAGTTGAGTGCACCATTCAGGCACCTGATGTTTGGGGGGGGGCTTTTTTAAGTGTCTATAGTTCAATAAATACTTTGGTTTCTTTATTGAATCCCCATATGTGGAACTTCCAAATGAAGAGAGGACACTCATTGGGCAAATTGTGACTCTAAGGACTGTTTTAACAATAACAGTTGTTTAAAAGAGTTAATACAAGAAGATGTGAATTTACTTAATGACACTGAACTGAATGCTTACAAACGGCTAAAATGATAAATTGTATGTGATATCTATTCTTACCACAATTTTAAAAGCCAAAAGAACACCCTCTCTTTGACCTGGAGTAAGGGAGTTCTAGAGTCCTCTCAGAGAGGGTCACTGTCAGTGTGAGAAACCAGGGTTCAGCAACGTGGAAAATTTTCTTCCTCTCAAGGTGAATTAAAACTGTGAATGACAGTAGGTGTAGTTCCTGTAATTGAAAAGGAAAGGCAGGGAGAATTTCTGACATTTAAAAGCATACTCCATCACCTTTCACTGTATTTACATTATAAATTATGTGTAATTTCTTTGCAGGATAACAGTGCATCAAAACATTGCAGAGCAACCAAAGCTGCCGTCCAATCTTTGGTCAGGGCTCATGGAGGTGGGCTGTGTGTGTCCGAGGATGTACAGAAAGGGTGACGGGGTGGGGAAGACTTCTGGTGTGTACGTCTGCACTCAGCAGGTGTAGGGAAAGAAAAATGATGCTCCCTCTATTCCCCTCCTGTGTTCTCAGATGAGATCCATGGAACAGATCTGAGGGAGGAAGGGAGAGGGAGAGAGAGGGAGAGGAAGAGGGAGACAGACAGGGTGGGGGGTGGGGAGAGGGGGAGAGGGAGACAGGTAAATTTATTACGGCATTCAGAGCACATTGCCAGAGGAAATCTAAACCAGAAGTAACTCAAAATGGCAGCTCAAATTCCAGCTTCTATAGCATCAACAAAGAATGAAAATGCTGTAGTGAAATGATGAGAGAAAAAGGAGCAGTTTTAGGGTTCCAGGGCTGGCATTTGTGAGAAAGGAAACATGGGAGGAGACTAATGTAGTGAAGTCTTGTGGGTAGGTGTTCTGGTGCCTTCTCTGGGTCGATGAGAATGTCTTCTTTCTTCCTGGTCCAGAGAGGGCACCTTCTGCGTGGGAGTTTTACCTTCTTTCAGGGAATTAACAGAAGAGTCAGTGTCCTTGTGCCCATTGTTTCTTAAGTGCTTTGAATTAAAAATAATCAATATACCAGGGCGCCTGGGTGGCTTGGTCGGTTAAGTGTCAGACTTCAGCTCATGTCATGATCTCATGGTTCATGGGTCTGAGCCCCACTTCAGGCTCTGTGCTGACAACCTGCTTCGGATTCTGTGTCTCCCTCTCCCTCTGCCCCTCCCGCACTCACACTTTGTCTCTTCCCTCAAAAATAAAGAAAAAGTTAAAAGAATTTTAAAAAATTCAATATGCCAAAGTGGCTTGTTTTAGGGTGAAATACTTTGGTTCCCTCCTTCGACAGGGAAAATGGTTCTTTCCTTATTATATAAAAATACATTATGTGTTCATGATCTGCTTCATTGATGTTGTGTCTTTGGGTCTCATGGCCTGGGCTAGTGGCTCCATGGCAAGCCCCACTATGGGCACAAGAGGCAAGAATAATGTATTCATGCCACCTGACACTCCCCTGACACCACAGCCAACCAAACCATCTGGATGCTGGCGTGCATCTCTGTCACCTTCCCCCTTTCTTCCATCTTGGTAGTTTATAAGGGGCTATTTGATAACCCAAAGTTTGGTTGAAAAACACCACTGCACTTAAGGAAACATGTTCCTCCACATGGTTAGCCTCTTTGTGCTCATCAGGAACAACAACCCCAGCTGTTCCCTGCTGGGGCAAAAGGTAATTTCTCTACATTTCTCATGAGGTCCGGTGGTTTGGATTCTCTGCAACACATGGATATGTCCATTCACCCATTATGTAAGGCTAAGCCTCTACTATGAACAGGGACTTCTAGGTAATTCAATGGTGCAATACATTTGACTGACCAGGGGCCCCAGTCTTTCCGGGGGTTGACATACATTGCAATGATCTTAGGACACACACATAGTCTAACAACTCAGAAATTGGGCTGCATCATATACCAAATAGCATCTTGCACTTGTGGCTGAGTTTTGACTCAGTCCTTTGCTCCATGTGAGACACATGACAAAGGGAGAAAGTGTCAAGTCCTTAAAAAAGTAAGCAATCTGAAAGTAACGTTAGACTGTAGCTGATTTCTGCATCAGTAAAACTATCATGAAGACACCTCATCACAGCAATTTTCTTTCTGAGTTTCCTATAAAATAATGGTCTCTTTTATAATTGGTGGCATCTGAGCCCCGGATTAATTAAAACAATTTTTTAGCAATCCCTATCAAAATAACACCAGCATTCTTCACAGAGCTAAAAGGAACAATCCTAAAATTTGTATGGAATTACAAAAGACCCCAAATAGCCAAAGTAATCTTGAAAAAGAAAACCAAAGCAGGAGGCATCACAATCCAGAACTTCAAGCTGTAGTACAAAGCTATGATCATCAAGACAGTATGATACAGGCACAAAAAAAGATCAACGGAACAGAATAGAGAACCCAGAATTGGACCCACAATTGGATGGCCAACTCATCTTTGACAAAGCAGGAAAGAATATCCAATAGAATAAAGACAGTCTCTTCAGCAAATGGTGCTGGGAAAACTGGACAGTGACATGCAGAAAAATGAACACGGACCGTTTTCTTATACCACACACACACACACACCTCAAAATCAATGAAAGACCTAAACATAAGACAGGAAGCCATCAAAATCCTAGAGGAGAAAACAGGCAACAACCTCTTTGATCTTGGCCACAGCAATTTCTTACTCAACACATCTCTGGAGGCAAGGGAAACAAAAGCAAAAATCAACTATTGGGACCTCATCAAGATAAAATTTTCTGCACAGCAAAGAAAACAATCAGCACAACTAAAGGGCAACAGACAGAGTGGGAGAAGATACTTGCAAATGACATTATCAGATAAAGGGTTAATCTCCAAAATCTATAAAGAACTTATCAAACTCAACACCCAAAAAACAAATAATCCAGTGAATAAATGGGCAAAAGACATGAATAGACACTTCCCCAAAGAAGACATCCAGATAGTCAACAGACACATGAAAAATGCTCAACATCACTCATCATCCAGGAAATACAAATCAAAACCACAATGAGATACCACCTTACACCTGTAAGAATGGCTAACATTAACAACTCAGGCAACAACAGATGTTGGTGAGGATGCGGAGAAAAAGGATCTCATTTGCACTGCTGGTGAGAATGCAAACAGGTGCAGCCACTCTGCAAAACAGTATGGAGGTTCCTCAAAAAATTAAAAATAGAACTATCCTACAACCCAGCAATTGCACTACTAGATATTTATCCACAGGATACTGTGCTGTTTCAAAGGGGCACATACACCCCCATGTTTATAGCAGCATTATCAACAATAGCCAAAGTATGGAAAGAACCCATATATCCATCGACAGATGAGTGAATAAAGAAGATGTAGTGTGTATACACACACACACACACACACACACACACACACACACAATGGAGTATTACTCGGCAATCAAAAAGGTTGAAATCTTGCCATTTGCAACCACATGGATGGAGGTGGAGGTATTATGCTAAGCTAAATTAGTCAAAGACTAATATCATATGATTTCACTCACATGAGGAGTTTAAGATACAAAACAGGTGAACATAAGGGAAGAGAAGCAAAAATAATATAAAAACAGGGAGGGGGACAAAACATAAGAGTCTTAAATATAGAGAACAAACAGAGGGTTGCTGGAGGGGGTTGCAGGAGGGGAAATGGGCTAAGTAATTTATACACCCAATATGGGGCTCGAACTCACAACCCTGATATCACGAGTCACATGCTCCACTGACTGAGCCAGCATGGCATCCCTGTATTAATTTTTAAAATGATAGTTTAAATCTTAACCAAGTATGAAAGTGCAACACATGAGTGGGCCAAGATGGCGGAGCAGTGTGGAACTTGTTTTTGCATCTCTCCTCCCCGAAATGCAACTAGATCCACACCAAACCATCTTGCACACCTACAAAACTGATGTGAGGATTAACACAACTTGCACAACTTGAATTCAACAGGTACGTGGTGTGGAGAGGTGAACTGGGGGAGAGAGAAGCCGCAGAGGGTAGGAAGCTATTTTTGTGGAGAGAGGACAGAGACAGGGAGGGAGTACAGGAAAAGCACTCCCCCCCATAAAAAGCAGGTGGACGGAAAGAGAAAGAGTGGACTGAAAAAAAAAAGAGAGAAAGGAGAAAGGGACTGCAAGGGACTGAAGCAAAAAAGGAGAAAGGAGAGGGCTTAAATTCCATTAAGATGCTAAAATAGGGGAGCGCAGAGTGAAACTCATCAGCTCATTACCTGGCGGTGTTGGTGAATCCCCAGGGGCAGAGTGAGATCCAGGGAGGGTCCTCAGGCCACATGGGAGATGTTTCCCCTGCTGGAAGCACTCCCCACAGGCGAAGGTGCCTGCAGACCCGGGAGAACAGCCACATTTGCTGGTGCTGCAACAAGGCCGTTAAGGGTGAATGAAGCCTGGTGCCAGGTGTGTGTTGTAAGTTCCCATAGTCCCTGAAACGTTGCTGCTGCACAAGCACGGGAACTTTTTTGGGGGCGGCCTGGCACCAGGCCACAGTCTCTGGGCATTGGCAGTGGCACGGTCCCACGAATGTTCTTGAGTTTGGCGGCACTGGCCATTGCTCGGTGAGACGCTCCCCCAGAAGGTTTGAGCGGGTCAAAGCCACAGTCCCTCAGAAGTGAGGGGTCAGGAAAAAGCTGCATCTGAGATAAAACTCAGGAGGGAAGTACCGCCTGGCAGCCTGATGGCTTGGTCACGGACAACGTAAAAGCGGGCAGCGGACGGATGCAGGAAACAAAGGAGTACTTAATTGCCAGCAGGCGAAATCACAGACTTCTGATACTAGAGACTGGAAATCTGGGTGACGCCATTTTCGCCCCTCCCGGGCATGCGCGCGGGTGCGTGCACGCACACGCCTACGTCCGCCACAAAAATCAGCTAAGCAGCGCCATCTAGTGGGGAGAATGAAGCTGTTACACTCGGCCCCACCCAATTGGGCCAACTGAGCTCTTCAAGAACACGAGTCTCTCCACCTGCTTAGTTTAGGGACTATAAAGTGCTTCACAGTTTGACTTCTAGGAGAAATCGATGTAATTTCAATGGCATTTCAGTCTGTTCACTGGTCCATCTATTCAGTTTTTTTCTTTTCCTTTTCTTATTCTTGAATACATAAAGAGAAAAATTTTATTTTCATCGTCTGTTTTTATTTAAAAAAGACATAATTTTTCCTACTATATTTTTAAACTTTTTTGTAAATGTTTTAAATTCTATTTTAGTTTCATAATTACATTTTATTGTTTTTATTGTATTCATTTTTAAAAATTTTCAAACCTTTTCCTTTTTTTCCTCTTTTCCCCCCTTTTCTTTTCTTTCCCTTTTTTCTCTACTCTATCAAGCTTCCTTCAACAACCAGACCAAAACACACCTGGGAGCTAGTACCCTTTATTTGATTTTTTGTGTGTTTTGTTTTTAACTTTCATTTTTTAAAAATTCTTTATATTCCTTCAAAATGATGAAATGATGGAATTCACCCCAAAAGAAACAACAGGAAGAAATCACAGCCAGGGACTTAATCAAAACAGATACATGCAAGGTGTCTGAACCAGAATTTAGAATCATGATAATAAGAATACTAGCTGGGGTTGAAAAAAAGCATAGAATCCCTCTCTGTGGATATATGAGAAGTAAAATCTACTCAGGATAAAATTAAAAATACTGTAATGGCATGGTGGCTTGATCGATGAAGCAGGGCAGTCAATCAGTGACATAGAGGACAAAATTATGGAGAATAATGAAGCAGAAAGAAGAGGCAAAAGAGCACAATATAAGAATTAGAGAACTCGGTGACTCATTAAAAAAGGAATAACATCTGAATCATAGGGGTCCCAGATGAAAAGAGAGAAAAAGGGGTAGAAGGTTTATGTGAGCAAATCATAGCAGAAAACTTTCCTAACCTGGGGAAAGACAACAGACATCAAAATCCAGGAAGCACAGGCAACTCCCATTAGATTCAACAAAACCCAACCACCAACAAGGCATATCATAGTCAAATTCACAAAATACTCAGGCAAGGAAAGAATCATGAAAGCAGCAAGGGAAAAAAAAGTCCTTAAACTACAAGGGAAGACAGATCAGGTTCAGAGCAGACATACCCACAGACACTTGGCAGGCCAGAAAGGGAGTGGCAGGATATATTAAATGTGTTGAATTGGAAAAATATGCAGTCAGGAATTCTTTATCCAGCAAGGCTGTTATTCAAAATAGGAGAGATTAAAATTTTCCCAAACAAAAACTAAAGGAGTTCATGACCACTAAACCAGCCCTGCAAGAAATGTTAAGGGGAACTCTCAGAGGGGAGAAAAGAAAAAAAATTAAAAGACCAAAAGCAACAAAGACTAGAAAGAACCAGAAAACACCACCAGAAACTCCAACTCTACAAGATCATAATGGCAATAAATTCTTATCTTTCAGTACTCACTATATGTGTTAATGGACTAAACACTCTAATAAAAAGACACAGCATAACAGAATGGACAAGAAAACAAGACCCAGCTATATGCTGTTTACAAGAGACCTATTTTAGACCTAAAGACACCTTCAGATTGAAAGTAAGGGGATGGAGGACCATCTATCATGCTAACAGTCATCAAAGAAAGCTGGAGTAGACATATCAGACAATCTAGATGTTAAAATATAGACTGTAACAAGAGATGAAGAATGGCATTATATCACACTTAAGGGGTCTATCCACCAAAAAGATCTAACAACTGTAAACATTTATGCTCCAAACGTGTAAACACCCAAATATATAAATCAATTAATCACAAACATACAGAAACTCATTGACAATAATATCATGATAGTGAGGGACTTCAACACCCCACTTACAGCAATAGACAGATCATCTAAACAGAAAATCGACAAGGAAACAACGGCCTTGAATGACACACTGGACCGGATGGACTTAATAGATACATTCAGAACATTTCATCCTAAAGCAGCAGAATACACATTCTTCTCCAGTGCATATGGAACATTCTCCAGAACAGATCACATAGAGGAACACAGACTGAGTGAGTGGCCCTCAACAAGTACAAAAAGAATGAGATCATACTGTGCACGTTTTCAGACCACAATTCTATGAAACTCAGAATTAACCAGAAGAAAAACTTTGCAAAGATAACAAGTACTTGGAGACTAAAGAACATCCTATTAGAAAATGAATGGGCTAACCAAGAGTTAAAGAGGAAATTAAAAAGTCCATGGAAGCTAATGAAAATGATAACACCACAGCCCCAAACCTCTGGGACACAGCAAAGGCAGTCATAAGACGGAAGTATATAGCAATCCAGGCCTTCCTAAACAAAGAAAAAGATCTCAGATACACAACCCAACCTTACATCTTAAAGAACTGGAAAAAAAAAACAGCAAATAAAACCCAAACCAGCAGAAGACAGGAAATAATAAAGATTAGAGCAGAAATCAATGCGATCGAAAATAAGCAAGCAAGCAAACAAACAAACAAACAAACAAAAACAAGAACAGTATGACATATCAATGAAACCAGGAGCTGGTTCTTTGAAAGAATTAACAAAATTGATAACCCCCCTAGCCAGTTTGATCAAAAAGAAGAAGGAGAGGACCCAAATAAATAAAATCAAGAATGAAAGTGGAGAGATCACAACCAACACTGTAGAAATACAAACAATAATAAGAGAATATTATGAGCAATTACATGCCAATAAATTGGGCAATCTGGAAGAAATGGACAAATTCTTAGAAACATATAAACTACCAGAACTGAAACAATAAGACATAGAAAATTTGAACAGACCCATAACCAGTAAAGAAATCAAATTAGTAATGAAAAAATCTCCCAAAAAACAAGAATCCAGGGTTGGATGGCTTTCTGGGGGAATTCTACCAGACATTTAAAGAAGATTTAACACCTATGTCTTGAAGCTGTTCCAAAAAATAGAAATGGAAGGAAAACTTCCAAACTCATTCTATGAGGCCAGCCTAACCTTGATTCCAAAACTAGACAAAGACCCCACTGAAAAAGAGAACTACAGACCAATTTCCCTGATGAACATGGATGTAAAAATCCTCAACAAGATACTAGCCAACCGAATCCAACGATACATTAAAAGAATTATTCACCATGACCAAGTGGGATTTATACCCAGGATGCAGGGTTGGTTCAATATACATAAAATAATCAATGTGATACATCACATCAATAAAAGAAAGGAAAAGAATCACAAGATCCTCTCAATAGATGAGAGAAATCATTTGACAAAATACAGCATCGTTTTTGGTTAAAAACCCTCAAGAAAGTAGGCATAGAAGGATCGTAGCTCAAGATGATAAAAGCCATATATGAAAGACCCACCGCTCATATCATCCTCAAGGGGGAAAAACTGAGAGCTTTCCTCCTAGTTCAGGAAGACGACAGGGATGTCCACTCTCACCACTGTTGTTTAACATAGTATTGGAAGTCCTAGCCTCAGCAATCAGAGAACACAAGGGAATAAAAGGCATCCAAATTGTCAAGTTGAAAGGCAAACTTTGACTCTTTGCAGACAACATGATACTTTATATGGAAAACCCAAAACATTCATCCCAAACAACTCCTAGAACTGATCCATGAACTCAGCAAAGTCACAGGATATCCAGTCAATGCACAGAAATCAGTTGCATTCCTATACACCAGTAATGAAGCAACAGAAAAAGAAATCAAGGAATTGATCGCATTTACAATTGCACCAAAAACCACAAAATACCTAGGAGTGAACCTAACCAAAGAGGTGAAAAATCTATATACTGAAAACTACAGAAGCTTATGAAAGAAATTGAAGAAGACACAAAAAAATGGAAAAATATCCCATCCTCATGGATGCGAAGAACAAATATTGTTAAAATGTTGATACTACCCAAAGCAATCTGCATATTCAATGCACTCCCTATCAAAATAACACCAGCATTCTTTACAGAGCTAGAACAAATAATCTGAAAATTTGTATAGAACCAGAAATGACCCCAAATAGCCAAAGCAATCTTGAAAAAGAAAACCAAAGCAGGAGGCATCACAGTCCTGGACGTCAAGCTATACTACAAAGCTGTAATCATCAAGATGGTATGGTACTGGCACAAGAACAGGCACTCAGATCAGTGGAACAGAATAGAGAACCCAGAAATGGACCCACAGACATATGGCCAACTCATCTTTGACAAAACAGGAAAGAATATCCAGTGGAATAAAGACAGTCCCTTCAGCAAGTGGTGCTGGGAAAACTGGACAGCGACATGCAGAAGAATGAACCTGGACCACTTTCTTACACCATACACAAAAATAAACTCAAAATGGATGAAAGACCTAAATGGAAGACAGGAAGCCATCAAAATCCTAGAGGAGAAAACAGGCAACAACCTCAATGACCTCGGCTGCAGCAACTTCTTACTCAACACATTTCCTGAGACAAGGGAAACAAAAGCAAAAATTAACTGTTGGGACCTCATCAAGACTAAAAGCTTCTGCACAGTGAAGGAAACAATCAGCAAAACTAAAAGGCAACCAATAGAATGGGAGAAGATATTTACAAATGGCATATCAGATAAAGGGTTAGTATCCAAAATCTATAAAGAATTTATCAAACTCAACACCCAAAAACCAAGTAATCCAGTGACGAAATGGGCTAAAGACATGAATAGACACTTCTCCAAAGAAGACATCCAGATGGCCAACCGACACATGAAAAAATGCTCAACATTACTCATCATCAGGGAAATACAAATCAAAACCACAGTGAGATATCACCTCACACCTGTCAGAATGGCTAACATTAACAACTCAGGCAACAACAGATGGTGAGGTTGCAGAGAAAGAGGATCTCTTTTGCGCTGCTGGTGGGAATGCAAACGGGTGCAGCCACTCTGGAAAACAGTATGGAGGTTCCTCAAAAAAATAGAAATAGAACTACCCTACGACCCAGCAATTGCCGTACTAGGCATTTATCCACGGGATACAGGTGTGCTGTTTCGAAGGGGCACATACACCCCATGGTTTATAGCATCACTATCAACAATAGCCAAAGTATGGAAAGAGCCCAAATGTCCATCAATGGATGAATGGATAAAGAAGATATGGTATATATATATATATATATATATATATATATATATATATATATACATACACACAATGGAGTATTACTCGGCAATCGAAAGGAATGAAAGCTTGCCATTTGCAACTACATGGATGGAACTAGAGGGTATTATGCTAACGAAATTAGAGAAAGACAATGTCATATGACTTCACTCATATGAGGAATTTAAGATACAAAACAGATGAACATAAGGGAAGTGAAGCAAAAATAATATAAAAACAGGGAGGGGGACAAAACATAAGAGACTCTTAAATACAGAGAACAAAGTGAGGGTTGCTGGAGGGGTTTTCAGTGGGGGATTGGCTAAATGGGTAAGGGCCTTAGGGAGGACACTTGTTGGGATGAGCACTGAGTATTATACATAGGGGATGAATCACTGGTATGTACTCCTGAAATCATTATAGCACTATATGCTAACTAATTTGGATGTAAATTAAAAAATAAAACAAACAAAAAAGATAGTTTAGCTAGTACACAGTCTATATGCATACATCAATACAAAATGTAAATTACTATGAATGCTGGAAGGTCAACTAGGTGAATATGATAAAGTACAACCAGTGTACTTGACTTAGTCTGAGGGCTCAAGGAAACATTCCTTGAGGATATATTTTTATGACTGGAATGATTATTATGCAGTGATTTACTAAGTGTAGAGTGTTGGGAAGAGTATTCCAGGAGTGTCTGACCAGGAATGGTCCTGGGAATCCATGTGAGGAAATGTTTTCCATGTTTTCCATTCAGGAAACAGAAAAGCCTGAACAGAATGAAGTATACTTCATCTGCAGACACTGAACTGGAAGGATAGAATACTTTGTGAAAATGATAACTTATTGACTCCTAAACCCAGTGAATGTAATTTATATATTTGAAATCATTAGGAATTAAACTTTATCTTATTATAGATTGCAATACAGTGACACTTTTTGCCTGGTAAAAATTAGTGAAAAGATGTAGTTCCTTTTTTTTTAAGTTTATTTATTTATTTTTAAAGAGAGAGAACGTGGGGGAGAAGCAGAGAGAATGAGAGAGAGAACCCCAAGCAACCTCCATTGTCAGCACAGAGCCCAATGTGGGGCTTGAATTCATGAACCGTGAGATCATGACCCAAGCCAAAGTCGGATGCTTAACCGACTGAGCCATCTAGGTGCCCCATGTAGTTCCTTTTCTAAAAATAAAAATTTTAAATCAGTTTAATTGATTCAAAAAGTCAAATTGATATGGATATATGAACTTTAAAAAAATTTTTAACATTTATTTATTTTTTGAGAGACAGAGAGAGAGCACGAGCAGGGGAGGGGCAGAGAGAGGGGGAGACCCAGAATCGAAAGCAGACTCCAGGCTCTGAGCTGTCAGCACAGAGCCCGACGCAGGGCTCGAACTTAGGAACCGTGAGATCATGACCTGAGCCGAAGTTGGTCGCTTAACCGACTGAGCCACCCAGGCGCCCCTGAACTTTTAAAAATATATAATTTGTAAACATCTACATACATTAACCAATGTATAAAATCACTTGATATTATACAAAGGCTCTGAGGATCTCCTGTTTCTTATTTGGTAACCTAGGGGTCAAGGTCATTATTCAAAATCACAATTTAGCAATTTTTTTTAAAAAAACTGCTTTGAGCATGGTTATGTTTAGTAATATAAAGAGCCAACCATTTTCAAAACATTAGAAGATTAATATTTATCTTTCCTTTATGCTACATTTGCACAATAATTTTCTCTTACATTATCAAGTATCCTTTGTAAAGGTTTCAAAACATTTTCAGTTCTTTTGTTTTTTAAACAATAAAATTTCATTAATCTTGAAATATTTTTAACTCAGGTCTACTGGACTCTTTCCAACCAGTTTTTGCATCTCTTGGCTCAATCAAAAGATAGTCTGATTCCTGGAGAATGTTTACACAGGAGAAGAATAAATGACTTAGAAACTTTTCTTTTCCCATCTGGGATTTGGGAAGTCTTTGCCAATGCCACAGATTTCAACACAACCAGGTCGAATGTTCATTTTCCAGAAACGTCTCTCCTCTACAAGGAAGTTACAAACTCCAGGGATACAAAGGCATTTCAGCCAACTCAGAACACTGTGGAGGGGAGGAAAAGAAAGGAAAGAAGGGCTAAAAAGGGCAAAGAGGGACAGGGTTAAGGAGGATTCACCAGTGAGGAAGTTTTAAGCTTATCATAAATTACCCAATGCCAGAGTTCTTAAGGGGACCCTGCAATACTGTTTATTTGCAAGACAAAAAGGAAGTACAGTTCTGATTTACCAATGACCCTCTTTCTATACTTGATATGGAGAGGCTCTAAAGTGATTTAGACTGGAACTTGCTTCCCTGAGAGATGTTTAGATATGGGTATCTTCTTAGGCAAATCCATCAATTGCTGTAATGTCAATAACCTAAGATGGGAAATGAAATGCAACAAGTAAACTTAACACTAGAACTAATAAATCCTTGTAAAATCACACAAAATTATTTCAAATCAATTTAAAACACAGCAGTTTAAAGAAGACATCCTAAGAGCTGTGGAAATAGATGAAGACCAGCCAAACGAGAATACTCAAAGGTTGTCTATTCAGATCTTGCTGCAACAAGGTTGTCAGACACCATCACTCACATTTTGGCATATTCTCAAAGGCAGGCAGAGGAGTTGTAAAGCCTTACAGTCTAAAAAGACTTCAGCATGGCCCAGAGGTTTTATCATGGTGGGATGGTGATGAATGCCAAATCCAGCAGTAAAACTGAGGACAGTAGCTACTTTTAGGGATAATCTATTATCGGTGTTAGAATGAGTATGTTCTGGCCTAACACTTATAATAGGAAGGAAGAAATGAGTAAAAGGGCCATTAATGGTGATGACAACAAGGGTCTGTAGAAAATGAGAAGTGGAACAATTATAGGCAAGCAGATTAAAAAAACAAAACAGGAATTTGGCAGATATCTTGCTCTGAGGTCTTGAGTGGAAGATGTCATTTGTTTGTTCTGAAGGTCTTGGGTCACCTGTCTGCTTCTGAAGATCAGCTTAAAATCCTGTTTGAGGTCACAGATTGTAGTAGCCTTCCAATTGTGTGGAATTCTGGATTTCTTCTTTAGTTGTGAAACTTAAACCAGAGTGACTCCCTGGAGTTTCACTGCTCTATTTTTTTTTAAGTTTATTTATTTGAGAGAGAAAGAGAGAGAATGTGCATGTGTGTGTGTATGGGAAGGGCAGAAAGAGAGGGAGAGAGAATCCCAAGCAGGCACTATGCTGTCAGCATGGAGCCCGACCCAGGGCTTGAACCCACAAACTGTAAGATCATGACCTGAACTGAAACCAAGAGTCAGATGCTTAATGGACTGAGCCATCCAATCACCCCTAATTGCTGCATTTGTTGCTAACAGCACCTGATAGTTTCCTTCCAATGAGATTCAAGAACTGTTACTCTCTGAGGTCTATTCCAATAGATGGAATCTATTAGTTGAAGATCATGAAAAAGCTGTTTAAAACATATCTTCAGATGGTGGCCTTAATGAGTTGGTGATAAGACTGGATATAGTACCTGAGTCCCTGGTAATATTTTGGCATGTCTGCAAATAGCAGAGCAGCAACCAGTGATGGAAGTGAAATCCCTAGACATATGGGTCTTCTAGTTAGTAATTCATAGGGAGATAAGTGAGTGAGCGGACTACATGGCCCTAAGGGCTACAGGGAATACCTTTGGCAAGGGAGCTCAAAGGTTCTGAAAGTTTTGCTGACGTTAACAATGCTAGTGGTCCTTTAACTTTTCCAGATTGTGAGTGATAAAGACTGTTGTTTCTGAGTCAGGGTTGACGCCTTACAGAGTTCTTGTACAATGGTTCCTGTAAAGTGTGTGACATGATCATCTGATGTAGATGTAAACATTGGGATAACCCAGGGTTGGAAACAAAATCTATCAGCTTGAATTTCAGCAAAGAAATGCTTTAACCCACCCTGCAAATAGACAGAATAACTAAAACATATTCAAGTCCCACAGTGGGCAGAAGCTGACTAAAATCCACTTGAAGGTGTTCAAAGGGCCCTTCAGGTGTGGCTACCACTTATCTAGGACCCCATGGTGATGTTTGCATGTCCCTATTTGTCCCCAGTGGCTTAGGACCATCTAGTAGGGATCAGAGCTTCAAGGAGAGCCAGGTGGGAACCTCACCTACTCCTTCACCTCAACCTCAGCCCCTGCAAGGCCCCTCAGTTATAAATTGCCCAACTTTCTCCCGCAGTGGTCTGCTGCCCCTCTCTCCAAAGGCACTGTTGCCTCTGCTCCCCACCCCTTAGGACAGTCATCACTCTAACAGATTCTCCATCTGAGCCCCTTCCCTAGGCCATGAGTTCTCTACATCCTCAAATAGCCCCTGAGGCAGGTCTGCTCACTGTCCCCATTTTACCTGGCTGGAAACTGAACCTAGGGGGAGGCTGGACAGAAAGTTTCTCTTTATGACCTCCAGTGAAAGGTGGGGATGGAGGAATTCGCAGCCCATGGCACAGCGTCTCAGGAAGTCTGGCCTCCAGCACCCTCCTTGCTTCCTGGCCTAGTTCCAACCCAAGCACACCCCTCCCTCTGGTTCCAACTACTCTAAGGATCCTAATCCACCTCCTCCCTCTGTCCTTAGGGCACAGACCTGCAGACCCTTTCCTTCTGAGATGCTGATGGACCCCATAAGACTTTTCTAAAGCCTCCATAACACATTACTTCAGACTGAGTGGCTTAAACAATAGAAATGTATTTTTTCACAAATCTGGAGGCTAGATATCTGAGATCAAGGTGTCAGCAGCATTGATGTCTCCTGAGACCTCTCTCCTTAGCTTAGAGGTGGCATTTTCTCCGCGTCTTCACATGGTATTCCCCCTGTGTACTAATTACACCAGTCTTAATGACACCATCACACTGAATTAGTGTCCACGTATTGCCTTTATTTTACCTTTTTTTAAAAGACCTATTTCCAAATACAATGACATTCTGAGGTATTGGAAGTTAGGATTTCAACATGAACTTCGGAGCATACAATTCAGCCCATAACTAACACATCTTTTCATCGGGAGCTAACACTTAGGAGTTCTCCTGAGAATGACCACATTTAACAGCCCCAAAACCACAGCCCTGTAACTCACACATTGCATTCTGAGGTATTATCACAAGAGAAATGAAACATACTGTATAAAGAATCATAACTGTAAGAATCAAACAAATGTCTGTAACAACCGATAAAGCCAAAAACTGGAAACAACTCAAATATCTAAAACAGATGAATGAATAAAGAAATAGTGGTTTGTCCACTGAACATTACATTTCTTGACCCTTAAAAGAAAAAACTAATTACACAGACCCACTGACAAATCTCAAAATAAATATACTAAATGAGGACACCCAGAGGAAAAAATTTAAACATTTTATTCTCAATCACATAAAATACAAAAAATACAAATGAATCTATTGTAAAAGAAAGTAAAAACCAATGTTTGCCTGGAGGAGAGAGAGAGATAATTAAAGAACATGAATGAATATGGGGTGATGCATATGTACAATGTTATGATTGTGATGATGGTTTCATGGGTTTATATGAATATCAAAACTTACCAAATGGTACACTTTAAATATGGACAATTGTTTATTAACCCTACCTAAAAGGCATTAACAGTATAATAAAAAAATTTCTTTCTGTTTTCCAAAAATAAAATTTGGCCAACCTATATTGACCCCATCATATCCCTTGTAATGCCTTGGGATCAGCACCTTGCCTCAGTGGCAACATATATAAGTGAGCAATGAAAGCCATTTCCACCTGAGTGATCGGGAATGCAGGCTGGGTACCAAAGCCCACAATGCTGGACTGAGATCTTCCTTCTTTCTATTCTTGTTTTCCCTCCTGTGCAGCAATGGCCTTAAGGTGAACAATGCAGACAAACTACAGGAATCTGTAAAACCATTAGATTATTTTCTGACAAGGCCCTCAGCTACACAAGACTCATAGTTCAGGAGGATCTGAGAATTTTTTTTCTTTTTTTTTTTTTTTAAGTTTATCTATTTTGAGAGAGCACAGAAGGGCAGAGAGAGAGAGAGGAGAGAGAATCTCAAACAGGCTCTGCACCAGCAACACAGAGCCCAGTGCGGAGCTTGAACCCACGAACCACAAGATCATGACCTAAGTGGAAACCAAGAGTTGGACGCTTAACTGACTGAGCCACCCAGGTGCTCCTACCCAGGGAGGATCTGAGAATTTCTGTTCCTGTTCATCCTTCACAGCCTTACCAACTGGAATGATGGCAGGTACCTTTTTTTTTTTCATCTTTTTGTTTTTGTTTTTGAGAGAAAGAGAGAGAGAGAGAATCCCAAGCAGGCTCCCTGCTGTCAGCACACAGCCTGACACGGGGCTCAATCTCATGAACCATGAAATCATGACCTGAGCCGAAATCAAGAGTCAGACGCTTAACTGAGCCACCCAGGCGCCCCTGGAACAATGGCAGGTGCCCTTTTAAAAGAGGCTCATTCCAACCAGATGTTGCAGTCTCTTGCACTCTTCTATTTACCCACTGTTTGTATACAATGATAATTTCCTCATAGTCTTTCAGCCAGTGACACTACCACACAGAATTCTGGACATCAGGGTACATCACTTGTTTGCAGGACCTAGGTACAGAATTCCTGCACCAGTGCTGAGCACGAAACAGTATCCCCTGCAAAGCAGAGAACAATTTTATGTGGTTCCAAGAAGTACCAGAGGTTGTCACAACTGCCCCCTCTTCAGGGTGAGCTCCAACACCACAAAATGTCCTGTATCTAGGCTACAATTCAGCCACAAAACCTGACACAATTTCCTTACAGGCCTTGGGCAGCAATGCAAACAAGGACCAAACTAGAGAGAGGACTACCATCATCCCATCCCCCTGAAGTACACAAACATTCCACTGTTCTGAAACCACCCCATAAGAGTAAGTCTAACCCTCAAGATAAAGGCGACTCAAACAATAAGGCCTTTGTTATAGCACAAACCAGAATGACGGAGGCAGGCTGTTCCTGGGTTGGTGACTTGGAGGCTAAAAATTCCACAAGAGTCCCCAGACCAACAACATCCCTAAAAAGGTGACTTGGAAAGTCAGATGGAGTCCTCTGGACCACAACTGGGTCATCAGACAGAAAGGAATGAGTACTTTGGCTTCTCACATATTTACCACAAATGGGAAAACAGGAAGGTTTACTTCTCTGAACATGTCAAGATGGAGAAATGATACACGTGTGGCACCTGCCATGTGTCAGAGGTGAATGGCTGCTGCTACAGAATCAACAGTAATAAAAACCTGACACGGGCCTACGCTGAAACATGCAATGCAACTCCCACATACCTGCCATTTATTCTGATGTCTGGATGCATGAGGCTCAACAGGCAGATGGCACCCTCAAAAGAGATCGCTCAAGTGCTGTTACACTGAACAAGGAAACACATTTGCTACACAACTAAGTTGTTTTTGCCATGTGCACTTTGTGGTAATCAATGAGGTAAGGCCTTTGGCTAATGGCTTTCTCATTCAAGACACTCATAAGGCCCAATCCAGTATGAACTCTCTGGTGTCGAGTGAGGCCAGAGCTTTTACTAAAGGATTTCTCACACTGGTTGCACTTATATGGCCTTTCTCCAGTGTGAACCCTTCGATGGTCACTGAAGTTGGAGCTTCGCCTAAAGGACTTCCCACATTCACGGCACTCATATGGCCTTTCTCCAGTGTGAACTCTCTGGTGTTTAAGGAGCGCAGAGCTTTGGCTAAAAGATTTCCCACATTTGCTGCACTCATAAGGCCTTTCTCCAGTGTGAACTCTCAGATGTAGAACAAGGCTGCAATTTTGGCTAAAAGATTTCCTACATTCACTACACTCATAAGGCTTTGATCCAGTGTGGACCTTCTGGTGTTTTAAGAGACTGGAACTGTAGGTAAAGGATTTCCCACATTCACTGCACTCATACGGTCTTTCTCCAGTGTGAACAGTATGGTGTTGCAGGAGTGCAGAGCTTTGATTAAAAGACTTCCCACATTCACTGCACTCATAAGGCTTTTCTCCAGTGTGAATTCTCCGATGCTGAATGAGGTTGGATCTTTGACTAAATGATTTGCCACATTCTCCACACTCAAAAGGCCTTTCTCCGGTATGAACTTTCCGATGGTTATTCAGGCTGTAACTTTGGCTAAAAGATTTCCCACATTCACTGCACTCATAGGGCCTTTCTCCAGTGTGAACTCTCCGATGTTGAAAGAGGTTGGAGCTTTGGCTAAAGGATTTCCCACATTCCCCACACGCATAAGGCCTTTCTCCGGTGTGAACTCTCTGGTGTTTAATGAGGCTAGAGTTATGGCTAAAAGATTTCCCACACTCACTGCACATGTAACATCTTTCCCCAGGGAGGACTCTCTGGTGATGAACAAATGTGTGTTGGTTGCTGAGAGCTTCTGTGCAGTCTCCCCAGTGGTGTTGAGTTTTTCCCTTGTGGAAGGCTGCCCCACACTCAGTTCCATTGTTTGACTTCTCCCCAGTGTGTGTGGCCTGTTGCTGGAGGAATCCCGAGCTGACCAGGAAGTCCTTCTCAGTCTCCCCACAGATGAAGGGCTTCCCTGACACATGCCGTCTGCAGCTCTTTGCCACCGAAGCTCCACTCGCGCTGCTTCTGAAGGGCTGATCTCCAGTGTGCTCCTTCTGCTGCTGCTGAAGGTTTCCGCTGAAATAGACTCTTTTCCCATGTGTCCCACCAGTGTACAATTTCTCATTGAACTGGGTTTCCTGGTGCTCAGCCAACTGGAAACGGTCTTTCAAGACTGGAGCACACACCTCACAGGGGCTGGCCTTCTGGGGAGAAAGACCTGCCTTGGGAGTCCTGACATGTGACACTCCTTCTACAGAAACACTCTGCTCAGAAGGTGCCTCCTCATTCTCTGCTCCATGCTGACAACCTGAAAGCAGGAAATGCTGGTGAAGCACACAGTGACTTTTGTGGGTGGGCAGCCCCACACGTGTGTGTGTCTAACAAACCCAGACACGAGTCCATGAGATTGCTTATAGGACAAGAGGTTCAAGTTCAGGCTGAGGATGAGGCCGCTTAGCAGTACCGGGCCACTAATGACCACAAAATGGGGGTGGGGGGCCTCATGAGGTGAAATAAACAACACTGAGGACAGGCAGGGTCTACAAATAACTTTCAACAGGACCTAGTCTGCTGGGCAAAAGGGTGTGTTCAGGCCCAGGAAAATTCAACAGTGAAAGAGAAGCTGGTATGCAAGGGCTGTTGAAGAATCTATGTGCACCTCAGGACACGGTACACAGGAACCGATATGGAGAGCACCCCAAATAGAGCAGTGACAAAACCGGTCAAGATGAGGAGTCCAGAGAGGTACAGATGAGCCCAGGGTGGGAAGCAAGAGTATAGTGCTGAGTAGCAGTTGACCAGTCACCTCAGTGTGAAGAATGGGGAAGGAAAGGCACATATGAAGTGTGGGTGCCACTGCCATTACCAACGAAAGACCAGTCCCACGGAATAAGTTTCTGGTATGACATGTACACAGCCCTGGGGTCCTGTCCTTTCCCAGGTGTGTCACTGTTCACAGCCAGGCTCCCTCTGAGCCCATCCTGCTTTAGTTGGGTTCATATCTCTTCTGTGAACCACAACAGTAGCTCTCCCGCCCCTCCCCCGCCCCTAAGATGGGCAACTATGTGGCACCTGGATGATGCAAGTATTGAGGGGAAGACAGGAGGTGAGCAGCCAGCACTGACCAAGCACAGCTCAGTGCACAGCAGCACAAGGGAAAGAAAAGTTAAGTATCATAAAGAGAACCTCCAAGGAGGGTCCTGCAAGAACAGACCGTGCTCTACGTAACAGTGATGAGGTCAGTGATGGCAACCTCTGGCCCAAGCAGGAATGAGGAAATGTTAGCCAGAAGAAAAAAGCAGAACCTGGGATTCTCAGGTGCTTTGTAACTAGAAGAGTCACCTGGCAGGGAGAGGGCAAGCAAAGTGACTGGAACACTCCTGACCCTGGTTCTTTCCCTGAGAGGCTTAGCAGTAGCAGGTGTTGGGGCTGCTCAAGGAGTAGGCAGTGCGCATACCTCAGCCCAGCCAACCACACTGCCTACTCAAGAAAGTGGGGAAGGAAGCAGCGGTCATGGTCCTGATGGGAGGGCAGACCTGCCCTTGGGGGAAAAAGGGAAAGGGAGAGGCTAGCTCAGGGCAGAGGTGCGTGTGCAGACCTTACCCAGGGAGGTTACAAGTGCCAAGTTCTCCAGCATCACATCCTGGTACAGGCGTCTCTGAGCCTCCTCGAGGAGACCCCATTCCTCCCTGGAGAAGTACACGGCCACATCCTCAAAGGTCACAGTGCCCTGGCAAGATGGAGACAGATGAAACCATGAACAGCCTCTCCCCCAAAGATGGCAATCCATCCCCTACACATCTACCCCTCACCCATCTTCCTCCCGAGCATCCAACACAGAAGAGAAGCCAGGCCCCAGCACCGCTGGTGCCACTGTCTCCTCACAGGCCCAGTGATTACAAGCACCAGCGATGAGCAGATGAGGATAAAAAAGTAGCAAACAAGGGTCTGGCACAGAAGCATTCACTCATTTCTGCTAAGCAGTCCCCTGATACGGACAAATCATGTAATTCTCAATACCAGGGCCCTGGGGCACCAGGCATACACGCTCTGCAAGTACACATCACTCTCGAGGCTGCACATCCCTCACATTCCCAGACACAGCCACCACCAGCTTGCTGCCCCACACACCTTAGGCATCTCTTTGGCCTCACTACTGTGTATTACGGTATCTCCACCACCTCTTCCTCACCCCACTGGTGAGAGTGGGGTTGTGTGCTAGGGTTATGGGGATGGCAAACACAGGGCGCCTACCACCGGACAGATGACATCTACAGTTTTCTAACCATATACAGTCACAGTCTGGGAGAGGGGGACGCCACACGCTGTAAGGGTTAAATTGTAGTGTAGGGCTAATGCTTAGCTTGAAAAATAACAGCTTTGTGTTGACACTGAAGGTTAAGAGATAACAGCCTTGCTTTGCTCTGGTAAACTACGCCTCATACTCTTGTAAATTAGGCTTCACCAATTAAGGAAACAAAAGTTCAAAGAAAAGAGCGTCAGAGGCAGGGTCAAGGAGATCCACTGGTTGCAACTTAGAGGCAGAAAGGCTAAAGTAAACACCTCATTAGGCAACTGTTTCTAACTCATCTGGAAACTGTTTCTTTGTTCTGTTCGCAGGTGATGATAAAACGATGTGATCGGTTATAAAAACTCCGTACCCCGGCTGTTCGGGGCCGCACTCTTATCAAGAGTGTTGGTCCCGATCGGTCGGCCTTGCCTCTCATTGTAATAAACTTTGTTGTGACTGTCACTGGTGCCCGTAGCATTCTGTTTCAGGAGTCGTGTGGATGCAACAACGCGACACAGGGCCACACGGGGGCTGCACTCTGGGAAAGAGCCAACAGCCAGTGGTTGTGAGATCCAAGCTTTGTTACAGCAGTAGAAAGAGGTGCCCTGTTTCCTGTGGGAAGAGGTCACTGACTGATTTGAGTGACTCCACGGGCAGGTAGGGAACTGAAACCAACTAGAGGGCTACACAGGAACTGCTCCTGATCCCTCGATAAAAACGCTGTTTGGTTGGGAGATCTTACTTGTGGGAGCAGAGTGGGGAGGGGAAGCAGCACGCTGGCCGTCTGAGGCCCCCATGGTTCCCGGACATGGGCGCAGCACACAGTATTGGATCCTAGGTTCAGGCCTTGCACCACAACCGACGACAGCATCCACGGGATGCTCTGCAAATTCAAACAGGACTGAATACTGCTATTGACTTCCCAGGACTCGCACAAAGTCACAGGCCCTAATCCTCCTGTGACGGCTTCACTGCTTGGGTCTGTTCCTGGCCTCAGACTTGGGGATCTCAGATACCTGCAGCCCTATTCCACTAGGTGCTGCACTTCCTGTGCCCAAAGCAACCACAACCTTCCTGGGTCCACCTAACCCTCATCCAAAGCCCAGCTCCATCCGTGGCCCACCCTACTGACTCTCACAAATGACCACATTTGCCCTTGACCTTATCCTCCGGGCTGAATGAAGCACCCCAGGCCCCAACAAAGTCCTCATAAAACCCTGGTGAGTGCACAGAGTGGTGAATGAACACCTGCTTCTAGTCTGCGTGACATCTTGCCTCGCTTATCTATCCCTTGTCTCTGCATCCACCTCATGTCCACCATTGCCTTGGAAGCCTTAGCCACCTGCCAGACTATCCTGTCCCCGACATGTACTGCTCTCAGGACCACTTACCTGCCTCATTTGTTTGTGAAGCCTTAACCTATCGCCCAGGTACCCAAGCAAGAGACTCACCCATGGCCCCCACCCTCCTCTACCTGGTCCCCTAGCAGCTTTACAGTCATAACCTGAAGATTACCCGTCCTTTTATTTCTTATTTTTTGAGGGGGGGGGGTGGCATATGCGTGCATGTGCATGAGGGGGGCAGGGGCAGAAAGAGAGAGAGAACCCTAAGCAGGCTCCACACCCAGCACAGAGCCCAACAGGGGGCTCGATCCCATGACCCTGAGACCATGACCTGAGCTGAAATCAAGAGTTGGACGCTCAACCGACTGACCCATCCAGGTCGACCGAAGATCACTTAAACGTGACCATGGCTCACACACTTGTACCCACCTCATTTTGGATGCCTCCATCCTGAACACTTCCCCTGATTTTTAGACCTATGCGCACATCTGCCCACATCACGCATCCATTCGGTGGGCTCTGAAACACCCCAGACTCTCAACATACCTAAATCAAATACTTCCTGATACTCCCCTCCCCGCAGCGAATATTACTTCTGCTGCATTCTTCATCTTAGACCATGGACCTTCCACTCCTACAGCTGCTAAGGCCTGAAACACTGGGGTCATCCCCGAGTCCTGTATTTCACTCCTTCTCCCTCATTAGAGAATTCAGTTGCCCCTTTTCAAACATGCATCCAGAGTCCAACCACTTTTCCCAAGCCACAACCCTGGTCCGTTAACCTTCACCTGGACGTTGGCATATCCTGCAGCCCCATCTTCCCTCCTGCTCCTTCGGTCCCACAGTCCGCTCTCCACTCTGCAGCCAGATGGAGTCTGGGAAGGCCTTATTAAGATCGCTTTCCACCTCTGATTCACACCTCCTCATCACCTCCAGAATATACACCCAACTTCTCCGTTGTTCCAGCCGTGACTCCTGTCCCCCTGCTCTTGTTCCCACATAGAAGGACAGCTGTGGTTTTCTGAACACCCTCAGCCGGTTAGACCCCTAAGCACCTGCATATCTTAGAACCGGTTCCTGGCAGAACTCTCCACACCTGTTTAGGTCAGTTGCCACAGATGGAAACGCTTCTACATAAAGGCCGACAAGGACTTAGGATCCTCTGCTGGGGGTTTCCCCAGGGCCCCCAGACCCAAGCCTGGGGGAATGACACTTGAGAGCCCCAGGACACCACAACCAGAGAATATGGAGGTGGGGGGGTCAGGGCCAGCGAAGGGCTGAAATACCCCCCAATGACCTGCGTAAGGTCCACAGCGCTTCTGCCGCAACGGGAAACTGTGCAGAGACGCTGGAAATAGAGGAAAGAGAAATACAGAAAAATAGAATCCACGGCTGGGTTCGACGGGCTCACACTTCCCGTACACCCTGGCCCTGGAGTCGACTGACTTCATGCTGGCTGTCTAACGTCTGGGCCTCAATGCTGTGTCCCCTCTTGCCAGCTGTGTCACCTGAACTAAGATCCAACCTCCCGATGCCTCGATG